>NC_134689.1:147066841-147436841 GCF_050947455.1 Rhinoderma darwinii
CCCCCGTCTGTGATCTCCTCGCTCGTCTCTCCCTCCCCATATCTGGTAAATGCAAAGGCCGCTTTCCAGGAACTTTCCAGGAATCGACCCACGTGATCAATGTCTCCAAGCTGTGCTCTCTGCTGCCCCCTAGGAGCGTCTCGCGTAACCTCACGCTCGCCTCAGTAATAACGCTGTAGAACAGTGTGACGTGCGGTACAGTAGTGAATGTCCCGGCAATGACACTTCATACGACAGATATCTATCTATTCAAGTAGGTCCCAGCAGTCCCTCAAAGCAGCGGAACCGTCTGAGGGTGGATTAGCATTTATCATAGTTATGGAAATTCGGGGTGTGCCCATGGCGTTTTTTGTCAGGCACAACAAATCTACCTCAAAATTCCTTCAGGAACTTTATGGCAGATTTTGAATTGCCAACCTTTTTGACTTTTTTTTTTTGCCTGTTTTTTTATTTATTTATTTTTTTTAGCTGTTAAACCGCGGGCAAAAAACGCTCAAAAATGCTCAAAACAAGGTCTGCAGGTCTTTTCTGCCCGCCATTGTTTCTATGGTGGGCCAGAGGTGGAGAGTGCTCAATGAAAGAGCATGCCGCTTTTTTTCCCCCTGGGGTGGGTGGATTTTCCCTTCTGTACTGTTGAATATAGTCAGCAAATGTAACATATAGAATTGGTATAATATATCTTATTTTCTGTATTAGGTTATTTTTATGTATAAAAAAAATATATTGCTATATGGAAACTGTCAACAGGCAATGTCATTGACACATGTTTTTGTTTTTATTGCCAGTTATAATTTGCTTTAAAACACAAGCTAGTTCCGTTCAGTAACACATGAACATGCAATTATTTTGCACACAATAATACCTGTATGACATATTAATATGTTGATGAGTAGGCTACAGGGTTACTTGGGGGTTAATTTGCCAATCCGAACAACCAAAGCTCAGCCAGAACAAGACAAGAATGGGCATACAACGTTGTCATATTTTTAGTAACCTAAATCTTTGAGCAGTACCAAAGGGGTTAAGCTCTCTATAGAGCACTTTTATTCTTGAAATCAGGGCTGAGGTCTTGATCGTAATCTTATCACATATATCTATGACGTATCCGAACATTATTGTGACTGGATTTCTCCTTTAATGTGTGCTGCGTGCCTGGAGGCCCTCTGGCGCTGCCTGGAAGCCCAAATAGTTTGGTCCCCCCCTGTACTCCAAGGGTAATCTGTAAACAGCCTTTTGAAATAGCCATTGGCTTAGAACCAGAATGACTGACTGGGAATCATATGTATATCTATCATATGTATCTGTGTACTTTGTGACAGCTGTTTAGCTAGCCAGTTTATTGGGCTAGTTTCATACAATGCAATACTGATTTTATAATGTCTCCCGGGGTAACGCCTGTGCTTCCTTAATCCATTTTTTTTTTTTGTTATTCTATAGAACACACATCTCTTCTACTTTCTATTTGTAAGTTACTCACAAACTATTTTAGTGCTGGCTGTAAGGCTGTCCTCTGCTTCAAACTGTGTAATTTCTTATAAAAATAGTATCTGTCTTCCCTGATGTCTTTGAATTGACTCCTGCTTTACCTCTGCCCTCTTATAATCCCTGGGTATAGGCATAGTCATGCTGTTTGTGATATAAAAGGTTCTTTGCTGATAAATATAGCTCTGAAAATCAATAGGGGCAGACACACCGAATCCACCTGTAATCAATCACATCTAAGTTATGAACTTAGATGTGATCGATTACAGGTGGATCCTGTAATCACAGGACCCGCCGACACTCAACCTGTCCGGTCCGTTGGACTGACGTATTCAGTGTAAAGTGAACGATACAGCTGTTCTGTATAGAGAATACAGAAGCTGATGTAGCTCAAAAAGTAAAAGGATTTTTAATAAATATTAATTACAAAGTTACACTAAACACACTAATCTATTTGTTAAAAAAAAAAAAAAAATGCCCTCAAAGGCGTCTATAGCCTTCAAGGCTGAAATCTCAATTTGCACTTAAAGAGGCGCTGTTACCACATTATAAGTGCCCTATCTTGTACATAATGAGATGGGCACTGTAATGTAGATTTAGTTTCACCAAGTTATGACCAATTTTAGCTGTATACAAATGACTTTCTTAATAGAAAGCTGGGTGTGTTTTTACTTTTGACCAAGTGGGCGTTGTGGAGAGAAGTGTATAACGCTGACCAATCAGCGTCATACACTTCTCTCCATTCATTTACTCTGCACATAGTGATCTTGCTAGATCATGATGTGCAGTCACATACTCACACATTAACGTTACTGAAGTGTCTTGACAGTGAATAGACATTACCTCCAGCCAGGACGCAATGTTTATTCACAATCCCGACACTTCAGTAACGTTTGTGTGGGACTTACAGCACAGCAAGCGTGATCTCGCAAGATCTCGCTGTAGATGACCGCTTACAGCGAGATCACGCTTGCTGTGCTGTAAGTCCCACACAAACATTACCAAAGTGTCCGGATTGTGAATAGACATCGCATCCTGGCTGGAAGCGATGTCTATTCACTGTCAAGACACTTCAGTAACGTTAATGTGTGTGTATGTGGCTGCACATAGTGAACAACGCAGGATCACTATGTGCTGTGTAAATGAATGGAGAGAAGTGTATGACGCTGATTGGTCAGCGTCATACACTTCTCTCCACAACGCCCACTTGATCAAAAGTAAAAACACGCCCAGTTGGGCTTTAAGAAAGTCATTAGCATAAATCTAAAATAGGTCATAACTTGGTGAAAATAGATCGTTTTTCTAAATAAAAAAACACTGCTGTAATCTACATTACAGCGCCGATCACATTATGTAGAAGAGCCTCTTTAAGATGCCTTTTGGAGCAAATCGAGGCAAAACCACACCATTTTGCCAAGATTTTTGTAAGATTGAAGCGAAATGATGCAGTATTGCTGTAGATTGCTAGTGCTTCCTGGATTTTGCTGTATCCATACGACAAATGCATAGCACTGTCTCAGAAGCGGGGTTGGTGCCATCATCGCCGGATGTCAGTAGTGTATTACAGCTAACATCCGGCTGTAATGACGGGGACCGAAATGAGCTTAGATCCCTGCCATTAACCCCTTAAATGCAGAAGTCAACAGCGATCGCTGCATTTAAGGTGTTTGCAGCTCATCGGCACACCTGCAATGAAATGCCCGGGGTTCCGGTGGCTGCAATGGCAACTGGAGGCCTAATACTGTCCTCCCGGTCTGTCTAGCACGGAAGACTTCCAGGCCCCGCCCGGAGGTGAGCCAGGAGCTAAGCCGGCATCATCAGCGGTGGATCTCAGCTGTATGTTACAGCTGAGATCCACCTGTAAGGCAGGAACCGGAACTAGCTCCGATCCCTGCCATTAACCTCTTAGATGTCGCGATCAAAAACGATCGCTGAATCTTAGAGGTTGCTAGCAGATCGGCAGCCCTGACATGCAATCAGGGTTGCCAACTGCTGCTATGGCAACAGGAGGCCTGCCATTACGGAAGCCGATTAGGCCCCGCCAGGAGGCGAAGCCTAATCGGCTTGCTGTCAGTGAATGACTTACAGATCTAATACATTGCACTACATAGGTAGTGTAATGTATTAGAAAAAAAAAAATCAGACAGTTGGACCTTCAAGTCCCCTATTGGGACTTAAAAATAAGTGTAAAAAAAAAATTTGGAAAAAAAAACGTTTTAAAACATATAATATAAGTTTCAAGTAATAAAATAAAACACAATCACCCTTTTTCCATTATCAAGTCCTTTATCAATGAAAAAAAAAAATCATACATATTTGGTATCGCTACGACTGTAACGGCCTGAACGATAAAAATATTATGTTATTTATTCCACGAGGTGAATGGCGTAAAAAACAAAAACCTGGTTAAAAACTATACCAGAATTTCTGTTTGTTGGTCACTTTGTCCTACAAATATTGGAACAAAAAGTGATCAAAAAGTCGCACGTATCCAAAAATGGTACCTATAAAAACTATAGCTCGTCTCACAAAAAACAAACCCTCATACAGCTCTATCGACTAAAAAGTTCAAATGTTATGGTTCTTATAACTTGGCGACAGAAAAAATACATTCTTTTTACAAAAGTAATTTTATTGTGCAAAAAGTTGTAAAACATAAAAAAAGTGCTATAAATTAGGTATCATCGAAATCAGACTTACCCGCAGAATAAACGTTAACATGTAATTTATAATGCATGGTGACCGCTGTATAAAAAACCCCCCATAAAAAACGATGCCAGAATTGCAGTTTCTTGATCACCTGACATTCCACAAAATAGGATAAAAAGTTATCAAATAGTCACATGTACCCCAAAATGATACGAATAAAAACTACAGCTCGTCCTGCAAAAAAACAGCCCTCATACCACTACGTCTATGAAAAAATAAAATTAGTTAAGGCTCCAATAAGCCAGGAAAGAAAAAACATGCAACTGTGCAGCCCGAAGGGAACATTTCTTCTGTTTGAAGAGGCGAATTATCAAGGCCCTAAAATTAGGGAGCCGGGTAGGGCCCAAACATATCTGCTGGAAGCGAGGGCGTCCATATTATACCAGGACAACACTTCTCAGCAAAATTCCCCAAACTGAAAAGGTGTGGAGTGTGGACCAAAAAGGGGAAAAGGAAGGACATTTATCAGTGCGACACCAGCAAGTGCAGAAAGGATTGCTTCCCAGCGTAACACACATCTATGGATTATTTTATTGTTTAGTTTTTTTACCCCATTATTATACCACCTGACTATGCCCCTGATGTACTTTGCCCAGCTTACATATGCCCCCACATTATAAATTGAAATACCAGTAATACCACAAACAAAACTGCTACCAAGCAAAATCAACACTCTAAAAGTCAAATGGCGATCCCTCCCTTCTGAACTCTACTGCGTGCCCAAACTGCAGTTTGCTTTCACATATATGGCATCGCCATACCCGGGAGAACCCTTTTAAAAATGTTTGGGGTGTGTGTCTCCAGTGGCACAAGCTGGGCACGACATATTTGCCACTGATTTTTACTTTGCACCATCCGCAGCGCAATCATTTATGGAAAATGCTCACTACACCCCTTAATAAATGCCTTGATGGGTGTAGTTTCCAAAATGGGGTCACTTCTCAGGGGTTTCTTTTTTATTCCACATCAGAGCCTCTGCAATTGTGAACCAATACTGTGTAAATCGCCAAATTAGGCCTCAATTTCGTATAGTACTCTTTCTCTCCTGAGCTTGGTCGAATGTCCAGGCAAAAGATTAGGGCCACATGTAGGGTGTTTCTAAAACCGGGAAACATAGCATAATAGAGAGCTGTCTTGTTATGGTGGCACAAGCCGGGCACCACATATTGGCATATCTATGGAAAAAATAAAATTTTCACTCTGCAACATCGAGTGCACACTAATTTCTGCAAAACACCTGCAGGGTTACCATGTTCACTACACCCCTAGCTGAATACCTTGAGGGTGTAGTTTCCAAAATGGGGTCACTTTTGGGGGGTTTCCACTGTTTTGTCCCTTCAGGGGCTTTGCAAATGCGACATGACCTCCGCAAACTATTCATGCTAAATTTGAGCACCAAAAGCCAAATGGTGCTCTTTCCGTTCTAAGCCCTGCTGTGTGTCCAAACAGCCGTTTATGACCACGTGTGGGGTATTGTTTTACTCGTGAGAAATTGCTTTACAAATGTAGCAGTGTTTTTTCCCCTTTAGTCCTTGTGGAAATGAGAAAAAATTAGCTAAATCAACATTTTCTTTGAAAAACTTTAGATTTGAATTTTCACTGCCTACTTCCAATAATTTCTGCAAAATACCTGTGGGGTCAAAATGCTCACTATGCCCCTAGATAATGTCCTTGAGGAGTGTAGTGTGCCAAATGGGGTCACTTTTGGGGGATGTCCACTGTTTTGGCACCGCAAGAGCCCTTCAAACCTGACATGGTGCCTAAAATATATTCTAATAAAAAGAAGGCCCCAAAATCCACTAGGTTCTCTGTTGATTCTGTGGCCGATGCTTCAGTCCATTAGCACACTAGGGCCACATGTGAGATATTTCCTAAAATTTCAGACTCAGGGCACTAAATATTGAGTTGCATTTTTCTGGTAAAACTTTCTGTGTTACAAAATAAATCGATTAAATATGAACTTCTGCAAAACATAATGAAATTTGCAAATTTCACCTCTACTTTGCTTTAATTCCTGTGAAACGTCTAAAGGGTTAAGAAACTTTCTAAATGCTGTTTTGAATACTTTGGGGAGGGTGAAGTTTTTAAAATAGGGTGACTTATTGGGGGCTTCTAATATATAAGGCCCTCAAAGCCACTTCTCAACTGAACTGCGCCATGTAAAAATAGCCCTTTGAAATTTTCTTGAAAATGTGAGAAATTGCTGCTAAAGTTCTAAGCCTCTTAACGTCCTAGAAAAATAAAAGGATGTGAAAAAAAACCGATGCCAATCTAAAGTAGACATATGGGGGATGTTAATTGGCAACAATTTTGTGTGGTATTACTATTTGTCTTACGAGCAGATACATTTAAATTTAGAAAATGCTAACTTATGCAATTATCCGCAAAATTTTGGTGTTTTTCACAATTAAATAATGTATCAAGCAAATTTTGCCAGTAACGAAGTTCAATGTGTCACGAGAAAACAATCTCAGAATCGCTAGGATAGGTAAAAGCATTCCGAAGTTATTACCATATAAAGTGAAACATGTTAGATTTGAAAAATGAGGTGTCACGGTCTGTGGGTATGTGGACCCACCAGGCCACACCGCCGTAGCCGGGAGGCAGCTGGCCAAACAACAGAGCACCCAAGCAATACAAAGTCCCGTACTAGTGTACCTGAATAGTCCAGACAGTGGCTGAGGCTTCAGCACAGATGTAGGTGAGTACAGGTTGCGCCAGACGTGGCGGATAACACTGGACGTGGCAGAAGACACTGGACGTGGTAGAAGACACTGGACGTGGCAGAAGACACTGGATGTGGCAGATGCAATAAGACACGACTCCAACACTAACAGGCTCAGGAACAAGGATACCGCACGGGATACAGGATACAGGTATCAGGGCCCGGGAAACAACAGGAAACGGATAACACCGTTTGCAAGACTGACATGGGAATACTAATAACGCTCAGGCAATGAGAAAAGGGGCAGGGACCTTCTTATAGTCCAGGGAATCATGGGCTAGTTGATGATGATGATTTCCCATGTGCGCACGCTGGCCATTTAAGGGCAGACACGAGCTTGCGCGCGCACCCTACGGGACACAGTGGACCGGAGTGGAAGTGAGCGCTGGCGTTTCCTGGGAAGGAGATGCGAGCCAGCGCTCACAGATCCATGGCTGCGGCTGCCGGGGGGTGAGTAAACCCGACGGTCCGTGGCCATGGACGCTACATGAGGCTCTGTCAGGAGGTCAAAAGTGGCCAAAGAGGGAAGTGGTTAAGGTTGGGGAATATCAGGAGAATTGTGTGTAATTCTACAGTATTTTCAACAGTACAATTGTGAATGGTGCTCCAGATTAGGAGAAAATAACTACCAATGCCAGGGTAATATTGTAGTTTACCCTAAATAGCTGACCATATATGTACCAGGTATTTTTATCTATGCTTTGTCACCAAATAGCAATGAAATACGTGGGCTCTTATAACCGTTCCGAAGAATGTTTTGTTCTTAGAAAGAACTTTTTCTGTTCAGTTATGGAAGACTGAGATATAGATTAGCGGATTGTACCCTGTCTGAATGCTTGGAGGATTTTATTACATAACCATTACGTCTGGAATTATAGTCTTGTTAGATTACGAGGTTCCTGTTTTGGTCAGGTGTATTGATACATACCATAGTATAAATATTAAATTGGAACTTATTTAAATAATGTGTGGGCAGACATGAAGAATTATAAACTGTAATGCATTTACTGGCTGTTCTATATATCCGTTGGTTTGATCTAGCTAAAATAATACACTGTACTTTCACAAGAGTCTTCTTCAAGATATATTTGATTTGTGTGATGAGACAGAGTCTGAGATAAAATAAAGGTAAAGCCCCGGCACTTCTGAGATATAGGTATTGTTGAAAAATGATCTGTTGAAAAAATCAGTACGTTGTGTGGTCGGACTGTACAAATTTGTAAATTAAATTGTTGGATTCACAAAATCCTGGAAGATAACTGGTGCAGTACACCCAGTATTAGGGTATGTTCACACGAGGGCGTCCGTAACGGCTGAAATTACGGGGATGTTTCAGCCTGAAAACATCCCCGTAATTTCAGCCGTACCGGCATGTGCAGGCGCTTGAACGCCGCGTCAATTACGGCCGTAATTGGCGCTGCTATTCATTGGAGTGAATGAAGAACGGCTCCAATTACGGCCAAAGAAGTGACAGGTCACTTCTTTGACGCGGGCGTCTATTTACGCGCCGTCATTTGACAGCGGCGCGTAAATATACGCCTCGTGTGAACAGACAAACGTCTGCCCATTGCTTTCAATGGGCAGATGTTTGTCAGCGCTATTGAGGCGCTATTTTCGTGCGTAATTCGGGGCAAAAACGCCCGAATTACGTCCGTAAATAGGCCGTGTGAACATACCCTTACAGTCCATATAAGCCTTTGCAAACATTTCTTCCTTGATTTAATGCATCTAAAATAAGAAAATTAAGGAAATGTGCAAATTGTATTGATTAAAAATATCCTACCATTTTGTGTATACAGCTCCCATGCAAACCTATGTGTACCAGGTTAATGCCGCTGCTCAACCATGGTTAAAGACTACAAACAAACAAACAAACAAACAAACAAACAAACAGTGTTGTAGACTGATTCTGCGGTCATGTTTTCTTCCCCTGCTTCTTGCTAACATATTATAAACCTATGAAAGTAGAGCTCAAAAAGAGCTCACCTATTGGACAAACCATGAAACCTATAATAATTGTTCACAGACCAAACATATTTACAAAATATTCATTCATTTTATTAGGATAATGAAATAAGAATAGTAATAAGTATATTAATAAGGCAGTACATCACACATACAGAGCGGAAGCCATAATGGTTGTATAAATCATAAGTAAACAATAGACCACAAGAAAAAACTACTAAGCAAAATAAATAATCCAGTTTTTATCAGGCAGAGCCTCTGAATAATCAACATGTCAATAGAGGCAGAAGCTTATACAAGTATCCTAGGGGAATATCCTAGGGGATCAAGTAGAATAGGATACAAGGCAATGAAAGAAATGCATACAGACCAAGAATGGCAACTGCACCCTGACGCGCATTTGGCAGGTGCTTCTTCGGGAGTCTTCGACTTGGTTTGTATGCATTTTCATTTTTGGTTCTTGATTATTCCAACTTTTCATGTGGTAAAATAGTTCAGTTTTTTGCTGGAGTACACAAGACTGATTCTTTTTAGGCCATGTTCACACTGAGTTTTTTGGTGCTGATTTTGACGTGGAAACCGCGTAGGTATCCGCACCAAAAACTGCCAAACTCGCCCGCCATTGATTTGAATGGGAGGCAGAGACGTTTTTTTTTCAAGGGCGGCTTCTAGCCGTTCATGGGAAAAAAAAAGGGGCATGTTTTTTCTCGCTGCGGCTCCAACTCTGACCTCCCATTGAAATCAATGGGTGGCAGAAAAACACACAGTGCTCGTTTCTGAGCATTAGCTTGACCGGCCAGGGGTAAAAAAAACGCAGCGAAAGACGCAGCAAGAACCGGTAGGTCAAAATCTGCCTCAGAATTCCTAAAGCAATTTTGAGGCAGATTTTTTTTCTGCCTGAAAAAACTCTGTGTGAACTAGGCTTTAGGGTACTCTTATAATTGTTGCTTCAGGCAATAAAAAAACATGATTACAAGTTCTATGTCGCTCTACTCATAAATGTCCTGATGTATCTATTATTCCTAACCTCTTTGTGTCGTGTGCATCAAGATTTGTTGTTTGCCTCAAGGTGTTTCTCGATGACCTTGTTTGTTTTTTCTCTTTTGTCTATGCTTGTAAAATAACAAAATAAAAATACTTCAATTGGAAAAAGAAAAGAAAACATGATTATAAAAATATAGGTAAATTAAAAAAAGTCCATATTTTTTAGTAATTTATAAACAACAATTCAAATTCACAATGTCCATTGCATCTATATTAAAGAAGATTATGTTTATGTTGGAGAGAAATCAGAAAAGTATGCAAATAAAAGGATCTTATCTTTCCAAGGACAAAGAAAAAAAGCTCTGAATGTTTTGAAGACCTTGTGTATTTGGCTATAACACATGGCCATGTACAAGTGTAGTAATAAAATCTCATTCTTCATTCTGTCCATACAACTCTAATGTTTGCATCAAGACACTCTGAAGCTTTCTTCAATAGATGATGATTATTATGGCTGCCAAGAGATTAGCGGTACTACTTTCTGAACGGGTCTCAAATGTCTCCAGATTGTTCCAATATGTTTCTGGGCTGCATACAACTATGTTTTTACTCCTTTTGATTTTTACAATGTTTATAGGGGAGAAAGCTCTGAACATAGGGCAATGCTATAAAGTATTCCATGATTTTATTTCTGTTGGATTCATAATCACAGTAAAGGCACCATTCACTTCTATGGGTGCCCTATTACGGCTGCGTAGAAAACAGCCATAATACAGCCGTGTACATCAGGTGTGTCTATTGATGAATTTCCTAGAGTCGCAGTATCAATATAGCTTGCACCTAAAGACATATCTCCAAGGTAAAAGCATTGGTTACAGTGCTAAGCAGAGGGCCTCTGATCCCTTTGTTGTAGCAATTGATGGGGGCTCAGAACACATAACCCCCATCAATGCTATCTCATGACATGTCAGCAGATAGATAAAAGCAGAAGTCGACACTAGTCAAATAGTTAACAGCATTGGCTATAAAGCATGTAATATTTATTTCCAGTGTGAAAATAGGGGGGTCATGTGTTACTACTTCAGAGACCAGAGTTCAAAAGACTAATCGTATATGACATGAAATAGATTGTTACTTATTTTAGAGTTATATTGATCATGTAACCATCCTTATGTTATAATTTACCATTACTAAATTACATAGTTACACAAGCAAAAAAAAACAAACATGCAAATATAGCTTAGTAGAAGTTCAAATTGTTGATTAGGGGACATCTCCTCCCCCATTTCCTTTGAGCAATCTATTATTTTTATCAAGGACTGAAAATGTCTCTTCGACTCTACATTTAGAATCAAAAGATCTTTTCCCTGTGGTCTTCATTAATTCAATATTATGGTTTTTTTTAATGTGGCATTTTACAGGATGTATTTACTTAACAACGATTGTCCTTGTGGAGTTTAAAATCTAATTTCCATGTTCGACACGTACGCAAACTACCACCAAATATAATAAGGAGCCAGATGGGCACTTCTAACTGAAGAGCAAACTGGAGCGACTTCATGAAACCAATAAAGTAGCTTTACCATGTGCAGCATAAATGCTTTCCCAAGACTCAGATCAACAACTGGAAAGAAGCGAGTAAGAAGCTGGCATGCGCAGCCAGAAATGGGGCACCAGACATGAAGGTAGCCACTGGTGACTACCAGTGAACACAAATTATAATGGCAAAATTAAGTGGTAATCAAGAATATACCAGGAAATGTATAATTCCATAAACCTGCGAAAATGTGTGCCCATAGACCATTATATTCAAATATGATTATTGTCATCGGAATACGCTTTGGATTTGAGCTACAGTACAGTGTGGAGGAGACCATTCAGTGTAGCATGTCTCAGATATAACTGAAACATGCACTAAAAAATAACAAAAAACACAATAAAACCTTGACTTTACCAAGACAACCGCACCGAATTCAGGGAACGCTTTGAAAATTTCTATGACTATCTTATGCAGAGATTTCTGGGATCACAGTGTAGTTCAGCGTATGTCTTTACTTATTGTTGAGACATAATACACTAAATAAACAACATATTTCAGGCATGATAAGAACAGCTCATTTTTTAAAGCAAGCTTTCCTTACATAAATTGTACTAGAGCATATGCCTTGTTAGGATTTTTATAGAAATATGAAGGCGTTAATTTCCTGGAAACGCTTTTACTCATATGCTGAGGTTGGATAAGTGCCAGCTTTATATAATCATTAAAGGCCTGTATATTTGGCAAACTTATACAGCTTATATATTTTGTCATCTTTTTGCATTTTTTCTATTTGTTAATGAGGCAGAAAAAAAATATCACTGTCTGTAATTTTTTATAAGTTGCACAACGGCGCTCCTAGTCGTTTGAATTAAAGATCTCCTTGATCAAACTTACCTGGCCTCGTTCCTTGTCCTCCTGAGCCTGGCGCCGATGCCCGATACTATACTGTTCTTTTCCTGCTCCTTTATTTTCTGTTATTTTTTATAGACATTTAGCATATTATCTTGGTAGTATATAGCACCTGAGTTGGAAATAAGCATATTCTTCCAGCAGGCAGCAGTATAATATGTTGCAGTTTTTACCTATATTTTGAAGTGCCCAGGGCGGGTTTTACAGAAAATTGGTCACCGGGAAACCAGCTAAAGTAGCTCACCCCCCCGCTTGCCATTTTAGACAGTAATTTTAAACAAAATAATACTGCCCTATAGTGCCAATTTATATACAGCTCATATAATACCATTATATATCGCCCAAATAATATTGAATATCTAAACAATGCTTTATTACAAAGTCCACTTAATACTGCCATACAGTTTGAACATAATGCTACAATTCAATCCCAAATTAATACCACCAAACACTGCTAAACAATACTGTGTGGCTTCTGTGGTTCCTGTATTTAGGGGCCACCTAAGAAACTGGGACCCTGGGCAATTGCTCAGTTTGTCACCCTCTTAAACCTGCACTTGCCTGAGCACATATCATGATGTACTGGAGATGCGAGGGTTTACTCTGACCTGAGAATCTACCCCAATTTACATAGGGGTATAGTAAGTGTCACATCATGTTGTGATGTAATAATAGCCTCCTGTTGATGTGTGCATCCTAAATGCCACTCTTCACATCAGTTATGACTTGGACATTGATGTAGATGGAGATTTGGGTGTTCCTATGACATTGTGGGAACTCAGATGCAAAGTGATTCATATAGAAACCATACAAGACATTGTGCAGACACTGGTTCTCTAACTTACATTTTTATTAACTTGTGCCTTACATTCATATATGCTCGCAGGACTGCTGGATGGCTGTAGGGGAAGGTACATGTAAGTGGAAGCAATATCTGCATGGAGTAGGTATGTTCTCCCTTGCTTTCCTTCAGGTACATCAGATTACTCCCACAACTGAAAAACATCTTAATCGGTTAATTTGGCCATACACGGTAGATATATGTTGACTGAACCTGCCAACTGTCAATTTCGCGTCAAGGCAAGTCTCCGGTGAAAGAAGGATTGGGAATGTCGCAGTTCCCGCAGTAGAGGCGTCTTGCAGCAGCTTATTCTCCCCTCCCCACTAAAAATCATGCACTCTCGGTGTCCAGATTGCATGTTTATGGTGGAGTCGGGAGAAATAGACCGCTATCTTAAGCTTCCAATGAAATTGGCCCTAGAGTCCTAATGTTAGCCACAGGGACTGATGTGAGTGAATATATTCGGGTATAGTGTACAGCACCGTGGAATAAGTGCTAGACCACACGTGGTGTAAATACTGTGGATTTTCCACAACATATTTTGTTGCGAAAAATCTGCAGCATAATACAGTAGCAGAGGAGTGGATGAGATTTCAAGAAATCTCATCCACACGCTTCGTACGTGATATGCGGAGATTCCGCACACAAATTGACCGCAGTTTTTTTTTTAAGCTACAGCATGTCAATTGTGGTTGCGGAATCACCGAAAGTTTGTTGCAGGTTTTCCCCATTGAATTCAATTGGTATCTAAAACCCAAAACAATCAGTCAAGTGTTGCGACTTTTGCGGCGGAAACGCTGCGATTACGCCGCAAAAATCGCAACTTAGAAAAATCAAACAAACTTATACTTACCTCTGATGTTCACCAAGCCGGCCTCCGGAGATGACGTTAGAGGGCCGGCCATCCCAGGAGGCCAGCAGGCTGGCTTAATGCTGCAGTTTTCCACAGCAGACATTCCGGGCGAAAAACTGCACCACAATTTGGTTCGGTCTATAGCCCATAATTCCTTGCGGCCATCGGGGCGGATGTGCTGTGTACCTTTTACGCAGCGTATCTGCCCCATGTGAACTTAGCCGAAAAGCGACCGGAAATGTACATCCTGTGTATTTATATGTCACTAGTGTGGATTATGTTATGAGACTTTTAGTCCCAGTCTAGGCCTTCTAGAATGCTAGTGATAAAGCGGCATTTTATAATAAAGTGAAGCTAAGTAGTAGTAGTAGTAATATAAAGGAAGAGATGCAGAGGCAGGGAAATCAAATTCCGTCTCCCTTGCCATGTCTAGTTGTGTATAAGATGTCCACATACATTCAAAATTAGTTGTAAAGCCTTATTAGAATCTGCATTTAAAAGTACATAAACATTTCATAATTTCCCATGGTTTGGGAGGCACAGTTTTATGGCATTTATATTTCTAGGAAAAGATTTATTCTTTTACAGAAGGATTTGGCCTCAATAAGCCGATATCATTATCAACCAGAGAACAGTAGACTCTATATTGCATTAATCAGTTCTAGGAAGAAACTTAGAAGGGATAAATCTCAGTAAGAGGCACAACATCGAGCCATGCCAGACCAAACCAAAATCGCAAAATGACAACAAGGAAGCAGTGTCCGTGCTGAAAGATTTTGTTTTCCTTTACCTTGAAACATATGTAAAATGTTTAAAGGGGTTATCTGGGTACCAAAAATTGCTTTGGATTTATATTTTTATGTGAAAAGAAGTCACTTACTAATGTACTTTAATTTTTAATTCTGTACTAAATCGTGCAGTTCAAAACCAATGATTTGGTGCCGGAAGTCCTGTAGCTGTCCTAATACTGATGACGTGCCAACACGGCCCCACGTGACTTAGGGCTTGCTTCCGGTGCTGTTCATGTCGGCGTGTTATCAAACGCATGAACGCTAGGGGCTGTCCCATTGCTGGAGTCCCTGAGCAGAGCATCAGCTAGCACTCTGCCCGGGGACTGCAGCCCTGCTCCTGATGTGATTGTCCATATACGGTCAATGACGTTAGTGGTTTCCTATCGCTGGAGTCCCCGAGCAGAGCATCAGCTAGCGCTCTGCCTGGGGACTGCTGCCGACGTCACTGTCTATATATGGACTGTGACAGTGATGTCGGCAGAAGTGCTGGAGTCCCTGGGCAGAGCATCCACTGATTCTCTGCTCAGGGATTCCAGCAGTAAGGAGCACCTAAGCTCACTGTCCATATATGGACAGTGACGTTGGGAGCAGTGCTGGAGCGCCCGGGCAGAGCACTAGTTGATGTTCTGCCCGGGGACTTTAGCTATACGGAACTCCTGACGTCACTGCTGCCAATGTCACTGTACATATATGGACAATGATGTCGGCAGCATTACTGGAGTCCCCAGGCAGAGCATCAGCTGTGCTCGGGGACTCCGGAGATAGGCAATTTGATATCGGTCAATGCACTTGATAACACGTAGACACGAAGAGCACAGGAAGCAAGCCCTTAGTCACGTGGGGCCATGTTGGCGCGTCATCAATATTAGGAAAACTACAGGATTTCCAGCACCGATTCAACAGGTTTGAACTTCTCAATTTACTACAGAATTAAATATTAAAATACATTAGTAAGTGACTTCCTTTTTACATAAAAATATAAATAAAAAGCAATTTTTGGTACCTGGATAACCCCTTTAAGCTAAGGGTATGTTCACACGGCAGCGTCCGTTACGGCTGAAATTACGGAGAAAACAGCACCGTAATTTCAGCCGTAATGGCATGTGCAGGCGTCTTTCGCTGCGTCCATTACGGACGTAATTGGAGCTATTTTTCCATGGAGTCCATGGAAAACGGCTCCATTTACGTCTGAAGAAGTGACAGGCTGGGTTCACACACCCTATTTACAGACGTAATTCGGGCGTTTTAGCCCCGAATTACTTCTGAAAATGCGGATCCAAAGCGTCGGCAAACATCTGCCCATTCATTTGAATGGGTCTTACGATGTTCTGTGACTCCATGGAAAAACAGCTCCAATTACGTCCGTAATGGACGCAGCGAAAGACGCCTGCACATGCCATTACGGCCGTAACGGACGCTGCCGTGTGAACATACCCACAGGCACTTCTTTGACGCGGGCGTCTTTTTTACGCGCCGCCTTTTGACAGCGGCGCGTAAAAAAAATGACCGTCGGCACAGAACATCGTAAGACCCATTCAAATGAATGGACAGATGTTTGCCGACGCTTTTGAGCCGCATTTTCAGACGTAATTAGGGGCTAAAACGCCCGAATTACGTCCGTAAATAGGGTGTGTGAACCCAGCCTAATTAGAATTTACTCTTTCAGTAAGTGTTTATGAATTAAAAATGGACAACCCCATCTTCTACTTAGAAAAAGCCCAAATATATTAGTATTAGGTCTAATCTACCTATTCTGATGAGTAAGACTTGTATAACATTACTGTTTGTTCATTATTTAAAGAGCATAGATTTTTTTTAATTTTGTACTTTATAAAGGCCCCTTGCCATGCAACCACTTATAGTTTATTTTGCAGGTGTGGATCATGTTAGTTAAAAGAATACTAGAGGAAATAAAACTGATATGCTGTTGTACACCAGTGCAGGGCCTGAAGTCATGGTGCGTGACTTTTTTTTTTAGTGTTCTTTTTATCTCTCATGCATCACCCTGTGTACTAGGCTTAGCACAGTGTATAGTTTTTCCTGAAGTGTTTCTTTAAGGCCGGATTCACACGAGCGTGTGCGTTCTGCACGCGCAAAAATGCTGCGTTTTGTGCGCGCAAAAGTTCAGTGTGGCATCTGTATATGGTGCGTGGCTGCATGATTTTCGCGCAGCCGGCATCATTATGACACTGTTTTTATGTTACGAAACAGTAAAGAAGGAGGGGCTTTTATGTTTCCCTGCACTTCTTTAACAACTGTAGCGCGAATCACACGCGTCACCCGGAAGTGCTTCCGTGTGCCGTGTGCGATTTGCACGCACCCATTGACTTCAATGGGTGCGTGCTGCGCGAAACACGGGCAAGTATAGGACATGGCTGCGTGAAAATCACTGACAGTCTGAACGGCCCCATAGCTTAACATAGGTCCGTGCAACGCGTGTGATTTTCACGCGTGTATCACGGACGTAACATACATTCATGTGAATAAGGCCTAACATATATGGTGTGAATGGTGTAAGCAGTTTTCCCTGCATAAGGTCTTTTTTTAAAAAAAAAAAACCTTTGCCTTGCTAAACTGTACATTGGACTATATACAACATCAATAGCAGACAAGCAAGCTGATCAATTCACCTGTATGCTGTGCATGTGTCCTGAAAAACTCCTAAGCAACAACTTTCCAAAGAATATTGAAGGCCACCAGATCACTTTAAAATGTATCCTTTTTTATTGTATTCATATAAAAGCAACCTGATGTTGCATCAGAAAAACATAGCTGGGCTGATGCATTTTAAATTAACATGGTCTGTACTCATAGCTTAAAAAAACTTGGGTCAAATAATTAACACATGATTAACACACGAATAGCTGGCTTTAAGTTGATTGGTGCCCTGTACACTAGGGAATGTAGCCGCATCCAACCAAGGACACCAAGTGTGACATCATGGGTGCAAGCTCTGGGTGTCCAGGCCATCGGGGCCAGTGGCGCCCCTTTAGTTGTAATAAGCATTGTGTGACCGCACAGGTTGAACATCTTGAAGGCCAGTGCAGGACGCACACCCCATCCTGCACCTGTAATGCCTATCACGTCTACATAAAAACCAACAATGATTCAATAATAAAAACAGCACACAATAGTTTAGATAAACAGTATATTCTGAGACAATCTTATACTATAGCATAATATTAATATCAATAATGCAAAATTAAGGCCCCATGCATACGAACGTGCTTTTGCGGCCACAATTCCCCTGAAAATCCATGGGAGAATTGCGGCCCCATTCATTCCTACGGGGCCATGCACACGACCGTAGTTTCCACGGTCCGTGCATGGCCCCAGAGCCCGGACCGCAGAAAGAACGGACAAGCCTTATTACGGCCGTGTTCTACGGTCCGGGCTCATTGAAAATAATGGCCGCGGCCATGTGCATAGCCCGCAATTTGGGGGCGGCTCGCGGCTGTCATTCCGTGGCCGGCCGACCCAAAAATCACGGCCGTGCACATGGCTACGGTCGTGTGCATGAGGCCTAATACTGACCTATAATTGAGCCCTTGTTTTTGCTCTATCCAGGGTCCACTGTGGATAACTTTGTTTCTGTGCTCATGAGCAGATCTTTTTCCTTCATTATGTAAGCCTGGATAGTAGAACAATTTATTTTAGATTGTGTTAGTTCTCTTACTGATATACCCTTAAAGGGAACATGTCACCAGCATTTTAGCTATAAAGCCAGCAATACCTGGTGAAAGTGGGTGAAAAATCATTGTTATCTAAGCTATAAATATGTTCTAAGTAAGCTCTGTACCTTTAGTATTCCGTTTTTCAGTGGTCCCACGCCGTATGCAAATGAGCAGAAAAGAGTCAAATCTTCATCTGAAAAGAGTCAGATTTTCATTCCTCCACCTCCTTCTTTTTGATTGACAGCTCCTTAGCCAGTCAGGGCCGGACAGGTGGCGGCTGTGGGCGGGGTTAAGAAGCTGCGTCCCAGAGGGGAAAATAATTACCATAAAAGGTGGGAAGAGTTTAAACAACTACATTTACCGACAGAGGAGGACTTCAGGAAAGAAGAGAACAGGAACGAACTCTGGACAGCTGCGGCCATTGAGGGGTCAGGCGAGTTTAACAGGTAAGATGTTGATGACAGGATCCCTTTAACTGTATGCTTGGGTTGGCACAATCTGCCATTCAAAATGGTATTACCTGATGTCCGCTTATCATAGATTCTTGTCTTAATAGTACAATTCGTTTTGGTTGGCTACCAACATAATCAGAACTGAATGTAAGCATAAACTACATTAGTTATCATTAATGTGATGGATGAAGTCTGGTATGGCCGCCACATCGGCTGACCAAATAATAATGATAATTGTTGATAAGGTTGAAAAAAGACACATGTCCATCAAGTCCAATCTATAATCCTACCGTTTTAATCCAGAGTATTATGCGAGGCGTCTGTGACCCTCGTAAATCTTGAGCAGCTATTCATTGACTTCAATGAAGAACGGCTCAAATTACGTTGCAAAGAAGTGCCCTGCACTTCTTTGCCGAGGCAGTCAATTAACGCGTCGTCGTTTGACAGCTGTCAAACGACGACGCGTAAATTACAGGTCGTCTGCACAGTACGTCAGCAAACCCATTCAAATGAATGGGCAGATGTTTGCCGACGTATTGTAGCCCTATTTTCAGGAGTAAATCGAGGCATAATACGCCTCATTTACGCCTGAAAATAGGTTGTGTGAACCCAGCCTGACTGTAGTCCCAGCTGCCTTGAGATCATTAACAAGTTCCCCCCGTGTATTTTTCGGCTGAGCGCTCACCTTCCTCAGGATCAAGGATACCCCACGAGGTGAGATTTTGCATGGAGCCCCAGATCGATGTCGATTGACAGTCATTTTGTATGTCTTCCATTTTCTTACTATTGCACCAACAGTTGTCTCCTTCTCACCCAGCGTCTTACTTATGGTTTTGTAGCCCATTCCAGCCTTGTGCAGGTCTATGATCTTGTCCCTGACATCCTTAGGGTATGTTCACACGGCCTATTTACGGACGTAATTCGGGCGTTTTTGCCCCGAATTACGTCTGAAAATAGCGCCTCAATAGCGTTGACAAACATCTGCCCATTGAAAGCAATGGGCAGACGTTTGTCTGTTCACACGAGGCGTAATTTACGCGCCTCTGTCAAATGACGGCGCGTAAATAGACGCCCGCGTCAAAGAAGTGACCTGTCACTTCTTTGGCCATAATTGGAGCCGTTATTTATTGACTCCAATGAATAGCAGCGCCAATTACGTCCGTAATGGACGCGGCGTACAAGCGCCTGCACATGCCGTTACGGCTGAAATTACGGGGATGTTTTCAGGCTGAAACATCCCCGTAATTTCATCCGTTACGGACGCCCTCGTGTGAACATACCCTTAGAAAGCTCTTTGGTCTTACCCATGTTGTAGAGGTTAGAGTCAGACTGATTAATTGAGTCTGTGGACAGGAGTCTTTTATACAGGTGACCATGTAAGACAGCTGTCTTTAATGCAGGCACCAAGTTGATTTGGAGCGTGTAAGGCTGGGTTCAAACGACCTATTTTCAGACGTAAACGAGGCGTATTATGCCTCGTTTTTCGTCTGAAAATAGGGCTACAATATGTAGACGCGTAAATTGACTGCCTCGGCAAAGAAGTGCAGGGCACTTCTTTGCAACGTAATTTGAGCCGTTCTTCATTGAACTCAATGAAGAGCAGCTCAAGATATACGAGCGTCACAGACGCCTCGTATATTACGAGGAGGAGCATTTACGGCTGAAACGACGCAGCTGTTTTCTTCTGAAAACAGGCTGTCATTTCAGCTGTAAATGACAGCGTGTGCACATACCCTAACTGGTCTGGAGGAGGCTGAACTCTTAATGGTTGGTAGGGGATCAGATACTTATTTCTCTGTGCACAATGCAAATAAATATATATAATTTTGACAATGTGATTTTCTTTTTTTTTTTTTATATAATCTATCTCTCACTGGTAAAATTAACCTAGCCTAAAAATTCTAGACTGTTCATGTCTTTGACAGTGGGCAAACTTACAAAATCAGCAAGGGATCAAATACTTATTTCCTTCACTGTATGTATGTATGTATGTATGTATGTGTGTGTATGTATGTATATATATATATATATATATATATATATATATATATAAATTACAAATAAGTGTTTTTTTTCACATTTTTTGTGATTTGTCTGCTCATAATAAAAATTTAAAACATGGAATTAATTAAACTAACTTGGAAACGAAAACCTCATAAGTCCTGTAAAAAACCCAAAGTAAAAATAGTTGTGATATTCAAAGCGGTTACAAAGATATTGTCGTTTAAAGAAGTGCATATCAGAAATAGAAAATTTGACCTGGACACAGGGGCTTCAATGACCGTTGGTCATGGAAGGGTTACTTATAGGTCAGATTTAATTTTGCATTGTTGTTAATAATAACAACAATCTCATTCCATAGCGCATATCAGAAATGCATTTTGCTTACCTCTGTGCTGTTTTTATTATTGATTCATTGCTGTTTTCTATATAGAAACATGATCGAATAACAGGTACAGGAGAGGGGGGGGGGGTAGCCTTTTAACCACTGGGGTATATTAGACCTAAATTTTTTATTATTGTTAATAATAAGCACTTTTCTAAAACATTTATTAAAAAAACGTCCTTAGTTTCAGCACTGCAGCTTCTATGTATCCACTTTACAAAGAAGCGGCAGAACAAGCTTGTTAGCTGAAATCCATCAGTGATCTGGACTGACGGCACGACTTACAGTGGCTCCTGCCTCTGACACCGAATCTAACTTTAAGGCCTCATTTACACGAACGTGATATACGTCCGTGCGACGCGCGTGCTTTTCACGCGGGTCGCACGGACCTATACAAGTCTATGGGGGCATGCAGACAGTCCGTGAGTTTTGCTCAGCGTGAGTGCGCTGAAAAAAACTCACGACATGTTCTAAATTTCTGCGTTTTTCGCGCATCACGCACCCATTGAAGTCAATGGGTGCGTGAAAACCACTAAGGTCGCACGGAAGCACTTCCGTGCGAACTGCGTGATTCGCGCAAGAGCTGTCAAACTCTGAATGTAAACAGAAAAGCACCACGTGCTTTTCTGTTTACAAACATCCAAACGGAGTGTCTTAGAGATGAGCGAACCGAACTTCACCGGGTTCGGCCGAACTCGTTTTGACCGAACCCGGCAAAAATTTTCCGGTACGCGACGTCAGGAGACAGTCACTGTCCAGGGTGCTGAAAGAGTTAAACTGGTTCAGCACCCTGGACAGTGACTTCCGATCACAATATACATGAACGTGTAAAAAAAAAAAGAAGTTCTGACTTACCGATAACTCCCGGCTTCTTCCTCCAGTCTGACCTCCTGGGATGACAATTCAGTGACAGCTGCAGCCAATCACAGGCCAAGCACAGGCTGCAGCCAATCACAGGCTGCAGCGGTCACATGGACTGCCGCGTCATCCAGGGATGTGGGGCCGGATGTCAAGAGAGGGACGCGTCACCAAGGCAATGGCTGGGAGACCGGACTGGAGGAAGCAGGAAGTTCTTGTTGAGTATGAACGTCTTTTTTTTATTCACAGGTTGCTGTATATTGTGATCGGAATTCACTGTCGAGGGTGCTGAAAGAGTTACTGCCGATCAGTTAACTCTTTTAGCACCCTGGACAGTGACTGACATCGACTGGCCTCATCTCTATGATGGCGGCTGCGCGAAAATCACGCAGCCGCACATCATACACTGATGACACACGGAGCTGTCAAGTGCCTTTTGTGCACGCAAAATGCTGCATTTTTTTGCGTGCGCAAAACGCACACGCTCGTGTAAATGAGGCCTAATACTGATCAAATCTTTGTTGTTCAAGGAAAATTTGCACTAAATGTATATTAGAAAAGTTTTTCTTATCACCAAATAAATACATTAAATAATAAAAAAAAAAAAACATCACCAATGGTTTCCATAGCCTTTAAGGCTGTGACCAAACACCATGTCTGTCTGAAAGCCAACAGCACAGCTGTGATTTTCTGATGCGATATCCATCTAGCTGCCTTTATCTGGATTCAATAAAAAAATAAACATTTTAAAGTGATCTGGTGCCAGTCTTCAATATTCTTAGCAATGGTATAACATCAACGGGACACATTTTGCTCCATCTAGGTGTGCTTAAAGGGGTTGTCCAGGAAAAAAATAAATTCTAAAAAATGTCCCCCAGCCTTGATTTGCCTTCCCTAATACCCCCTATTAAACTTCTAACCAGTTTCTGTTTGATTTCCATCGTCACTGCTGCTTTTTCTGTTTGTTTACATCCCTTGCTGTTTGTTTACATCCCTTACTGTCTGTTTCCTGTCTTGTAACCCACCATACCCATGATCCCCGGCTGCATCTGAGGAGACAGTTGCATCTTCCCCCTTCCTCCAAAGCACCTCAGCTATTTGCATACTGCCACGCCCCTCTATGGTCACATGGTCCTTCCCTGCTCTAATTACAGATGCCGGATTACACCAGCGTGTGCCTTTTGCTTGCGCAAAAAACACATCGTTTTGTGCGCGCAAAAGGTACATAACAGCTCTGTGTGGCAGCCGCGTATGATGCGTGGCTGTGTGATTTTCGCGCAGCCGCCATCATTATGACACTGTTTATATGTTTGTAAACAGAAAAGCACGTGGTGCTTTTCTGTTTTCATTCATACTTTTTACTGCTGTTGCGCGAATCACGCAAGTGCTTCTGTGTGCTGCGATTGATTTTCACGCACCCATTGACTTCAATGGGTGCGTGATGCGCGAACACACAAATGTCGGACATGTCGTGAGTTTTACGCAGCGGACACACACTGCATGAAACTCACTGACAGTCTGCACGGCCCCATAGACTAATATAGGTCCGTGCGAGGCGCGTGAAAATCACACGCGTTGCACGGACGTATTACACATTTGTCTGACTAAGCCCTTACACAGTAATAATCATCATTATCCTTTGTGCCTCCATCTATCCCTGATCTAAGTACAGGGACCCATCTCCCTCCCCCGCCCCTTCCACAGCCTGATAAATGTCAGGGTATGTTCACAGGCAAAGACGTCTCAAAATACGGAGCCGTTTTCAAGAGAAAACAGCTCCTGATTTTCAGAAGTTTTTTGTGCAAATCGCGATTTTCGCTGCGTTTTTTACGCCCGTTTTTGGAGCTTTTTTCACTACAGTCTATGGAAAACGGCTCCAAAAACGTCTCAAGAGGTTTCCTGCACTTCCTTTTCGCGGTCGTTTTTTTATGTGTAAAAAACACATCAAAAAACGCTCCCTCGGAACAGAACGCCGTTTTCCCATTGAAATCAATGGGCAGATGTTTGGAGGCGTTCTGCTTTGGATTTTTCGGTCGTTTTTCGGGAGTTTACGGCCCGAAAAACGGACGAAAATAGGCCGTGTGAACATGCCCTAAGTTTGCCCACTCCACCTAAGTCAGACATCTTGGTACACACAATCCAGTCAGCACATTTACCTCACCTGCTGCTGGATCTGTTCCAATAGATCCTGTATTAGGCCCTGTTCACACTGAGTTTTTTTTGCTGGCAGAAAATTCTGCATCAAGATTCTGTCTTGAATTTGGAGGCAGATTTTGACCTGCCTGCACGCCGTTTGCCACCTTTTTTGCCCGCGGCCATTGAGGGAAAAAGAAGCGACATGCCCTATCTTCGGGCGTTTACTCCTCTGACCTCCCTCTGACATCTATGGGAGACAGAGAAAGCGTTTTTCGCAGCGTTTTTGCCCGTTGCGCTCAATGCCCGCGGGCGAAAATCGTGGCAAACGGCGTGGAGGCAGATCAAAATCTGCCTGAAAATTCAAGCGAAATTTTGAGGCAGAATTTTCTGCCTGCAAATAACTGTGTGAACAGGGCCTTACAGTGAAGCCAACACCAAACACTACTCCAAACAATGGTAAAACGTTTCTTTTTTTTTTACATCATTTACTATAAATGTATGTAAGGCCCCATACACACTAACGTGCTTTTGTGGGCGCAATTCCCTCGAAAATCCACGAGAGAATTGCGGCCCCATTCACTTCTATGGGCCCATGCAAAAGACCGTGGTTTCCAAGGTCCGTGCATGGCCCAGGACCCTGTGACCGCGGAAAGAACGGACATGTCTTATTACGGCCGTGTTCTGCGGTCCAGGCTCATAGAAAATAATGGATTTGCGGGTGACACTCCGGGGCAGGTCGACCCAAAGATCACGGCCGTGCACATGGCTACGGTCGTGTGCATGAGGCCTTAGTGTGTCTCACTATTTATATATATTTTTACATATAAAATTTTGTGTATGTGTGTGTATATATATATATATATATAAAATGTGTGTGTGTGCATATATATATACATATATATATATATATATATATATATATATATATAATTTGTATGTGTGTATGTGTATATATATATATATATATATATATATATATATAAAATGTGTGTGTGTGTATATGTGTATATATATATATATATATATATATATATATATAATTTGTATGTGTGTGTGTGTGTGTATATATATATATATATATATATATATATATGTATATGTGTATATATATATACACACATACAAATTATATATATATATATATACACACACATACAAATTATATATATATATACACACACACAAAATTATAGATTTATATGGATATATATATACACACATATATTCACACACAGTGCGGGAACTACAAGTGTGAAGAAGGATGAGAAGGTGTGGACGACGAGATTGTCAGAGGAGGGGGCGTGTTCTGTGATTGATGACGCTCCGTGTCTTTGCTAAGACAGCACTTTCGACTGTGTAAAGACACGGCGCGTCATCAACTACCTTTAGGCTCTATTCACACGAGAGGGTCTGAGTGTCGGCCTATAAAAAACGGCGGTTTTGGTCAGTTTTCTCGGCCGTTTTGCATCTGTTCCGTTCCGGGCCATGCTTTCGCTTTTAACCCGTTTTGTACCCATTTTTTTCCTTGTCCGTTTTAAAAACGGATGAATTTAATTTGTCAATTTCCTGCCACACACTGCCCCCTGTAGATAATGCCACACACTACCTTCTATAGATACTGCCACAGCCCCCTGTAGGTAATGCCACACAGCCCCCCTGTAGGTAATGCCACACATCCCCACTGTAGGTAATGCCACACAGCCCCCCTGTAGGTAATGCCACACAGCCCCCCTGTAGGTAATGCCACACAGCCCCCCTGTAGGTAATGCCACATAGCCCCCCCCTGTAGGTAATGCCACATAGCCCCCCCTGTAGGCAATGCCACCCCCCCTACTTTCCTGTAGGGGACGGCTCTGGAGAAATCCCTCACTTCACTGTCCATATATGAACAGTGAAGTGAGGTACTTCTCCTGGAACGGAATCCCCGGCCACATCGGCGGGGATTCCGCTTCAGAAGTCACTGACGTCACTGTCCATATATGGACACAGTGAAGTCAGTGACTTCTCCTGGAGCGGAATCCCCGGCCACATCGGCGGGGATTCCGCTTCAGAAGTCACTGACGTCACTGTCCATATATGGACACAGTGAAGTCAGTGACTTCTCCTGGAGCGGAATCCCCGGCCACATCGGCGGGGATTCCGCTTCAGAAGTCCCTGACGTCACTATCCATATATGGACACAGTGAAGTCAGTGACTTTTCCTGGAGCGGAATCCCCGGCCAATTCGCCGGTGATTCCGCTTCAGAAGTCACTGTGTCCATATATGGACACAGTGAAGTCCGTGACTTCTCCTCGAGCGGAATCCCCGGCCACATCGGCAGGGATTCCGCTTCATTAGTCTCTGACGTCACTGTCCATATATGGACACAGTGAAGTCTGTGACTTCTCTTGGAGCGGAATCCCCGGCCACATCGGCGGGGATTCCGCTTCATTAGTCTCTGACGTCACTGTCCATATATGGACACAGTGAAGTCTGTGACTTCTCTTGGAGCGGAATCCCCGGCCAATTCGCCGGTGATTCCGCTTCAGAAGTCACTGTGTCCATATATGGATGGACACAGTGAAGTCTGTGACTTCTCCTGGAGCGGAATCCCCAAACCCGGGCTTGGGGATTACGCTCCTACAGTGACCAAATAAACACCCTCCTCCTCCTCACATGTGCTTCGGACTGTGAGGAGGAAGAGAGAGCGAGCTACAGTAGACACGGCCGTCACAGTGCACACCGAAACCACATACTAAAACTTGCGCATGCGCAATGAAACTGCTGCTGAAGACGCAGCCATACCATTTAACAGAGCATGCGTGGTAGACACAACCACGCATGCTCTAAGCAGATGGGGAAAACACGTGGTACAGTTATGACGTAACCGTACACTGTGAAAACCGGAAACCGCAAACCGGAAGTTAGGCGCGAATGGACGGGTATGCACAGGAAGTGCAAATTTTACATGGACAAGCGGTCACATGACGGAAGAGGGGATACGATGATACAGCCAGCTAATCAAACGTAAGTACATTACAAAGTTAAATGTTTTTTATTGTTTAGTTTAATTAAAAGTAATTTTTTACTTCTGGAAAACCCCTTTAATATAATAAAGTAGTTTACTAGACCCATTGTGAGCCTTTCTGTGATGTATAAATAAGATTCTCTTTAGCAGTTTCTCTTTTAGCAGTATTTATTTAATAAAAACATAAGGTGAAATAATGAAGAAAATTTTTGCAAAGTGGTAGGAGAACGAGCTTTGAAATTATTATTACTCCTCCACAGTGGCGTAACTACCGCGGTAGCAGCCGTAGTGGCTGCTATGGGGCCCGTGGCTTTATTTTACGGATCTAACAAGCTCGTGTGAACCCGGCCTTAGTCCCAAGTGTCCATAAACGTTCAGGTAACTTTTTCAGCCATGGAGGTTTCTCAAGCATGTGCAGTGAATCCCACCAGCGGTTTTAATAGTCGTATAAAATAGACATATTACAAGTTAATTCTAAAAAGAGAATAAACCATACATGATTTACATAGGATTCCTTATAAGAGTATAAGGGTATGTTCACACGAGAGGCTTTTACAGCTGAAATGACAGACTGTTTTCAGGAGAAAACAGCTGCCTCGTTTCAGCCATAAAAGCTCCTCCTCGTATTATATGTCGGCTGCTTTTCCCAAACCGAACACACTGCAGGGAGCCTGGCTCCTAGCATCATAGTTATATATGACGCTAGGAGTCCCTGTCTCGCTGCGGGAAAACTGTCCCGTACTGAAAACATAATTAGGGTATGTTCACACGGCCTATTTACGGACGTAATTCGGGCGTTTTTGCCCCGAATTACGTCTGAAAATAGCGCCTCAATAGCGCTGACAAACATCTGCCCATTGAAAGCAATGGGCAGACATTTGTCTGTTCACACGAGGCGTATATTTACGCGCCGCTGTCAAATGACGGCGCGTAAATAGACGCCCGCGTAGAAGAAGTGACCTGTCACTTCTTTGGCCGTAATTGGAGCCGCTATTCATTGACTCCAATGAATAGCAGCGCTAATTACGGCCGTAATTGACGCGGCGTTCAAGCGCCTGCACATGCCGGTACGGCTGAATTTACGGGGATGTTTTCAGGCTGAAACATCCCCGTAATTTCAGCCGTTACGGACCCCCGCCGTGTGAACATACCCTTACAGTACGGGACAGTTTTCCAACAGCGAGGCAAGGACTCCTAGCGTTATACATAACTATGATGCTAGGAGCCTGGCTCCCTACAGTGTGTTCGGTTTGGGAACTACGGCCGACATACGGTCCGTATTTTACGGACCGAACATGCTCGTGTGAACCCGGACTAAGGGTGATAAACCATTTAAAGGATATGTACACCTTTTTTATTTTTTTTATTTTTTATAAAAGTGTGTCTTAGTGTGATTGGTGCAACTTTCAAAATACTTTTTATTAAAAATTATTATTATTTTTTGAGATACAGCTGCTTTGTATCCTGTGCGCTGTATTGTGCGCCGGACTGACGGGTTCAGTGAAAGCAAATCCTGTGTGTCTCTGACACGCAGGATGCACCTTTAATCAATCAAATTTAATGCTTTGTTCACATCTGCATCGGGCTTCCGTTCATTGGTTCCGTCATACGTTTCCGTCATGGGAACCATTGAACGGAAACCATAGCTTCGTTTGCATTACCATTGGTAATGCTTCCATTGCAAATGGTTTCCGTTTGTCTCCATTCCGTAAGGTTTCCATTTTTCTTTTGCGGAATCAATAGTATAGTCGAACAGAAGCCCGACGCAGATGTGAATAAAACCTAAATTATGAACTTAGATGTGATGGACAGCAGCTCAATCCTGTGTGTGAGAGACACGCAGGACCCTCTGACACTGAATCCGTCAGTGCCGCTGTCCTTACGGATACAGGATTTAGCACTAGATACAGCTGCTCTGTATACAGAATACAAAGCAGCTGTATCTCAAAAGGTAAAACATTTTTTTAATAAAAAGTATTTTGAAAGTTGCAACAATCACACTGACGCCTATTTTAGCCTTAATAACCCAGCATTTATTTATTTTTTTCATCTTTGCATTCCAAGAGTTATAACTTCTTTATTTTTTCAACAACATAGCCGTGTGAGGGCTTGTTTTTTGCAAGACGAGTTGTATTTTTCAATGACACCATATTTGGGTGCATATATTAACCCGTTAGTGACCGCCCCATAGTGTTTTTATGGTGGCCACTAACCAGCTTTATTCCAATGCCATAGCCTTTTTAAGGTGCTGCATCAGAATAAATAAACAGAGCAGGGAGCCGTTAAATCTCCCTGTTGTAGCTGAGGGCTGGGGCCATCCCTGCTCTAACGGGTGAGATCGATATCAATATCGATCTCACCCGTTTAACCCCTCAGATGCGGCGCTCAATAGCGAGCGCGCGCATCTGAGTTGTTTTGGAGAGAAGGAGGGAGCTCCCTCTTTCTCCCACCGGCACCCGGCGATAAGATCGCTGAGTGTCTGTGCCTCCTATGGCAGCCGGGGGCCTAATAAAGGCCTGCAGGTCTGCCTGTAGGGTATACCTGCTAGGTCAGGCCAGAGCCATGGCCTAGCAGATGCCTGTTTGTTTTACATGGACAGGCATAATAACACTGCAATACAGAAGTATTGCAGTCAGGGGCGGATAAGGGCAATCTGGGCAAGTGCCCGGGGCCCAAGGCTGGAATGGGACCCAGTTCGCCCCGGTTCTCCCATACCGACTGTTAAAATTACAGCCAGTTCAGTGAACCGGAGTGAAGCACGAAATATCACCCAACGAGTAGCGTAGCTATAGGGGCTCAGGAGACGCAATTGCGACCGGGCCCCGAAGCCAGGGGCCGCACTACATCAATAAAATTTACTATAGTAAATTGGGCCGCGGACCCCTGTTACTATAGTAGCTACAGTACTTACCTTCCTGCTTCCGGGGCGCAGCAGAGGTCCTGACGTCACAGCGCTGTGCGCAGTGCATGAGGTCACAACGCTATGCGCCGCGCACAGCATTCTGATCCTGGATAGAGTCAGGAGCTCCACTGCGGCTGAAGAGGAGGGTAAGTTTAATATCCTTGTCTGCTGAAACCGATTGGCGGGGTCCGACTCCCGGGAACATGCCAATCAGCTGTTTTGAAGGGGTCGCAGCGCTCGTACGACAGCTGCTTCCTTTTCATTCCGGTCACTTGCTCTGGGCAAGTGACCGGATTGCTCACATTGTGAATCCGTGTCGGTGATTCACAGTGTGAGTAAGTAAGGGAAATGAAGGGAAAGCAGCACTTGTACGAGCGCTGCGGCCCCTTCAAAACAGCTGATTGGCGGGTTCCCGGGAGTCGGACCCTGACCCATCAGCTATTGATGGCCTATCCTGAGGATAGGCCATCAGTGTTTAGGGACTGGACAACCCTTTTAAGCCTACAATGTGGCAGGCTTAGAGGGCCCATGAGACAGGATCACAGATTGTGTGATGCTGTCTACTGGGCCCTGTATCTAAGCCAATCACATGGTAGGCTTAGATACATGGCCCATGTGTGATCCTGTCTGATGGGCCCTGTATATAAGCCTACCACATATACTGTATAAGATTACTGTCTACTGGACCCTGTATCTAAGCCTACCTTGACAGACAGTATCACACATGGGCCCTGTATCTAAGCCTACCACATGTGTTACTAATCGTTTTTTTGTGTTTGTGTTTTCTTACAGGTTCGGTCGTTGGACTACGTCGGATTTGAGGACTACTTCGATGACGGCTTTTTTAATTATTATCAACAAAAGGGTTAATGAGGAATGTGTGGGGCTTTTTTATTTAAATAAAATATTTTTTCTATGCCTTTTTTTAACCCCTTAATGACCAGCCTATTTTAAACCTTAATGACCAACCCAGTTTTTACGTTTTTCCATCGTCACATTCCAAGAGCTATAACCTTTTTAGTTTTGCGTCGACATAGCTGTATAAGGTATTGTTTTTTGCGGGACAAGTTGTATTTTTTAATAGCACCATTTTGGGGGACATATTATTTATTGATTAACTTTTATTAACTTTTTTTTGGGGGGGGGGGGGAATAGAAAAAAAACTAAAATTTCGCCACGCTTTTTCGCGTCTTAAATCTACGCCGTTTACCGTGTGATATAAATAACACAATAACTTTATTCAGCGGGTTATTACGATTGCAACGATACCAAATTTGTATAGATTTTGTATGTTTTACTACTTTTACACAGTAAAAACACTTTTTTTTCAAAATTATTTGTTTTTGTGTCTCCATATTTGAAGAGCCGTAACGTTTTTATTTTTTCGCCGCTATTGTGCACCGCATCTGAGGGGTTAAACGGGTGAGATAGATACTTATATCGATCTCACACGGCAGAGCAGGGTCGCCCCCAGACCTCAGCTGCCTCTGGCAGCTGATAGCGGGGAGATTTTACGGCTCCCTGCTCTGTTTACTTTATCCTGATGCAGTGCCGTAAAAAGGCATATTCATCAGAATAAAGCCCGTTAGTGGCCGCCGTGAAAAGGCGTATGGGCGGTCACTAACGGGTTAAAAAACGTTATTATTACCGCCATAGTAATGGCCGCCGGCTAATTGACAGCGTCCATTACTAAGGCGGGGCTTAGTGTTAGTCGGTGCAGAGGCTAACCCTAACCCCCATTATTACCCCGGTAACCACTGCCACCAGGGGTACTGGGAAAAGCTGGGTACGATCCAGTACCTGACCATCTGTAGTGATGGCCGGGTAATGGGGCAGCCGCAGGCTGGTATTATCAGGCTGGGACAGGGCAGAAACAGCGACCCTTCCCCCCTGGTAATGCTAACCTGCTGCTGCTTTATTGTGTCTGGCTGGTTATGAAAAATGTTTGGGGACCACACGTCAATTTAAAAAAAATAATAATAATAATTGGAAAGAACGATCTGGGATCCCCCCCAATTTTCATAACCAGCCAGATACAACAGCAGCAGCCTAGCATTACCAGGATGGTCACTGTTTTTTGGCCTTTCCCAGCCTAATAATACCAGCCTGCGGCTGCCCCGGTACCCGACCATCACTACAGATACAAGGACATAGAAAAAATATTTTATTGAAATAAAAAACACACAACCCTCATTAAACATTTTATTGAGAATAAAAAAAACGCTGTCATTGAAGTAGTCCTCGAATCCGACATAGTCCAACATCCGAACCTGTAAAATAACACAAGCATAATTAGTAACACATAAAAAAGAAAAACAATTCTTATACTTACCTTTCCTGGGTCCAGTGCTGGAACCGCAATGTCAGCGAGCAGGTCCATATATCTAATCCTATCATGTGTGATACTGTCTGTTGAGCTACTATATCTAATCCTCTAATGTGTGATACTGTCTGCTGAGTCAATTGTATCTTATCCTATCCATAGTTTATAGGGTCGTAGTGCTATAGATATGCTGTCTCCTATACACACACATACACATATATACACACACACACACACACACACACACACACACACACACACACACACACACACACACACACATATATTCAGGAGCACAGTGTATAGTACTATTATATTCAACACGGTTTATCGTGCTATTATATTCAGGGGCGCAGTGTATAGTACTATTATATTCAGGGACGCAGTGTATAGTACTATTATACTCGGGTGCAGTGTGTGGTACTATTATATTCAGGAGCACAGTGTATAGTACTATTATATTCAGGGGCGAAGTGTGTAGTACTTTTATATTCAGCACAGTGTATAGTAGTATTATATTCAGGATTACAGTGTTTAGTACTATGATATTCAGGGGAGCAGTGTGTAATACTATTATATTCAGGAGTACAGTGTATAGTACTATTATATTCATTGTATGATACTATTATATTTAGGGGCATAGAGTGTGGAATCGTATGAATTTTATCTTCGTTTACAGGTGCGGAAATGTTGGAAAAGTGAGCAGCCGAATACATCTGAGCTGTGAATTGCAGAAATGGGCCGTGCCTGAGAGAAGTCATCATAGAGGTCTATATAAATGTTTATTCTCCCTGTGACTGATCAGTACTGTAGTCACTGTATGATCTGCAGCGAGATGACGGATGGTAGCATTCTTTTTTGTTAAACAGCAACTTCCAGCATATCCTAACCATTGTGCAGGCTATACTGGGAACCGTCGTTTTATGTCGTACAAATTTATACAGCAGGGGTTAAACTGAATTTGCAAATGATCTCTGTACTGAACTGTATTTGTTTTGGTGCTGTATATATGTACTGAGCTTGGTTCTGGTGCTATATATATATATATATATATATATATATACATACATATATATATACCGGGCTTGGTTCTGGAGTTCTGGAGTTATATATATGTACTGAGCTTGGTTCTGGTGCTGTATATATATATATATATATATATATATATATATATACTGAGCTTGGTTCTGGAGTTATATATATGTACTGAGCTTTGTTCTGGGGATGTATTTATGTACTGAGCTTTGTTCTAGTGCTGTATATATGTATTGAGCTTGGTTCTGGGGCTGTATATATGTATTGAGCTTGGTTCTGGGGCTGTATATATGTATTGAGCTTGGTTCTGGGGCTGTATATATGTATTGAGCTTGGTTCTGGGGCTGTATATATGTATTGAGCTTGGTTCTGGGGCTGTAAATATGTGCTCAGCTTGGTTCTGGGGCTGTAAATATGTGCTGAGCTTGGTTCTGGGTCTGTATATTTGTACTGAGCTTGATACTGGGTCTGTATATATTTACCGTCGATTAAGGTAAAAGAATATGTTAAATCTACTTTTACCTTATGAGAAGGTAAATATATACAGTAAAAACTAAACCCAAAAAAACCATGGAGAAATCTCAGTTTTTTCCAATTCACCCATTATATGGTACTTTACATGGTGCCAATAAAAACAACTCCTCCCGCAAAAAAATAATCCTTCACACACCACTTCATTGACGTAAAAATAAAAAAGCTATAAAGCTCCTCACCACTTTAGTGTCTCAAAATATTCAGCTTTCTCTCTTCTGTATGGCTCATTCTGCTTTTACAGCTAATTTAAAACCATGCCAGATCGGTGTCCGCCTAAACAGAAATCTGCAAATATATACGGTACAGCGTCTTCAAAGTTCTGTCTTCGGGGTTCGGGGGGGAAAGACTTGAAAAAGTTCCCGGGGCCCATGGTACCCTTAATCCGCCCCTGATTGCAGTGTATTATAAATGCGATTGGACGATCGCATAGTGAAGTCCCCTAGTGGGACTAGTAAAAAAGTAAAAAAAAGTTTCATAAAAAGTTTACAATTTTTTTTAAAAACCCACTTTTTCCCCTTACAAACTGATTTATTATTAAAAAACAAAATAACGTTAAAAAGTTACACATATTTGATATCACCGCGTCTGCAACCACCCCAACTATAAAGTTATTACATCATTTAACCTGCACGGTGAACGTCGTAAGAAATAAAATATAAAACAATGAAAAAGTGATGTTTTCTTTGAATCCTGCCCTGAAACAAATGTGATAAAAAGTGATCAAAAAGTCGCACCTACTCAAAAATGGTACCATTAAAACCTCCAAGTCGTCCCGCAAAACAAAAGCCCTCATACAGCTGCATCGGCGTAAAAATTAAAAAGTTATGGCTCTTCAATTTTGGAGACACAAAACCAAATAATTTAGAAAAAAACGATTTTTTACTGTGTAAAAGTAGTAAAACATACAAAATCTATATAAATTTGTTATCATTGCAATCACAACAACCCGCTAAATAAAGTTATTGTGTTATTTATACCAGACGGTAAACGGCGTAAATTTAGGACGCAAAAAAGTGTGGCGAAATTGCAGTTTTTTTTCTATTCCCCCCCAACAAAGTTAATAAAAGTTAATAAATAAATTCTATGTACCCCAAAATGGTGCTATTAAAAATTACAACTTGTTCCGCAAAAAACAACACTTAAAACAGGTATGTCGATGCAAAAATAAAAAAGTTATAGCTCCTTGAATGAGATAATGGAAAAACTTAAAAAATAGCTTGGCCATTAAAGAGACTCTGTCACCACATTATAAGTGCCCTATCTCCTACATAAGGAGATGGGCGCAATAATGTAGGTGACAGCAGTGCTTTTTATTTAGAAAAACAATCTATTTTCACCATGTTCAGAGCGATTTTAGCTTTATGCTAATTAGTTTCTTAATGCCCAAGTGTGCGTGTTTTTACTTTAGACCATTTGGTCGTAGTACAGACGAGTTTATGACGCTGACCAATCAGCATCATGCACTTCTCTCCATTCATTTAGTCAGCGGATAGTCACACTGTGTTGTTCACTATGTGCTGTCTTATACTGAGACATTAACGTTACTGAAGTGTCTTGACCGTGAATAGACATTCCTTCCAGCCAGGACGGGATATCTATTCACAATCCCAGCACTTCGTTAACGTTTCTGTGGTACTTAGAGCAGAGCAAGCGTGATCTCTCGAGATCACGCTATAAATGACAGATTACAGCGAGATTACGCTTTGCTCTGCTGTAAGTACCACAGAAACGTTAGTGAAGTGCCGGGATTGTGAATAGACATCCCGTCCTGGCTGGAAGGAATGTCTATGTACTGTCTAAACACTTCAGTAAAGTTAATGTGTCAGTATAAGACAGCACATAGTGAATAACGCAGTGTCACTATGCACTGACTAAATGAATGGAGAGAAGTGCATGACGCTGATTGGTCAGCGTCATACACTTCTTTCCACAACACCCACTTGGTATAAAGTAAAAACACGCCCACTTGGGCATTAAGAAACTAATTAGCATAAAGCTAAAATCGCTCCTAACATGGTAAAAATAGATAGTTTTTCTAAATAAAAAGCACTGCTGTCACCTACATTATAGCGCCCATCTCCTTATGTAGGAGATAGGGCACTTATATTGTGGTGACAGAGCCTCTTTAAGGTCTAAAATAGGCTGGTCACTAAGGGGTTAAATTGATTAACGTTTATAAAAAAAAATTTGGGTAGGGAATTGAAAAAAAACATTAATCCCAGCATTGCTTTTCGCGTTTTAAATTTACACCGTTTACTATGCGGCATAAATAACATGTTACCTTTTATTCTATGGGTCGCTAGGTTTGCACAATAAAAAAATCTTCTAAACAAAGATAATGCATTTTTGCATCACCACATTCCAAGAGCAGTAACTTTATAATTTTTCTGTAGATGTCACGATATGACAGCTTGTTTTTTGCGGGACGAGGTGTAGTTTTATTGCTACTATTTTGGGGTACATGGGACTTATTGATTAACTTTTATTATATTTTTTGGGGGGGGGGGATGAAGAAAAAAAGCAATTTCGCCATTGAATTTTTGCTTTTTTTTTGTATGGCGTTCACCTTGTCGTTAAATTAATTATTTTTTGTGTCGTTACGATTGCGTCGATACATATATATGTTTTATGTCAAGTTTTTTTGTACACTTTTATTAAATAAAACCACTTTTTATGGAAAAAACTTTTTTTATTTTTTTATTTTTACCGTTCACCTTTTTTAAAAAATTTTTCATAAACTTTATTTAACTGTTTTAAAGGTGTTTTTTTTTGTCTCACTAGGGGAATTCACCATGCGATCTTCTGATCTCAGATATAATGCTTTGGTATACTTATACCAAAGCATTATTGCTTGTCAGTGTAAAAGGGAATAACGGAACCAATGCTTCCGTTGCACAATGGACACTGCCGGCAGCCGACGGAACCCATTGACTTTAATAGGTTCTGTCAGATTTCTGTCGGGTGTCCGTGATTTTACCGTACACAATAGCGCAGCATGCCTCACTATTCTCTGCGGTAATCCCTGCCGGATCTGCCAAGGAGGTCCCTAACTGAGCCTCCAACGCAGATGTGGATAAAGCCTAATTCTGTCATTTGGTTTTGTGTGTCAAAAGTTCAAAATGTATCCTGGTCACATGTTTATGACAGTGTCCCTCTTTTTCACTTTCATCATCAGATTTTGTCTGGTACACCATTTACACATGTGTGTTTGGCACTATACTTATAATGTGAAACAGAATTAGTGAGGTCAATATTGTGTAAGGAAAACATAAATAGAACCTTTTGTACTGAATTCTAATACCTGGAATACAGAAGTATTGATTTTGCTTGTAATTATCACTAATAAGAAAAAGGAGCTTTAAACCTTTTGATGCTTTTATTTGCTATGTTTAAAGTTGATCATTAGTTCAGTATTGGATGGGAATTCAGAATTCACTCACACTGCATTCTAATAACTGTTACATAAGCCGTAGATTGTTAATATTTTGCAAAACTGTCTAACTGATGTCATATCTTGGATGCAAAGATCCCTGACAATGAATTAAAGCAAAAAATACCATGTGTGTAAAGGATCTGCCAGGCACAACTTCTGTGTATACTCCCATAGGTAATCAGTCTGCACCTCAGTCTATGTCTCTGAGACTGACTCCATCTTCCACCACTCAGGATGGCAGGCTTAGGAGTGGGAGAGCCTATCGCAGCCTGGCAAGACGGAGATAGCTCCCGCCCTCTGTCTATTTATACCTGCCTTTCCTGTTCCTCCTTTGCTTGTGATTCTTTTCGTGTGGTTTCCTGGCCCAGCTACAGCTCCTAACTATTTGATCCTGCTCCATACTGACCCTGGCTTACTGACTACTCTCCTGCTCTGCGTTTGGTACCTCGTGCACTCCTTGTTTGACTCGGCTCGTTCACCACTCTTGTTGCTCACGGTGTTGCCGTGGGCAACTGCCCCTTTCCCTTTGCTTTGTGTTCCCTTGTCTGTCTCGTGCACTTACTGAGCGTAGGGACCGCCGCCCAGTTGTACCCCGTCGCCTAGGGCGGGTCGCTGCAAGTAGGCAGGGACAGAGTGGCGGGTAGATTAGGGCTCACTTGTCCGTTTCCCTACCCCCGTCATTACATAATCACAAGCCAGTATACCTAGTCTACCCTGCTCCCTGACACTACTATGGACCCCCTTGAGACCTTGGCCTTGCAAATGCAGGGTCTCTCCCTACAGGTCCAGGCCCTGGCTCAGAGGGTCAACCAACCTGACGCTACCATACCATGGTAGTGCCCCTCACCTCACTTCTTGAACCCCACCTCAAGTTGCCTGACCAGTTCTCAGGGGACCGGAGGACTTTTCTCTCCTTTCGGGAGAGTTGTAGGCTCTACATTCGCTTAAAGCCTCATTCCTCAGGTTCTGAGAGCCAGCGGGTGGGTATAATTATGTCCCGGCTCCAGGAAGGGCCCCAAGAGTGGGCCTTCTCCTTGGCTCCTGACGCCCCTGAACTTTCCTCCGTTGATTGTTTCTTTTCTGCTCTCGGACTCATTTATGTCGAGACTAACAGAACTGCCTTTGCCGAGCTGGTGACCTTACGTCAGGGTAAGAGACCTGTTGAGGAGTATTGTTCTGACTTTAGGAAGTGGTGCGTAGCTTCTCGGTGGAATGACCCTGCCTTAAGGTGCCAGTTTAGGTTGGGTCTGTCGAACGCCCTGAAAGACCTGCTAGTTAGCTATCCCTCTTCTGACTCCCTAGATCAGGTTATGGCTTTAGCGGTACGACTTGACCGACGTCTCAGGGAACGACAGCTTGAACGTTCTTGTGTTTTCCCCTCTGACTCCCCCATGATGCCTTCCGAGGTCCCGTTGCTTCGCTCTTCCACGGAAGACTCGGAGGTACCTATGCAACTCGGGGCCTCCGTGTCCCCCCGACAACGTAGAGAGTTCCGCAGGAAGAATGGTCTCTGTTTCTATTGTGGGGATGACAAGCATCAAGTGAATACCTGTCCTAGGCGTAAGAATCAGCAGCCGGAAAACTTCCGCGCCTAAGTGATCATCGGGGAGGTCACTTGGGCGCACAGGTATTTCCCGTAAATATGAAACGTAATAAAATATTGCTTCCCTTTCAGGTCTCTTTTGGTGGTAGGTTTGCTACCGGCAGTGCCTTTGTGGATTCAGAGTCTTCTGCTAATATCATGTCTGTGAAATTTGCTATGTCTCTAGCTATGCCTTTGATTGATTTGCCTAAACCTGTCCCGGTAGTGGGTATCGACTCCACTCCTCTTGCTAATGGTTATTTTACACAGCATACCCCTGTTTTCGAACTCCTTGTTGGCTCCATGCATTTGGAGCAGTGCTCTGTACTGTTGATGCAAGGATTATCGTCCGATTTGGTTTTAGGCCTTCCCTGGTTGCAGTTGCATAATCCCACGTTTGACTGGAATACTGGGGAGCTTACCAAATGGGGTAATGAATACTTGACGTCATGTTTTTCTGTTAATTCTATTTCTCCCCCTGAGGAGGTGAACACGCTACCTGAGTTTGTTCAGGACTTCGCTGATGTTTTCTCTAAGGAGGCCTCCGAGCTGTTACCTCCTCATAGAGAATACGATTGCGCTATCGAATTGGTACCAGGAGCTAAGCTTCCTAAGGGTAGGATATTTAATCTTTCTTGTCCCGAACGTGAAGCCATGAGAGAGTATATCCAGGAATGCCTGGCCAAGGGTTACATTCGCCCCTCTACTTCTCCGGTAGGTGTTGGCTTCTTCTTTGTAGGGAAGAAGGATGGTGGTCTTAGGCCATGCATTGACTACCGTAACTTGAATAAGGTCACTGTAAGGAACCAGTATCCCCTTCCTTTGATTCCTGATCTCTTTAATCAGGTTCAGGGGGCCCAATGATTCTCTAAGTTTGATCTACTGGGGGCATATAACCTTATCCGCATCAAAGAGGGGGATGAGTGGAAGTCTGCGTTTAACACGCCCGAAGGTCATTTCGAATACCTCGTCATGCCCTTTGGGTTGTGTAATGCTCCTGCGGTCTTCCAGAATTTCATAAATGAGATTTTGAGAGATTACCTGGGGGTATTTCTTGTAGTGTACCTTGATGACATACTGGTGTTTTCCAAGGACTGGCCCTCCCACATTGAGCATGTCAGGAAGGTGCTCCAGGTCCTTCGGGAAAACAAACTGTTTGCGAAAACCGAAAAATGTGTGTTTGGGGTACAGGAGATACCATTTTTGGGTCAAATCCTCACTCCTCATGAATTCCGCATGGACCCCGCCAAGGTCCAGGCTGTGGCGGAATGGGTCCAACCTGCCTCCCTGAAGGCGTTACAGTGTTTTTTGGGGTTCGCTAATTATTACAGGAGATTTATTGCTAACTTCTCTGTCATCGCTAAGCCTCTTACGGACCTCACTCGCAAAGGTGCTGATCTCCTCCACTGGCCTCCTGAGGCTGTCCAGGCTTTTGAGGTCCTTAAGAAGTGCTTTATCTCGGCGCCGGTGCTGGTTCAGCCCAACCAAATGGAGCCATTTATCGTGGAAGTTGACGCATCCGAGGTGGGAGTGGGGGCTGTCTTGTCCCAGGGTACCAGGTCCCTCACCCATCTCCGTCCCTGTGCCTACTTCTCCAGGAAGTTTTCGCCCACTGAGAGTAACTATGATATTGGCAACCGCGAACTCTTAGCCATTAAATGGGCCTTTGAAGAGTGGCGCCACTTCCTGGAGGGGGCTAGGCACCAGGTAACGGTCCTTACCGACCACAAGAATCTGGTTTTCCTAGAATCTGCCCGGAGGCTAAGCTCGATGGGCGCTATTTTTTACCAGATTTAACTTTTTGGTTACCTATAGGACTGGGTCTAAAAATATTAAGGCTGATGCACTGTCGCGTAGCTTCATGGCCAGCCCTCCTTCGGAGGAAGATCCTGCTTGTATTTTGCCTCCTGGTATAATCATTTCTTCTATTGATTCTGATTTAGTCTCTGAAATTGCGGCTGATCAAGGTTCAGCTCCCGGGAACCTTCCTGAGGACAAGCTGTTTGTTCCCCTGCAATTCCGGCTAAGGGTACTTAGGGAAAATCATGACTCCGCACTATCTGGTCATACAGGCATCCTGGGTACCAAACACCTCATTGCCAGAAACTATTGGTGGCCTGGGTTGCCTAAAGACGTTAAAGGCCTACATCGCCGCTTGTGAGGTTTGTGCTAGGTCCAAGACTCCCAGGTCCCGACCAGCGGGCTTACTACGTTCTTTGCCCATTCCCCAGAGACCTTGGACCCATATCTCCATGGATTTTATCACCGATTTGCCTCCATCTCAGGCAAGTCGGTGGTGTGGGTTGTAGTAGACCGCTTCAGTAAGATGTGCCACTTTGTGCCCCTCAAGAAACTACCCAACGCCAAGACGTTAGCTACCTTGTTTGTCAAACACATCCTGCGTCTCCATGGGGTCCCTGTCAATATTGTTTCGGACAGAGGGGTACAATTTGTTTCTTTGTTTTGGAGAGCCTTCTGTAAAAAGTTGGAGATTGATCTGTCCTTCTCCTCTGCCTTCCATCCTGAAACTAATGGCCAAACTGAGAGGACTAATCAATCTCTAGAACAATATTTAAGGTGTTTTATCTCTGACTGTCAATATGATTGGGTCTCATTCATTCCCCTCGCCGAATTTTCCCTTAATAACCGGGTCAGTAACTCGTCAGGGGTCTCCCCCTTTTTCTGTAATTTTGGGTTTAATCCACGGTTCTCCTCCGTTTCCCCTGGTAGTTCCAACAATCCCGAGGTAGAGGTCGTTCATCGGGAACTGTGCACAGTCTGGACCGAAGTTCAGAAGAACCTAGAGGTGTCCCAGAGCGTACAAAAAACTCAGGCTGATAGAAGACGTTCTGCTAACCCCTTGTTTATGGTCGGGGATCTGGTGTGGTTATCGTCTAGGAAATTGCGCCTTAAGGTCCCGTCCAAGAAGTTTGCTCCCCGGTTTATTGGGCCATATAAGGTCATTCAAGTCCTCAATCCTGTCTCCTTCCGACTGGAGTTGCCCCCATCTTTTCGAATACATGACATGTTTCATGCCTCCTTCCTTAAACGCTGCTCCCCGTCCTTGGCTCCCTCGAGGAAACCTCCTGTTCCCGTTCTCACCCCTGAGGGGGTGGAGTTCGAGGTGGCCAAGATTGTGGACAGCAAGATGGTCCAAGGCTCCCTCCAGTACCTGGTCTATTGGAGAGGATACGGGCCTGAGGAGAGGACTTGGGTACCCGCCCGGGATGTTCACGCTGGGTTATTGGTCAGGAAGTTCCACCTTCATTTCCCCAATAAACCAGGTCCACTTAGAAAGGGTCAGGTGGCCCCTCATAAAAGGGGGGTACTGTAAAGGATATGCCAGGCACAACTTCTGTGTATACTCCCATAGGTAATCAGTCTGCACCTGAGTCTATGTCTCTGAGACTGACTCCATCTTCCACCACTCAGGATGGCAGGCTTAGGAGTGGGAGAGCCTATCACAGCCTGGCCAGACGGAGATAGCTCCTGCCCTCTGTCTATTTATACCTGCCTTTCCTGTTCCTCCTTTGCTTGTGATTCTTCTCGTGTAGTTTCCTGGCCCAGCTACAGCTCCTAACTATTTGATCCTGCTCTATACTGACCCTGGCTTACTGACTACTCTCCTGCTCTTCGTTTGGTACCTCATGCACTCCTGGTTTGACTCGGCTCGTTCACCACTCTTGTTGCTCACGGTGTTGCCGTGGGCAACTGCCCCTTTCCCTTTGCTTTGTGTTCCCTTGTCTGTTTGTCTCGTGCACTTACTGAGCGTAGGGACCGCCGCCCAGTTGTACCCCGTCGCCTAGGGCGGGTCGCTGCAAGTAGGCAGGGACAGAGTGGCGGGTAGATTAGGGCTCACTTGTCCGTTTCCCTACCCCCGTCATTACAATGTGCTACAGTGTTGCTACATAAAAATCTCTTACTATAGATGTAAAAAATAAATAAATAAGGTTGTCTTATGGATATGCATATATTGTATGGATGATGGAATCATATGACACAATTGGGAAAACTGAATTAATTTTCTTTTCAGCATGCTACTTTTTCATCAACACAGGGCATGACATGTTGATCAATATGGTGCAGCTACTGAGGAAATATAAAAATCTCCCTTATATTAGAAAGCTTTGAATTTTCAATATAGTTAAAAAAAGGTATACCAATACATACTGCCCAGAAATATGCCAAAAGGACACTTTTTTCCCATACGTTGGGTTTATTTTAGCCTTTGGACACATTATGCTTATATACGTGGGGAGATTTCCCAGTGGTGTCAACCTAGCATTACCTGTTTTACCTCACTGCCATTTTTCTGAGAAGAGAAGTGGCTGTATTTTCTTGTAAATAAACTGCACTTCATATGACTAAAAATCCACACCATCTTTTTCTGATACCTTGCGGCTTAGGGTCTGTTCACATCTGCGTTGGAGGCTCCATTAGGGACTTCCGTCGCAGATCTGGCAGAAAATCCTGAAACAATAGCGCAACATGCTGCTCTATTATTTTTCCGGTAAAACCACGGACACCCTCGACAGATCCCATTGAAGTCAATGGGCTCTGTCGGGGCGCTAGTGGTGTCTCTCGTACAACGGAGCCATCGCTTACGGTATTTTCATTGTTCTGCTCTGCTGATGGAGCAGAACAACGCAAAGACCAAATTAGGTGTGAATCTGCACTGAATAAATATGGCATTACGTAAAAAAACTGGTATACATCCAATATGTGTTTTGCATTCGGCCACAAATTTTTAAAAACATTGTAAATAATATGATTCAAAATATCGGTTTAGAATTGGATATAAAAAAAAGGGCTTCGATTGGAAGTTCCAAATTGATGACTCAAAAGAGCACAAACGAAAAAGAGGCATAAATCTGATTTTGCTTATCGACTCTGGCCACTGTGTGTCCTCTCTCTCTATTTTATTATTTTCTACTAGAAATCTGTATCAAAATAGCACCACAGCACACAGAGTTTCCCCTACTGTGACCTGCAATATTTGGCCTCTGCCCAAAAAATTAAGCTAAAGGACATTACAAAAATGTCAACCAGCAGGAAGTAACATTACAATGACCTTCTAGCCGTAATTTCACATACATTCCAAGATTGAAACAGCAATTTAATATCTGTTCTGTTTTCATTCAGCTGGATTCCCAACACACACACACACACACACACACACACACACACACACACACACACACACACACACACACACACACACACACACACACATATATACATATATACATATATATATATATATATACACACAAGAGATTTATCAACTTATTGATATTGGAGGACTAAGGAGGAATCCAAAATATAACTTGCTTATATAAAAAAGATCCTGCAAACATTCAAAAAGATCCAAGACCTCTTCAGAAATTCAAACGTTTGCAGATTTCCTGTCATTGCTGGAAAGACAATGTTACCAAGGTGTGGAGGAGCAGATAACACAGATACTAATTTAGATTTTACTTATATGATAATAGAAATCCTGCACAGTTGCCTCTTTAGTGTCCTCCCATGAACATCTGCAGCAGATGTGTGCATCTTTATGACTTAAAGAGGCTCTGTCACCAGATTTTGCAACCCCTTTCTGCTATTGCAGCAGATAGGCGCTGCAATGTAGATTACAGTAACGTTTTTATTTTTAAAAAACTAGAATTTTTGGCCAAGTTATGACCATTTTTGAATTTATGCAAATGAGGCTTGCAAAAGTCCAACTGGGCGTGTTTAAAGTAAAAGTCCAACTGGGCGTGTATTATGTGTGTTACAACTGGGCGTGTTTACTTCTTTTACTAGCTGGGCGTTCTGACGAGAAGTATCATCCACTTCTCTTCAGAACGCCCAGCTTCTGGCAGTGCAGACACACAGCGTGTTCTCGAGAGATCACGCTGTGACGTCACTTCCTGCCCCAGGTCCTGCATCGTGTCGGACACATCGGCACCAGAGGCTACAGTTGATTCTGCAGCAACATCAGCGTTTGCAGGTAAGTAGCTACATCGACTTACCTGCAAATGCCGATGCTGCTGCAGAATCAACTGTAGCCTCTGGTGCCGATGTGTCCTCGCTCGTCCGACACGATGCAGGACCTGGGGCAGGAAGTGAGTGACGTCACAGCATGATCTCTCGAGAACACGCTGCGTGTCTGCACTGCCAGAAGCTGGGCGTTCTGAAGAGAAGTGGATGATACTTCTCGTCAGAACGCCCAGCTAGTAAAAGAAGTAAACACGCCCAGTTGTAACACACATAATACACGCCCAGTTGGACTTTTACTTTAAACACGCCCAGTTGGACTTTTGCAAGCCTCATTTGCATAAATACAAGAATGGTCATAACTTGGCCAAAAATGCTCGTTTTTAAAAAATAAAAACGTTACTGTAATCTACATTGCAGCGCCTATCTGCTGCAATAGCTGATAGGGGTTGCAAAATCTGGTGACAGAGCCTCTTTAACTTGCACACAAACTCACTAATGCAATTGTGTAGGTGTGCCTGCGTACATTTCTTATGATGTAAGTCATTTTTTTTTTAATTGCGATTTTTGCAGTTTTCGGAATTGCAGTAAAAATGCGGTTTGGCTGAGAATACAGAAATTACGATAAAATCCTGGCATAAAGTGGCTTATATAATTACAACCGTAGTGTTGACGTGTTGCCAATGAATGTGGGCCTGCACTGATACACATTTAAAAAAAACTAGTCTTTTGCTGAACCTGCTTCTCTTTGCTAAAGGTATCCAAAAACGTCATCCGAATCCGCTAATTGTGGTGTCACTGGTCGATCATCTAATGTCTATAGGGTTCACCACAAGGTGCAAACCATTAATCAGCCTCAAAAATAGAAAGGCCAGATTAGAATTTGCCAAACAACATGTAAAGAAGCCGCCCAGTTCTGGAACAGCAAGAAACTAAGATCAACCTGGAGCAGAATGATGGGAGGAAGAAAGAAAGTATGGAGAAGGCTTGGAACGGTTCATGATCCAAAGCACACCACATCCTCTGTAAAACATGGCGGAGGCAGTGTGATGGCATGGGCATGCATGGCCGCCAAAGGCACTGGGTCACTAGTGTTTATTTATGATGTGACTAAAGACAGAAGCAGCCGGATGAATTCTGAAGTGTTCAGGGATATACTTTCTGCTCAAATTCAACCAAATGCAGCAAGGTTGTTTGGACGTCGCTTCACAATACAGATGGACAATGACCTAAAACATACTGCGAAAGCAACCCAGGAGTTTATAAGGCAAAGAAGTGGAATATTCTGCAATGGCCAAGTCAATCACCAGATCTCAACCCGATCGAGCATGCATTTCACTTGCTTAAGACAAAACTTAAAGAGGCTCTGTCACCAGATTTTGCAGCCCCTATCTGCTATTGCAGCAGATAGGCGCTGCAATGTAGATTACAGTAACGTTTTTATTTTTTAAAAACGAGCATTTTTGGCCAAGTTATGACCATTTTCGTATTTATGCAAATGAGGCTTGCAAAAGTACAACTGGGCGTGTTGAAAAGTAAAAGTACAACTGGGCGTGTATTATGTGCGTACATCGGGGCGTGTTTACTACTATTACTAGCTGGGCGTTGTGTATAGAAGTGTCATCCACTTCTCTTCACAACGCCCAGCTTCTGGCAGTGCAGCACTGTGACGTCACTCACAGGTCCTGCATCGTGTCGGCACCAGAGGCTACACTTGATTCTGCAGCAGCATCAGCATTTGCAGGTAAGTAGCTACATCGACTTACCTGCAAACGCCGATGCTGCTGCAGAATCATCTGTAGCCTCTGGTGCCGACACGATGCAGGACCTGTGAGTGACGTCACAGTGCTGCACTGCCAGAAGCTGGGCGTTGTGAAGAGAAATGGATGACACTTCTATACACAACGCCCAGCTAGTAAAAGTAGTAAACACGCCCCGATGTACGCACATAATACACGCCCAGTTGTACTTTTACTTTTAAACACGCCCAGTTGTACTTTTGCAAGCCTCATTTGCATAAATACGAAAATGGTCATAACTTGGCCAAAAATGCTCGTTTTTTAAAAATAAAAACGTTACTGTAATCTACATTGCAGCGCCTATCTGCTGCAATAGCAGATAGGGGCTGCAAAATCTGGTGACAGAGCCTCTTTAAGGCAGAAAGACCCACAAAGAAGCAACAACTGAGGACAGCTGCAGCTTCCCCTTGCTATCGGGGTTCCTCAGGGATCAGTCCTAGGTCCGCTGCTCTTTTCTCTCTACACAGCTCCTATTGGACAAACCATCAGCAGATTTGGCTTCCAGTACAATCTCTACGCTGATGACACCCAATTATATACCTCTTCCCGTGACATCACCCCTGCTCTAATACAGAACACCAGTGATTGTCTGTCCGCTGTCTCTAACATCATGTCCTCTGTCTATCTGAAACGGAATCTTTCTAAAACTGAGCTCCTTGTGTTCCCACCATCTACTAACCTCCCTAAACCTGATGTCTCCATCTCTGTGTGTGGCACTACCATCACTCCTAAGCAGCACACCCGCTGTCTGGGGGTTATTTTTGACTCAGATCTTTCCTTTACTCCTCACATACAATCACTTTCACGTTCCTGTCATTTTCACCTCAAAAACATCTCCAGAATCCGCTCTTTTCCAAAACTCTCATTGTTGCTCTGATTCACTCTCGTCTTGACTACTGTAACTCATTACTAGTCGGTCTTCCCCTCACTAAACTCTCCCCTCTCCAATCTATCCTCAATGCAGCAGCCAGGCTCATCTTTATGACCAACCGCTACACCAACGCCTCTAATCTGTGCCAGTCACTGCACTGGTTGCCCATCCCCTTCCGAATAAAATTCAAACTTATTACTCTCACCCACAAAGCTCTCCACAGTGCTGCACCTCCTTACATCTCCTCCCTCATCTCTGTCTACCACCCTACTCGGGCTCTACGTTCTGGCAATGACCTTAGATTAAAATCCTCCATAATCCGAACCTCCCACTACCGTCTCCAGGATTTCTCTCGTGCTGCACCAGCCCTCTGGAATGCGCTACCCCAGACAATCAGATTAATTCCCAATATCCACAGTTTTAAACGTGCCCTGAAAACACATCTATTTAGACAGGCCTATAACATTCCCTAATCTGACTCCTTTCCATGGCCCTCCTTTTAGATTAGTCATCAGAATAAGATTCCCCCACACTCCTTCTCTTCATGTCCGTCATACACGGATACTGGCTGGTGACCGTCTCATGCAGCTTTATGTTACCACCACATGTGTATAAAAATGGCTGGACCATTGTACAGAACAAACACTGTTAGGGTATGTGCACACACACTATTTACGTCCGTAATTGACGGACGTATTTCGGCCGCAAGTCCCGGACCGAACACAGTGCAGGGAGCCTGGCTCCTAGCATCATAGTTATGTACGATGCTAGGAGTCCCTGCCTCTCTGCAGGACAACTCTCCCGTACTGTAATCATGTTTTCAGTACGGGAGAGTTGTCCTGCAGCGAGGCAGGGACTCCTAGCATCGTACATAAGTATGATGCTAGGAGCCCGGCTCCCTGCACTGTGTTCGGTCCGGGACTTGCGGCCGAAATACGTCCGTCAATTACAGACGTAATTAGTGTGTGTGCACATACCCTTACACTTTGTGTCTCCCTTATGTCCTCATAGATTGTAAGCTCTTGCGAGCACGGTCCTCACTCCCCAGGTTTGAATTGTAAATGAACTTTGTCACTATGTAATGTCTGATATTGTTTGTTTCATATCCCCTCTAAATTGTAAAGTGCTGCGTAATATGTTAGCGCTATATAAATAAAGATTATTATTATTATTATTATTATTATTATTATTAAGGGCCTGGCAAAGCATCACAAAGGAGGAAACCCAGCGTTTGGGGATGTCCATGGGTTCCAGACTTCAGGCAGTCATTGCCTGCAAAGGATTCTCTACAGAGTATTAAATAAAACATTTTATTTATGGTAATGTGAATTTGTCCAATTACTTTTGAGCCCCTAAAATGAAGAGGCTGTGTATAAATATGGTTGAAAATCCTAAATGTTTCACAGGATATTTTTTTTCAACCCCTTGAATTAAACCTGAAAGTCTACACTTCAATTGCATCGCAGTTGTTTCATTTCAAATCCAATGTGATGGCATGCAGAGCCCAAATAATGAAGATTGTGTCACTGTCCAAATTATTGTGGACCTAACTGTGTATGTGTATGTGTGTGTGTGTGTGTATACATACATACATATATATATATATATATATATATATATATATATATATACATATATATATATATATATATATATACACATTTATATATATATATACATATATATATATATATATATATATGTATGTATTCGTGTGTGTGTTAGTACATTTATACATGGTGCCTTGGAGGCTTAGGCGGAGATGTCATCATTAAACAAATAGTGGCGTTACTATAGTAAGCGCTATCCTGTCTAATGACATAGTAAGCAGCGGGTTTGTCCAGTTTGTGCCATATTTGTGGGTTTGGTCATGAAAATAAAGAGTGTGGTTATGCAAATATGGACTGTGGTAAGGTCTGGCATAATTTATATGCTGCAGAGGAGGTCCATGGCTGCCCAGAGTTCAGTTCTGATGGCGTTTCATGCAGTCACATGACTGCGCTGCTAGCGTCAGACCAGTGTCGCGGTCAAGTAAAACGTCTTTATAGCTGGACTCTGGGGAGCAAGTGGCTCTTCTCTGCAACAACAGTGGTGGCAACTTGAGAACTTAATTCGAAGTTGTTGCTATCTTTCCTTCACATGGGGCAAAGATTTAGCGTGGTGCCCCCATTACATGCACACCAAAAACGTCACTATATTCCCCCCTGCCCCATAAATTGTGGAGTAATATATACAGTGTGTGTCTGTATGTATGTATGTATGTATGTATGTATGTATGTGTGTATATATATATATATATATATGTGTATATATACATATATATATATATATATATATATATATATATATATATATATATATACACAAAAATAGAATCCAGCAGCACAGGCTTAAATGAAAGGGGGTGCAAGCCTTAGGAAACTGACCACTGTCCCTCTAGACAAAAAGCAGTAAATAGGCAGCACTCACAAAGGCTTATGGTGAAAAAAGTGGGTGCTTTATTGACCCCAAAAGTGCGACGTTTCGGCTCTCACAACCTGAGCCTTTCTCAAGCTCAGTAAATGTGTGTCTGGAAACCCCAACCCTTAAAGAGAACCTGTCACTTGGCGAAACAACTGCATCTTAGTTAGATAGCAGGCACCTCACAGATTCTGCAGCTTTTTATTTTTTTTCTTCTAGCCCCCACCGTCCCTGAGATCTTGGGGCCGTTAGTGTCCGATATGTAAATGAGGCCTTTGGCTGTCAAATGAGTGGTTACCTGTCATCAAGTGACTAGTGTTACCTGCCCACTTGACGGTCAAAGGCTTCATTTGCATATCGGGCACCAAAATTAATAGCACCGATATCTCAGCAACGGTGGGGGCTAGAAGAAAAAAAATAAAAAGTGTCAGAATCTGTGAGGCGCCTGAAATCTAGAGATAAAAATAGGAAAAAGAGGCAGCACTCCAAAAGTTGCATCAAAGTGGAATAATTTATTCACCCATCAGTGAAAAAAGATTGCAACGTTTCAGCTGCTCCATGCAGCCTTTGTCAAGCAGGAGGTTTCTGTTCTGCTGTGCTGCCCACACTCTCTTTGCAATCTACAGATGTCAGCTGCAGTTTTATGGGCAGGTGACAGGTTCTCTTTAAGAAATTTTACACTGACCAACATGGGCCGTGAAAAAGAGCGTCGATCGACAAGACAGCTCTTCGAAAGGCGCTTATTTGCTCCTTTCACAAGGAGCTATGATCGGTAATATATGGGGACGAGCAATTTATTACTACGTTTACACAGGGAGATGTTCTGCGGACAAGGGACCATTTTATTGGCCGCATAAACGAGCCAAGTAGCCAATGAACAAGCATATGTTCATGCATTGGCTGATTGTTGCCTGTTTACACAAAACGATGATCAGGAATGAGCGTTTGTATGAATTGGCACGTGCAAAAAGGCATTAAATGTTCCACCCAGGGCTATAAATGATGTGGCAATTCTGTGGGTTTCACGGAAGAGAATGGGTGAGATTTATTAATGCAATTACACATTTAATTTCTGGTGGAGTGTATTACAAAAGAATGGTGTTCATATAAAATGTAATATTTATAAAAACCCAGACAACACTCTTCCTGGCACAGATCGTACATGGCCTTCCAGTCACACCATGGATATCTAATTTTTGGAAGTTTTCAGCTACTTATATCACATGTAGTACAAGTTAGCCTAGCCACACAGCCACCCAGGAAGGCTTATTATTTATACTGCTAAAATACAATTATTTAGTTCTGTAAATCACTACATTTTTGGTCACATTTGAATATATTATAAATGAGCGAATTGACTCTCCAAAATGCAAAGGGCTATTATTTATTACAAATCTCAAACCTGGCAAATCCATTCTAACATCTGTAATGTTAATGAAGTCATGCACAAGAACAAATTACATTTTACTACGCCTTAAATTGCCTTTAGAAACAAAATAATCTAATAATCTTGACAGGACTTTGATGTTATTTACTAGGGTTTGATAAAAGTTATGCAAAGTGATTCATTTTTATACAGTTTTGACTGTTAGGTGTTTATATTACAATTCTGTAATGTTTTAATATGCAATATATTTCATACTGTTATATACATTCTGTGTATGTATGTGTGTGTATATGTATAATATATATATATATTTATATATATATATATATATATATATATATATATATATATATTGTAGCAGTGCAGCTAAGGGGCAGGATTTGGGCCCAGAGTTATATATTTAAAGTGATCCTGTCATCAACATCTTACCTGTTAAACTCGCCGGACCCCTCAATGGCCGCAGCTGTCCAGAGTTCGTCCCTGTTCTCTTCTTTCCTGAAGTCCCCCTCTGTCAGTAAATATAGTCGTTTAAACTTTTCCCGCCTTTTATGGTAATTATTTTTCATTCTGGGATGCAGCTTCTTAACCACGCCCACTGCGACCACCTGTCCGGCCCTGACTGGCTAAGGAGCTGTCAATCAAAAAGAAGGTGGTGGAGTCCACTCTGAGATGCTGGAGGAATGAAAACCTGACTGTTTTCAGATGAAGATTTGACTCTTTTCTGCTCATTTTCATACGGTGTGGGACCACTGAAAAACGGAATACTAAAGTTACAGAGCTCACTTAGAACATATTTATAGCTTAGATGACAATGATTTTTCACCCACTTTCACCAGGTATTGCTGGCTTTATAGCTAAAATGCTGGTGACAGGTTCCCTTTAACTGGTTGCCGACACAGGACGAGTATGCTCGTCCTGAGCGGCGAGCACTTCGCGCATTAGGACGAGCATACTCGTCCTGTGTGACAGCCGTCTGTGCGCACGATCGAGAGCGGGGTAACGGCTGTAATACACAGCCACGGCCCCGCTCTGACAGCGGAGAGGAGAGAAACATCCTCTCTCCGCCGTTAACCCTTTGAACGCCGCGATCAGCAGGGTTCAAGGAGGGGGGACTGTACATTGATCGCGTCACAGAAAATAACTGTGACGCGATCAAAGCCCACAACTCATATGGCCAGACAGCCCAGGGTCCATTGAAGGACCCCAGGGCTGTCTGAACATATTTCCTGTTGTTAGGGCATACTGAGGTATGCCCTAACAACTGCCTGTCTACAATCAGTAACAGGCTAATGTACTGGCATATAGATCTATGCAAGTACATTACAGTTACAAAATCAAAATCAAAATGATAAATCCCTTTATGGGATTAAAAAAAAAAGTTAAATGAATGCAAAAAAAAATTACTGATAAATAAATAAATAAAAAGTAAAAAAAATACATAGAAACACAAATGTTTTATAATAAATAAACTTTTTCAAATATAAGTCCCAAAACATAAAATAATATAGACATATTTGGTATCTCCACGACCGTAACAACCTGTACAAACAAATGTATAACATTATTTATAATGATTGGTGTATGGTGTAAAAAAAACAAATATTAAAACTGCAACGGAACTGCTTTTTTTCTTCATTTTCGCCAAAATACAAATTTATAGAAATTAAACGATAATGTATTTGTACCAAAAAATGGTACCTACATAAAGTACAACTCATCCCGCAAAAAACAAAGTCTCATACAACTACGTCGTACAAAAAATAAAAGAGTTATGAGCGTCGGGATGCAAAGAGGGAAATGTAAAAAAAATTGCTCTGTCCTCAAGGCCAAAATTGGCCGTGTCCTTAAGGGGTTAAAAGGAATGTTTCAAGAGAAAATGTCCTTTCTCCTTACTTGTTAGGCAGGAAACCTGGAGGAGGGTCTTTGTTGCTGGAGTGGAAGAGAATAGTGGAAGTTCCACTCCTTCTGCAGTTCAGTCGAGAGTTTGGCCTGCCTTAGGAGTCTCATTAGCTGCCAGTAGTGGCGGATTAAGAAGACCATAGGCCCTGGGCTGTTACCCAAACTCGGGCCACTCTTCTCCACCGCCACCCTGCCACGCTGTAGCTATTGCTAAGACTACCTTTTTGCGCAAGCATTAACAAATGTATGTTACGATTCCACTCTCACAGAGCTGTGTCGCTACATACTGACAGTATCACACTGTGTAGGGACACATCCTCCTGACAAGGGGATTAGTAACACCAATTTTTCTATCAGTCCTGGACTGCACAAAAACTTTATGTGGAATACAAGGATTTCCTATAATAAACATGTCAGGAGAGGGGACAGATTCTCTACAAATCCAGTGACTTACAGGTGACGACGTCTCAGATGCTAGTAGTTTTTTTTCCTCTTTTCTTCTCCATCCAGTCCAGAGCTCATGATGACTTCTCCCGGCCATGACCCATTTCTGCAGCCCCTAAATATGATATCACTATGCACTGCACCCCTGAATATAATTGTGTCACACACTGTAAAGTAAAGCACCACATACACAGTGTGCCCTGCAGATAGTGCCAACCCCCTATGTAGATAGCGCCACCCCCCTGCAGATAGCGCCATACACACACACACACACACACACACACACACACACACATACATAGATAGAGCCACACACACACCCCCTGTAGATAGCGCCACACACACACACACACACACACACACACACACACACACACACACACACACACACCTGTAAATAGAGCCACACACACACTTGTAGATAGAGCCACACACAACTCCCTGTAGATAGCGCCCCACCCCCCTGTAGATAGCGTCACACATAGGCCCCTATAGATAGCATCACACAGCCCCTATAGATAGCATCAAACAGCCCCCTATAGATAGAGCCACACAGCACTCCCACCTTGTATATAGTGCCACACAGCGCTCCCTTCCTTATATATAGTGCCACACAGCGCTCCCCCCTTGTATATAGTTCCACACAGCGTCGCTACACTGCAGCCCTAGGATGACATTTTATCCCATATGACTGCTGCAGTCTGAGATTGGCTGCAGCGGTCACAAACGTCATCCCAGGAGACCGGCCCGGACGAAGAAACAGAATTCTTGGCAAGTATAAGATTTTTTTTTTCTTCTAAATTTCATTTTTACATAACGTCTGTTATTTGTTGTGGGTTTTACCTCCCATTGAATTAAATGGGGAAAACCCGAAACAAATAAGCAGCATGTAAAGGATCTGCCAGACACAGCTTCTGTGTTGACGCCCGTGGTTAGTCAGTCTGCACCTGCTCCTAAGTCTGATAGAGTGACTCCTTCTTCTACCACTCAGGCTGGGAGGCAGGGCAGAGGAGTGGGAGAGCCTATCACAGCCTGGCCAGACGGAGCTAGCTCCCGCCCTCTGTCTATTTATACCTTCATTTCCTGCTTCTCCTTTGCCTGTGATTCTGCTTGTTTCCTGGCTCTGCTGCTGCTGCTTGTACTATTTGTCCTCTGCTTCATATTGTCCCTGGCTTTACTGACTACTCTCTTGCTCTGTGTTTGGTACCTCGTACACTCCTGGTTTGACTCGGCTCTTTCACTACTCTGTTAGCTCACGGTGTTGCCGTGGGCATCTGCCCCTTTTCCCTTAGCTTCTTTGTACCCTTGTCTGTCTGTCTGTCATGCACATAGTGAGGGTAGGGACCGTCGCCCAGTTGTACGCCGTCACCTAGGACGGGCCATTGCATGTAGGCAGGGACTGAGTGGCGGGTAGATTAGGGCTCACCTGTCTGTCTCCCTACCCCGGCATTACACAGCATTTACGCAAATACAATTGACATGCTGCTGAATCATTTCTGAGCTTTTTTTTTTCCACTTATCATTTACGTAGCGCGTGGATGAGAATTGTTCACATCTAATCTACTCTGCTGCTACTGTATTAGGGCTTGTCCAGACTTAACGGAATTGCTGTGTATTTTCCGCCCGCAAAATACGCAGAATACAGTAGCAGCAAAGTGAGTGAGATTTAACAAATCTCATCCAGACGCTGCGTAAAATTTCCGACCAGAAATTTTGACCTGCGGTGCGTATTTTTCGTGCCGCAGCATGTCAATTTCTGCTGCGGATAGTGGACTGAATTGCTGCGTTTTTCAGAGGAGACATCACCATCCCCCAACATTGAAAAAAATGCAGCAAAATACGCACCATTTTCTGCAGCAAAAATGCAGGAAATTGTGCTTTTTTTCTCTGCAGCGGAATTTCTGCTAGTTTCTGCGGAATTGCTGCAGAAATATATATAGTATATATATACACACACACACACACACACACACACACACACACAAACTATATATATATATATATATATATACACAGTGAAGGAAATAAGTATTTGATCCCTTGCTGATTTTGTAAGTTTGCCCACTGTCAAAGTCATGAACAGTCTAGAATTTTTAGTCTAGGTTAATTTTACCAGTGAGAGATAGATTATATATATATATATATATATATATATATATATATATATATATATATATATATATAAAAAAAAAAGAAAATCACATTAAATCAAAATGATATATATTTATTTGCATTGTTCACAGAGAAATAATTATTTGATCCCTTTGGCAAACAAGACTTAATACTTGGTGGCAAAACCCTTGTTGGCAAGCACAGCAGTCAGACGTTTGCAGAGGGCAATAGGTTTTATCTAAAACCTGGAAAAGGGCCTGGTTGTTGGAGTGGGGAGAGATGGGTGGGTCCCCACTCCATCCACACAGTCCTGGTCTTGGGCTGTCTAGCTATTAATCAGGGGTCAGGTGTGATAGCCCTTTAAAAAGGCTGCAGTTCAGTCACACTCTCTCTTAGCCTTGGGAGAGGAGCTTGTGCATTCATAACAGGTTGTATGGTCTGTATGGTTTATGGTGCCAGGCATTAGGCCTGCACTGTGTTAGTTAGGATACCTGACTTTATAGTTAGTGCTGGACAGGCATAGAGTTTTCTTTTATTTGTTTTTTTTTTTAAATTTCATGTACAACCTGTAAATAAAACTGGCTGAGGCCAGTAGTACCACATCTTTGCTGTGCGGACTGAAATTTACTGGCGTGTTTGAAACCGAGTGCCCGTCTACCCCAGGAGACGACTGTCCCGCTACCTAATTCCCTTTCAATTGGTGGAGAATGCGGGCACTGTGGAAGAAAACACACCTTAAAGGGCCAGAGTCCCTTATATATTGCATTTTTCCAAAGACTGATACTCTGCACCTTAGAAGATGGAGGAGATGCTTAAAGTGATGCTGCATGCTGTGGCAACACAACAGGAGGCTACCAGAGCACAACAGGAGGCTACCAGGGCGCAGCAGATGGCTCTGGATGAAACAAACCGCAGACTGACTGCCCAACTGGAGGCTACACAAGCCGAACAAAGAAAAGAACGGGATACTTTAAAAGGTGTTGTGCAGCAACTAACCAGTGTGGTTGAAAGGGTTCCAGGTGCAGCAGGTGCCAGTTCTACAGCAATAAGAGCTAGCCATTTTTTGCAAAAGATGACGGCAGCAGATGACATGGAAGCCTACTTAACAACCTTTGAAAGAACTGCTGAACGAGAGGGTTGGCCAAAGGAACAGTGGGCAGGACTTGTGGCACCGTTCCTTTCAGTGGAAACGCAGAAGGCATACTTTGACTTGGATAACCAGGATGCCATAAACTATGACAAGCTGAAAAAGGAAATTTTAACCAGACTGGGAGTTACAGTTTCCGTCCGCGCACAGCGTGTGCACAACTGGGCCTACCAAATGGACAAACCTCCTCGCTCTCAAATGCACGACTTCATCCACCTTACCAAGAAGAGGTTGCAGCCGGAGATCTTGACAGGTCCACAGATGGTGGAACGGGTGGTAATGGATCAATAAGGTCCCTGCCTGTTGCCTTACGCAAGTGGGTAAGCCATGGGGATCCTAAAAATACTGACCAGCTAGTAGAGATGGTGGAGAGGTACACAGCAGCCGAGGAGCTGATGAATCTGCCACAGCGGACCCTAGCCCCACAGCGGAGAACTACAGGATTACCTGGTAAGACTGTTCTAAGGGAAAAGGGGGCTGGCAGATCTGATAGAATTGTGCCTACTTCTGGAGAGACTGAAGGGTCTAGAGACTGGCAAACTGTGCCAGGGAGGTCTGTGGCTTATAAGCGACTCAGTAAAGACTTAATAAGATGCTTTAGATGTCATATGCCAGGTCATGTGATTGCTAATTGCCCAATGACTGATGAACCTATGCAATGTGATGCTGCATATATAAACCATAGTTTGTCTTTGTATGCTCAGCCAGCATGTACTTCATTGCCTAATGTAGCTGGTGAGAAACAAATGTGCACTATTTCTGTGTAAGGTAAAGATGTAAATGCATTATTAGATTCAGGCAGTTTGGTGACATTGGTAAAGTCTGATTTAGTAAACGCCAGAAAATGGGAGGATAAGACCATCGATGTAATTTACATACATGGGGATGCCCGTGATTATCACACTGCTATGGTGGACATAAACACCCAGTTTGGTGCAGTAAAGTTCACGGTGGGTTTAGTACCATTGTTAATGCATGATGTCATTGTGGGGCGAGATTTCCCACATTTCTGGAAGTTGTGGGAAAATAGAATTACTATTACACTGCCTGTATATGAGGACAAAAATGTTAGGGGTAACGCTAGTACAGAAGTATATATGCCTGTGGGCGTGGATGCGGTAGACACACAAACTTTTCCATTTTCTGTCATGGCTGGAGACTCTGAGGAAGCTGACCATAGTGATACTGTCCCTACAGAGAGTCAGAGCAATCCAGAGAGAGAAGACCCCGTGACTGACAATATGCCTGATCTTGAAGTGAGAAAAGATCTGTTTGGTGCTGAGCAGTTAAAAGATCCTACCCTAATGAGAGCCAGGGAAAATGGGAAGGTTATTGATGAGGAACTGGTGGAGCCAGATACTAGACTTTCTTTTCCCTACATGGCTATAAAAAGAGACCTTTTGGAACAATTAGTGGTCCCTAAAGCATTTAGAACAACGGTGCTAGATCTTGCTCATGGCCACATTATGGGGGGACATTTGGGAGTTGAAAAAACCACTGAGAGAATCCTACAAAGATTTTTTTTGGCCTGGGGTTCACAAAGATGTGAAAAATTATTGTGATTCCTGCCCTGAGTGTCAGATTTTGGCTCCCAGACCACACTATCGTAGTCCCTTGGTGCCTCTACCAATTATTGAGGTGCCATTTGAGCGAATAGCAATGGACCTGGTAGGGCCTATTATAAAATCGTCACGAGGCCACCAGCATATTTTAGTTATTATGGATTATGCTACTCGTTATCCTGAAGCTATACCATTCCGTAATACGTCATCCAAGACCATCGCTAAAGAGTTGGTGCAGGTGTTCAGTTGAGTGGGAATACCAAAGGAGATCCTTACAGACCAGGGTACCCCTTTTATGTCACGAGTAATAAAGGAGTTGTGTAAATTGTTTAAGGTCACACAACTGCGTACATCGGTCTACCACCCACAGACTGATGGATTAGTAGAAAGATTTAATAAAACGCTAAAGGCGATGTTAAAGAAAGTTGTGGATAAAGATGGGAAAAACTGGGTTTTTCTTCTTCCTTATCTCATGTTTGCAGTACGTGAGGTCCCTCAGTCGTCCACAGGGTATTCTCCATTTGAATTGCTATATGGTCATCATCCCAGGGGCCTTTTAGAATCCTGGGAAGGAGAAGCTACGCCCTATAGAAGTGTCATTGAACACATTTCAGATATGCAGTAATGCCCATTGTTAAAGAACATATGGCCCAGGCTCAGGTGGCACAACAAAGGGTGTATAACCGCAGTGCCAGAGTACGTTCTTTTGCACCAGGTTGACAGGGTACTTGTTCTTATACCAACCATTGAAAGTAAATTTCTGGCTAAGTGGCAAGGCCCCTTTGAGGTAATGGAAAAATTAAACGAGGTGAATTACAAAATTCGTTAGCCAGGGAAAAGGAAGCCGGAGCAAGTGTATCATATAAATCTAATAAAACCATGGAAAGACAGACACTCTCTTGCTGCAGAAACTTTGTCTCAACCTGAGCATGTAGGCTCGAAGAAGCCATTGCTGCCAGAGGTAACCGTTTCGGACACCCTGGCAAATACCCAAAAGGTAGAGGTGCAAAGTTTCCTAATTAGAAATAAGGATTTTTTTTCTGAGATCCCAGGTCGCACCAGTCTAATTAAACATGACATCATTACTGAACCAGGTAAAAAGGTTAAGTTGAGACCTTACAGAATACAAGAGGCAAGGAGAGTGGTTAATACAGAGGAGGTAAGGAAAATGTTGGACCTTGGAGTAATTGAGGAATCCCATAGTCAATGGTCTAGCCCATTAGTCCTCATTCCAAAACCAGATGGCAGTTGGAGGTTTTGCAATGACTTCCGTAAATTCAATTCTATTTCTAAATTTGATGCTTACCCGATGCGCGGGTTGACGAGCTCATTGATAGACTAGGAAGTTCACGATATATAACAACCCTAGACTTAACTAAAGGGTACTGGCAAATACCTCTTTCTGAAGACGCTAAGGAAAAAACAGATTTTGCCACGCCTGATGTGTTGTTTCATTATGTTGTCCTGCCCTCTGGTTTACATGGGGCACCAGCAACTTTTCAGAGAATTATGGATACAATTTTAAGACCCCCACATGCGGTATGCAGCAGCATACCTTGATGACATCATCTTTCAAAGTCCAGATTGGGAATCCCATTTACCTAGAGTACAGGCAGTTGTTGATTCCCTTGCCGAGGTGGGATTTACTGCCAATCCCAAAAAATTTACAATTGGATTGGAGGAAGCAAAGTATCTGGGGTATTCAATTGGCCGTGGTTTGGTGAAGCCCCAAGTAAATAAAATTGAAGCCATCCAAGATTGGCCTCACCCTGTAAACAAGAAGCAAGTTCGTGCTTTGCTGGGGATCACAGGCTACTATAGAAGATTTATACCAAACTTTGCTTCACTGGCAGCCCCTTTGACAGACCCGACTAAAGGGAAGGACTCTGTAAGGGTCAAATGGACACTAGAGGCTGAACAATCAATTCAGGCTCTTAAAATCATTTTGTGTGCTCAGCCGATATTGATTACCCCAGATTTTAAAAGAGAATTTATTCTACAAACGGATGCATCTGATGTGGGTCTGGGGGCTGTACTGTCACATGTACGAAATGGGGAAGAACATCCCAAACTATATCTGAGTAGGAAGCTGAACGACCATGAGAAAAAATATGCTATAGTTGAGAAAGAGTACCTTGCTATTAAATGGAGGCACTCCGCTATTACCTTCTTGGTCGTCACTTTGAATTAATCACAGATCATGCCCCCCTTAAGTGGATGTGTGAAAACAAAGAGAAAAATAGGAGGTTCACAAGATGGTTCTTGGCCTTACAGGAATATAGATTTACTGTAAAACACAGGCCAGGGACTCAAGTGTGAAATGCAGGTGCATTGTCCCGAGTTCATTGCTGTGTGACCAGATGTGTTGCAGCCACTAGTCTGAAACAGGGGGGGGGGGGGGGGAATGTGACAGACCATGTGGAGAGCTTGTGGATGGGGTCTATATTTCCCCAAGATTTCTGTCTTCTGCTGTCTGAAAACAACCAGGGAATAAATTCAGCAGAGAATGTGGTTCTCCCTCTGCAATAGGTTTTATCTAAAACGTGGAAAAGGGCCTGGTTTTTGGAGTGGGGAGAGATGGGTGGGTCCCCACTCCATCCACACAGTCCTGGTCTTGGGCTGTCTAGCTATTAATCAGGGGTCAGGTGTGATAGCCCTTTAAAAAGGCTGCAGTTCAGTCACACTCTCTCTCAGGCTTGGGAGAGGAGCTTGTGAGAGCAAACCGGCTGCATTTATTACAGGTTGTATGATCTGCATGGTTTATGGTGCCAGGCATTAGGCCTGCACTGTATTAGTTAGGATACCTGACTGTATAGTTAGTGCTGGACAGGCATAGAGTTTTCTTTTATTTGTTTCTTTTTTATTTCATGTACAACCTGTAAATAAAACTGGCTGAGGCCAGTAGTACCACATCTATGCTGTGCGGACTGAAATTTACTGGCGTGTTTGATACCGAGTGCCCGTCTACCCCAGGAGACAACTGTCCCGCTACCTAATTCCCTTACAATATATAGATATGTATATACACATACACATACATACACTATATATATACACATACATATACTATATATATATACACACACATATATACACTATATATACACACACACACACACACACAAACACACATACATTATATATATATATATATACATACATACATGCACTATATATATATATATATATATATATATATATATACACACACACATACATACACTATATATATATATATATATATATATATATACATATATACACACATACGCACAAACACTATATATATATATATATACACACACACACTATATATACATACATACATACATACACACACTATATACACACACACACACACACACACACATACACTATATATATATATATATATACACACACACACACATACATACACTATATATATATATATATATATGTTATATACACATACATACACTATATATACACACACAAACATACACTATATATTTATATACACATACATACACTATATATATACATACATACATACACACACTATATAGATACACACACACTATATACATACACACACTATACACACACACACACACACACACACACACACTACACTATACACACATACACGCACACATTATATACATACACACACTATATATACATACACTACTGTTCAAAAGTTTAGGGTCACTTAGAAATTTCCTTATTTTTGCAAGAAAAACACAGTTTTTTTCAATGAAGATAACATTAAATTAATCAGAAATACACTCTATACATTGTTAATGTGCTAAATGACTATTCTAGCTGCAAATGTCTGGTTTTTAATGCAATACCTACATAGGTGTATAGAGGCCCATTTCCAGCAACCATCACTCCAGTGTTCTAATGGTATATTGTGTTTGCTAACTGTGTTATAAGGCTATTGGATGATTAGAAAACACTTGAAAACCCTTGTGCAATTATGTTAGCACTGCTGTAAACAGTTTTGCTTTTTAGAGGAGCTATAAAACTGACCTTCCTTTGAGCTAGTTGAGAATCTGGAGCATTACATTTGTGGGTTCGATTAAACTCTCAAAATGGCTAGAAAAAGAGAGCTTTCATGTGAAACTCGCCAGTCTATTCTTGTTCTTAGAAATGAAGGCTATTCCATGCGAGAAATTTCCAAGAAACTGAAGATTTCCTACAACGGTGTGTACTACTCCCTTCAGAGGACAGCACACACAGGCTCTAACCAGAGTAGAAAGAGAAGTGGGAGGCCCCGCTGCACAACTGAGCAACAAGACAAGTACATTAGAGTCTCTAGTTTGAGAAATAGATGCCTCACAGGTACTCAACTGGCAGCTTCATTAACCTCTTCCCGACATTTGGCGTAAATATACGTCATGGAAAGCCAGTGCTTCCCGAAAATGTCGTATACTTACGACAAATGTTTGGCACCGGCTCAGAAGCTGAGCCGGTGCCATCATCGTCGGATCTCAGCTGTATCTTACAGCTGACATCCGACTGTAATGGCGGGGACCGAAATTAGCTTCGATCCCCGCTGTTAACCCCTTAAGTGCAGCGCTCAAACGCGAGTGCTGCACTTAAGGTGTTTGCAGCTCATCGGAACCCCAGCAATGAAATTGCCGGGGTTCCGGTGGCTGCAATGGCAACCGGAGGCCTAATACTGGCCTCCCGGTCTGCCTAGCACCAAAGCCGGTCAAGATCCGCCCGGCGGCGGAGCCTGATCGGCTTCCGTAGCTGCCGGCAAGATGGCGCCGGGTCAGGAGCTGATCCGGCGTCCTCAGCGGTGGAAGTCAGCTGTATGTTACAGCTGACATCCACCTGTAACGGCAGGAACCGGAGCTAGCTCCGATCCCTGCCATTTACCCCTTCGATGCAGCAATCGAAAGCGATTGCTACATCGTAGCGGTTACTAGCAGATCGCCAGCCCTGACAGGCAATCAGGACTGGCAACTGCTGTTATGGCAACAGGAGACACAATGGTCTTCTGCTCTGCCATTACGGAAGCCGATTTAGGCCCCGCCGGGAGGCGAAGCCTAATCGGCTTGCTGTCAGTGAATGACTGACAGATCTAATACATTGCACTACGTAGGTAGTGCAATGTATTAGAAAAAAATAAATCTGACCGTTGGACCTTCAGGTCTCCTAGTGGGACTTGAGAAAAAGTGTAAAAAACGTATAAAAAAGTGTAAAAAAAAGTGCAAAAAATAAAAGTTTGAAAACAATAAAAGTTTCAAGTAATCAAATAAAACACAATCCCCCTTTTACGCTTATCAAGTCCTTTATTATTGAAAAATAATAATAAACCATACGTATTTGGTATCGCCACAACCGTAACGACCTGAGGTATCAAAATATTATATTATTTATTGCATGCGGTGAACAACGTAAAAAAAAAACGTAAAAAACTTTACCAGAGTTTCTGTTTTTTGGTCACTTTGCCCTACAATTATTGGAATAAAAAGTGATCAAAAAGTCGCACGTATCCAAAAATGGTACCTATAAAAACTATATCTCGTCCCGCAAAAAAGAAGCCCTCATACAGCTCCGTCGACAAAAAAAATAAAAAGTTATGGTTCTCACAACTTGGCGACAGAAAAAATACATTCTTTTTACAAAAGTAATTTTATTGTGCAAAAAGTTGTAAAACATAAAAAAGTGCTATAAATTAGGTATCGCCAGAATCGTACGGACCCGCAGAATAAAGTTAACATGTAATTTATAACGCATGGTGAACGCTGTATAAAAAAAAAGGAAAAAGTTGTGCCAGAATTGCTGGTTTTTTGTTTACCTGGCCTCCCAAAAAAATAGGATAAAAGGTGATCAAAAAGTCGCATGTACCCCAAAACGGTACCAATAATAACTACAGCTCGTCCCACAACAACCAGCCCTCATACCACTATGTCTATGAAAAAATAAAATTAGTTATGGCTCCAATAAGTCAGGAAATAAAAAAATATGCAGTTGCGCCCGAGGGGAACATTTCTTCTGTTTCAAGAGGCGATTTATCAAGGACCTAAAATTAGGGAACCAGGAAGGGGAGGGCCCAAACATATCTGCTGGAAGCGAGGGTGCCCGTATTATACCAGGACAACACTTTCCAAGCAAAATTCCTCAAACTACAAAGGTGCGGAGTGCGCACCAAAAGGGGCATAAGAAATGACACCATTTATCAGTGCGACACCGGCCTGTGCAGAAAGGATTGCTTCACAGCGTAACACACATCTATGGATTTTATTATTTTTTTTAATCCATTATTATACCACCTGACTATGCCCCTTATATACTCCGCCCCGCTTACATGTACCCCCACATTATAAATGGAAACACCAGCAATTATCAAACAAATCTAGTACCAAGCAAAATCCGCTCTCCAAAAGCCAAATGGTGCTCCCTCCGCTCTGAACCCTACAGCGTGCCCAAACAGCAGGTTCCTTCAACATATATGGCATCGTCATACCCGGGAGAACCCTTTTAACAAATTTTGGGGTGTGCGTCTCCAGCGTCATAAGCTGGGCATGACATATTTGCCACTGAATGGTATATCTAGGGAAAAATATACATTTTTAATTTGCACCATCCGCTGTGCAATCATTTATGGAAAAGACCTGTGGGGTGAAAATGCTCACTACACCCCTTAATAAATGCCTTGAGGGGTGCAGTTTCCATAATGGGGTCACTTCTCAAGGATTTCTTTTTATTATTTCACATCTGAGCCTCTGCAGTTGTGAACCAATACTTTGTAAATCGCCAAATTAGGCCTCCACTCTGCATGGTACTCTTCAATCCTGAGCCCTGTCATATGTCCAGGCAAAAGATTAGGGTCACATGTAGAGTGTTTCTAAAACCGGGAAACACCGCATAATAATTAGAGGGCTGTCTTGTTATGGTGGCACAAGCCGGGCACCACATATTGGCATATCTATGGAAAAAAATCCCATTTTCACTCTGCAACATCGAGTGCACACTAATTTCTACAAAACACCTGCAGGGTTAAAATGCTTACTACACCCCTTGGTAAATGCATTGAGGGGTGTAGTTTCCAAAATGGGGTCACTTCTGGGGGGGTTTCCACTGTTTTGGGCCCACAGGCGCCCAGAAACCAATCCAGCAACAGCTGCACTCCAAGTGGCGGTCCTTCCCTTCTGAGCCCTGCCGTTTGCCCAAACAGCAGTTTATGACCACATATGGGGTATTGCCGTACTCAGGAGAAATTGCTTTACAAATGTTGGTTTCTTTTTTTCCTTTATTTGTTGAGAAAATGAAAAAATTTGCGCTACTGCTACGTCTTATTGAAGAAAAAGGATTGTTTTTATTTTCACTGCCCAATTCTAATAAGTTCTATGAAACATCTGTGGGGTCAAAAGCTCACTACACCCCTAGATGAATTCCTCAAGAGGTGTAGTTTCCAAAATGGGGTCACTTATGGGGGGTTTCCACTGTTTTGTCCCCTCAGGGGCTATGTAAATGTGACATGGCCTCCGCAAACCATTCCTGCTAAATTTGAGCTCCAAAAGCCAAATAGCGCTCTTTCCCTTCTCAGCCACGCCGTGTCTCCAAACAACCGTTTATTACCACATGTGGGGTATTGTTTTACTCGGGAGAAATTGCTTTACAAATTTTGCAGTGCTTTTTCTCCTTTAGTCCTTGTGGAAATGAGAAAAAAAATCGCTAAGCCTACATTTTCTTTGAAAAAATGTAGATTTTAATTTTCACGGCCTACTTCCAATAATTTCTGTAAAAAACCTGTGCGGTCAAAATGCTCACTATACCCCTAGATAATTTCCTTGAGATGTGTAGTTTCCCAGATGGGGTCACTTTTGGGGGATTTTCACTGTTTTGGCAAGGCAAGAGCCCTTTAAACCTGACATGGTGCCTAAAATATATTCTAACAATAATAAGGCCCCAAAATCCACTAGGTGCTCCTTTTCTTCTGAGGCCGGTGCGTCAGTCCACTAGCACGCTACAGCCACATGTGGGATATTTCCTAAAACTGCAGAAACTGGGCAACAAATATTGAGTTGCATTTCTCTGGTAAAACCTTCTGTGTTATAAAAAATTGTATTAAAAATTTATTTCTGCCAAATAATATGAAATTTGTAAATTTCACCTCTACTTTGCTTTAATTCCTGTGAAATGTGTAAAGGGTTAAGACATTTTCTAAATGCTGTTTTGAATACTTTGAGGGGTGAAGTTTTTAAAATGGGGTGACTTTTTGGGGGTTTCTAATATATAAGGCCCTCAAAGCCACTTCACAACTGAACTGGCCCCTGTAAAACTAGCCTTTTGAAATTTTCTTGAAAATGTCAGAAATGGCTGCTAAAGTTCTAAGCCTTGTGATGTCATAGAAAAATAAAACGATGTTCAAAAAACGATGCCAATCTAAAGTAGACACATGGGGGATGTTAATTAGCAAGAATTGTGTGTATTATAACTGCCTGTCTTACAAGCAGATACATTTAAATTGAGAAAAATGGTACGTTTTGCAATTTTTCGCTAAATTTTGGTGTTTTTCACAATTAAATACTGAACATATTGAGCAAATTTTGCCAGTAACTTAAAGTGCAATGTGTCACGAGAAAACAATCTCAGAATCGCTTGGATAGGTGAAAGCATTCCGGAGTTATTACCACATAAAGTGAAACATGTCAGATTTGAAAAATGAGGCTCTGTCAGGAAGGTCAAAAGTGGCTAAAGAGGGAAGGGGTTAAATAGTACCTGCAAAACGCCAGTGTCAACGTCTACAGTAAAGAGGCGACTCCAGGATGCTGGCCTTCAGGGCAGAGTGGCAAAGAAAAAGCCATATCTGAGACTGGCTAATAAAAGGAAAAGATTAATATGGGCAAAAGCACACAGACATTGGCCAGAGGAAGATTTCAAAAAAGTGTTATGGACAGACGAATCGAAGTTTGAGGTGTTTGGATCACACAGAAGAACATTTGTGAGACGCAGAACAACTGAAAATATCCTGGAAGAGTGCCTGACGCCATCTGTCAAGCATGGTGGAGGTAATGTGATGGTCTGTGGTTGCTTTGGTGCTGGTAAAGTGGGAGATTTGTACAAGGCAAAAGGGATTTTCAATAAGGAAGGCTATCACTCCATTTTGCAACGCCATGCCATACCCTGTGGACAGCGCTTGATTGGAGCCAATTTCATCCTACAACAGGACAATGACCCAAAGCACACCTCCAAATTATTCAAGAACTATTTAGGGAAGAAGCAGGCAGCTGGTATTCTATCTGTAATGGAGTGGCCAGCGCAGTCACCAGATCTCAACCCCATAGAGCTGTTGTGGGAGCAGCTTGACCGTATGGTACGCAAGAAGTGCCCATCAAGCCAATCCAACTTGTGGGAGGGGCTTCTGGAAGCATGGGGTGAAATTTCTCCCGATTACCTCAGCAAATTAACAGCTAGAATGCCAAAGGTCTGCAATGCTGTCATTGCTGCAATCTCTGTGTGCTTTTGCCCATATTAATATTTTCCTTTTATTAGCCAGTCTCCGATATGGCTTTTTCTTTGCCACTCTGCCCTGAAGGCCAGCATCCCGGAGTCGCCTCTTCACTGTAGATGTTGACACTGGCGTTTTGCGGGTACTATTTAATGAAGCTGTCAGTTTGGGACCTGTGAGGCGTCTATTTCTCAAACTAGAGATTCTAATGTACTTGTCTTGTTGCTCAGTTGTGCAGCGAGGCCTCCCACTTCTCTTTCTACTCTGGTTAGAGCCTCTGTGTGCTGTCCTCTGAAGGGAGTAGTACACACCGTTGTAGGAAATCTTCAGTTTCTTGGCAATTTCTCGCATGGAATAGCCTTAATTTCTAAGAACAAGAATAGACTGTCGAGTTTCACATGAAAGCTCTCTTTTTCTAGCCATTTTGAGAGTTTAATCGAACCCACAAATGTAATGCTCCAGATTCTCAACTAGCTCAAAGGAAGGTCAGTTTTATAGCTCCTCTAAACAGCAAAACTGTTTACAGCGGTGCTAACATAATTGCACAAGGGTTTTCAAGTGTTTTCTAATCATCCATTAGCCTTCTAACACAGTTAGCAAACACAATGTACCATTAGAACACTGGAGTGATGGTTGCTGGAAATGGGCCTCTATACACCTATGTAGATATTGCATTAAAAACCAGACGTTTGCAGCTAGAATAGTCATTTAGCACATTAACAATGTATAGAGTGTATTTCTGATTAATTTAATGTTATCTTCATTGAAAAAAACTTGTGCTTTTCTTGCAAAAAAAAGGAAATTTCTAAGTGACCCTAAACTTTTGAACGGTAGTGTAATGACGGGGGTGGGGAGACAGACAAGTGAGCCCTAATCTACCCGCCACTCAGTCCCTGACTACTTGCAACGACCCGCCCTAGGCGACGGGGTACAACTGGGCGATGGTCCCTACGCTCAATAAGTACACGACAGACAAACAGACAAGGGTACACAGAGCTAGGGGGAGAAAGGGGCAGTTGCCCACGGCAACACCATGAGCAACAAGAGAAGTGAACAAGCCGAGTCAAACCAGGAGAGTACGAGGTGCCAAACGCAGAGCAGGAGAGTAGTCAGCAAGCCGGGGTCAATATGAAGCAAGGACAATGGTCCAAGAAGCTGCAGCAGGGCCAGGAAACCAAACGAGAAGAATCACAAGCAAAGGAGGAACAGGAAAGGCAGGTATAAATAGACAGAGGGCGGGAGCTAGCTCCGTCTGGCCAGGCTGTGATAGGTTCTCCCACTCCTAAGCCTGCCACCCTGAGTGGTGGAAGATGGAGTCAGTCTCACAGACATAGAAGCAGGTGCAGACTGATTATCTATGGGCGTTAACCCCGAAGCTGTGCCTGGCAGATCCTTTACAGGTAGTGTATATAGTGAAACCTCTCCAAAAGAGGTTTGAGAAGACCACCCCCTTATCAAGACCACATTTCCTGTGACAAATTTTCTGTTACGCCATATACTACGTCTCAAGGATGGGAAGTTCGCGAACACCCTCCTAGAAGTCCACTTTTCAATGCAATTTTTGATGGTCATCTCAAAAATATATTCCAGTTTTAACCAGTTACGCTGTCATCATAATATTATCTGAATGAAAAATGAAAGACTGTGTATGTTTGCAATAATTTGTATTGCTCCAATCACATAAAATAAAAAATGAAGAAACTTTGCAAATATTCTTGGTTAAATATATCCTACCATATTGTGTATACAACTCGTATAGTTGTCTCCATGGTCACAGGGTGAAAACCGACCCTGTGTATAGTCTTTTCCTGCATTCATGTCTACTCATCTTCGTCTGCCCTGTTTTTCTGTAGGTTAACAAATAGAGGGGGGAGAGGAAAGGGAATAACACATCACTGCAGTCTGGGTCTTTACAAAGGTAGTTTGTAACCATAGACACACATAGGCCTGCATAGATGCTGTATACAAAAAAAGGTAGGAGATTTTTACTCAAGACTATTTGCAAAATTTGCAACATTTTGTTTTGTACGATATCCAATGAAACCATAAGAATATGGTTAGAAAAGTGAATATTGCCTTTAAATGTTTGCTGTCCAAACAGTGACACTTGGCGTGGAAGGGAATGAACTCTACTCCAACACTAGACTTTGCTCAGTAAAAAACACAATTACTGGATACGGGATACAAGAAACAGGATACGGGAACACTGGGAACAGGATACAGCTAAAGGGATCATTTGCTAAACTAACATGGGCGGACTCAACATCGCTCAGGCACAGGAAGGAGGGCAGGTCGGACCTAAGTAGGACGGGAAGAACCGGGATAGGCCAGGAAAGAATATAGTGGTGCGCGCGCTGGCCCCATTAAGAGGTGACAAGAGCGTGCACCCTACGGGAGCAGTACATGCCGGCGTCTCCAGGGAGGAGGAGCACGATGCCGGCAAGAAGGTAGTAGATGCTGGCGGCCACTAGGAGAAGCACAAATAGCGGTGAACGGTGGCCACCAGCGCTACACTTATGATTGCACTCTCCTGACTACTTTCCACGTCGACAAAGATTTATGGTATTTTGAATACATGTATTATCTTTATGGGATTATGATGTATATTAATACAGAGTAAATCATACCTGGTGAATCGACAATTATTACCTATTCACAAGATGGGTCATAGTTGTCTGTTCGCTGGAGGCTCCACCCTTTTAATTAAAAAAAATGAGTAAACAACACATTATTATAGAATACATTGTATAATCTAAAATTCCAATAGCACTATTTCACGGCATCAAAGGTAAATTAAATAGTAAAAAAATAGTACAGATGGAAACTGTATGGGAATCTTACCTTTTTTTTTCTGTATGTTGACAAACTTACTAAGAGCTTACAGTGATGAGACAGAAGAGTGTAATATGAAGCCTTTAAAAGTCCTGACACACACTGTATGGCCGCACTCTGAGAATTACATCCATAGGTTGTTTCCAAGAATATGGGAGTGTTAGTAGAAGCATTTGTAGAAATTCTAAGAAGAACATGTTTGAGCTTTAAGGCAAGCACAAAAAAATTCCGAGAAATTGGAGTTAAACCTTTGGAAAATGAAATTCTGTGAATTTGGGATTGGCTGGGGAAAACTTTTCTCTTTTTTAATTACTGTTTTTCCTTATTATTGTTCTAACTTGCAGGACATTGTTTAAAAAGATAAATTCCTACTCTCCGATAATGTAACCATAATGTAATAGTGTAATTTAGAATAGTATTATCTCTATAACATTACTACATGTTGTCCAGAATTCATTTAGCTGAATAAATTGTGATTGGTCACAAATCTTACATTAGGACGGAATCACACATGCAGTTTTTTTAAGCAGTTTTAATGAACAGAAAGAAAATGTATCAGTCCTTTATTTATATTTACTTTTGGATCCACTTCTGACATTGGCTCCAAAACCTGCTTTAAAAACTGCACCAAAAGTTTCATGTCAAGGTCTTTAGCAGATTCCAAGGTAAGTGGCTGAAATGATCAGGCAAGAGAGTGCTAATAACAAGTGTAGTCAAGTAAGGCTGGGTTCACACGACCTGTTTTCAGACGTAATGGAGGCGTTTTACGCCTCGAATTACGTCTGAAAAAACGGCTCCAATACGTCGGCAAACATCTGCCCATTACTTTTAATGGGCTTTACGTTGTACTGTGCCGACAACCTGTCATTTTACGCGTCGCTGTCAAAAGACGGCGCGTAAAATTACAGCCTCGTCAAAAGAAGTGCAGGACACTTCTTGGGACGTAATTGGAGCCGTTTTTCATTGACTTCAATGAAGAACAGATCCAAATTACGTCCGTAAAAGACTCCCCGCAAAACGCGCGTACATGCAATTACGTCTGAAATTCAGGAGCTGTTGTCTCCTGAAAACAGCTCCATAATTTCAGACGTAATTGCAGTTATCGTGTGCACATAACCTAACAGTCCAGGATCGGTACACAGAAAAGCAGAAACAGATTTTAGCATTAAAGAGGCTCTATCACCACATTATAAGTGCCCTATCTCCTACGTAAGGTGATCGGCGCTGTAATGTAGATAACAACAGTGGTTTTTATTTTTAACTTTTGACCAAGTGGGCATTGTAAAGAGAAGTGTATGACGCTGAGCAATCAGCGTCATACACTTCTCTCCATTCATGTCCATTTGCATTCACTGCACAGCGTGATCTCGCGAGATCAAGCTGTGCTGTCACTTACACCCACATTAACTTTACTGAAGTGTCTTGAGAGTGAATAGACATCACCTCCAGCCGGGACGCGATATCTATTCACACTCCCAACACTTGGGTAAAGTTTGTGTGGGACTTAATCACAGCACTGCGTGATCTCACAAGATCACGACGCTGTGAATGACAGCCAGCGTCATCTCGCGAGTAAATCCCACTAAAACTTTACCGAAGTGTCGGGAGTGTGAATGTCTATTCACTCTCAAGACACTCCAGTAAAGTTAATGTGGGTGTAAGTGACAGGACAGCGTGAACTTGCGAGATCATGCTGTGCAGTGAATACAAATGGACATGAATGGAGAGAAGTGTCTGACGCTGATTGGTCAGCGTCATACACTTCTCTTTACAACGCCCACTTGGTCGAAAGTTAAAAAACACCCAGCCGGGCGTTAAGAAACTAATTAGCATAAATCTAAAATTGCTCATAACTTGGTCAAAAATGACCAAAATAAAAAACACTGTTGTTATCTACATTACAGCGCCTTTCACATTATGTAGGAGATAGGGCACTTATAATGTGGGGACATAGCCTCTGTAAGCAGAAATGTAGTCAGGAAACAATCCAAGTTTGGCACACAGATAAGTGGCAACAGATTGTAGCGTATGCAGAGATGTGGTCCAGAAACGGTCCAAATTAGTAACACGGAGAAGCGGCAACAGGTTGCAGAGTAAGGTTTTGGCGTGGTCAGGAGACTATCCAAGTTCAGTACACATATAAGCAGCAACAGGTTGTAGCATGAGGCAGAGGCATGTCAGGAACAATCCAAGATTGGAACAGAAATAAGCAGTAGCGGTTTGTAGCATGAGGCAGAGACGTGGTCAGGAAACAATCCAAATTCAGTACACAAATAAGCGGAAACAGGTTGTATAGTGAGGCAGCAACTGTTTTCTAGGAAATAATCCAAGTTCGGCACACAAATAAGCAGCAGCAGTTTGAGGAGAAGCAGCAAGGAGTTAGACTACAGAAAAGAAGGCCCATTATTTTGGCATGAAGGAAATGCAAGGTCCAAGCTTTAATGGGAAGCCAAAATGATTAGGCTAACTAGGCAATCAAGGCAAGGAATATCAAGAGGCAAGAATCAAGAAAACTTAGCACCACTGCTGAATCTGTTGTTTATCTAATTCCTCTAATGCCAACTTGACGACCAGCAACTCCTGATCCCCAATGGGATAGTTGCGCTCTGCAGGAGAGAATAATTTTGAAATGAAGCCACAGGCCGCCATCTTGTCTTTAGAGTTTTTTTTTTTACATAGTAGTGCTCCAGCACCAACGGAAGATGCGTCCAACTCCAGAAAGAACTGCCGAGATGTATCAGGGTAATTGAGAAAGGAGGCTGAGGTGAAAGCGCTCTTGAGGCTGGTAAATGCTGACTCCGCATTTGTGTTTGCCCCCTTCTTCGTGAGGACAGGGATTGGGTCAGTCAGAGACGAGAAGTTCGGGATAAATTGCCAATAGAAGCTTGCGAATACCAGAAATTGTTGTATGGACCATAGGTCCTGTGACGTGGCCACTCTAACACGTACTTCCCCTTCTCTGGGTCCATCTTGAGTCCACAGACAGATACGATGTAGCCTATGAAGGGCAGAGAGTTCCTCTCGAATACACACTTTTCGAGTTTGGCATATAGGTGATACCCCCTTAACCGCGACAGAACTTGGCGAACATGCTTTCTATGCGTCGTCAAATCAGGTGAGTAGATCAGGATGTCGTCCAGATAGTCCACCACACAGACATGCTGCAGAACCCGGAAGATGTCATTTACGAACTCCTGGAACACAGCTGGAATGTTACACAGTCCCAAGGGCCTCACGAGATATTCGTAGTGACCGTCTCGGGTGTTGAATGCAGTTTTCCACTCGTCACCTTTGTGGATACAGATAAAGTTATAAGCCCACGTGTAGATCCATTCTTGTGAACACCTTGGCCCCATGAATTCTGTTGCAGAGCTCTGAGATGAGCGGCAAAGGGTTCTTGTTTTTGACCGTAATTTGGTTCAAACCTCAGTAGTCGATACATGGACGAAGAGATCTATCCTTCTTCTTTACGAAGAAGAATCCGGCTCCGGCCTACAGATGATTCCTCCCTTAAGGTTCTCCTTCACGTAAGCGGACATGGCTAGGGTCTCCGTCAGAGGGAGAGGATAGATGCCCACAAGTTGGTGAGACGTCAGGAAGTAATTCAACAGGGCAATTGTAGATGCGATGGGAAGGAAGTTTCTGCCTCCTTCTTGCTGTAGATGTCCGCAAAACTGGCATAATGTGAGGGCAGAAGTCACTTGGACCCCCATTGGAGGACTTCTCCGGCACCCCAGTCGAGAACCAGAGCATGTAGAGGAAGCCAAGGCAAGCCCAGCAGAATAGGGTTGATTGCATTTCTTGCCTTGCCTAAAGCTATCTGTTCTGAGTGAAGAACTTTGATTTGTAGTGTCAATCGTTCAGTAACGGACACAATAGGATCGGGCAATGGCTCGTCAATTTACAGAGGCAACAGCCAGAGGTTTCTCCAGAGGAACTGTGTGTAACTGCAGGCGATCCACTAGGTCCTGCTGGATGAAATTTGCAGCTAATCCGGAATCCAGATAGGCAGATGAGGAGTGGGATCTTTCTCCAAGAGACGATGGTTACAGGAATAGACAATTTGGGAGAGTATTTGGCGTTTGGTGTCGTTCCACCTAGGGTTGTCTCTCCAACCAACCCTTGATGCTGGACTTTCCCAGCTTTTTTTTTTATAAATTCTTTTATTTTCCATTTTCAAAACACATGAAAGGTAATATAGTGCAGACATGAGTAGCACAAACATGGGCTCACAGGCCAGTATATGCATGTACAGTAAATGCGAAAAAACAGCATCGAGCAACTCAAAACGTTACCAGAGTGTAACGAATCGGGGTAGGGAGACGGACAGGTGAGCCCTAATCTACCCGCAACTCAGTCCCTGCCTACTTGCACGGCCCATCCTAAGTGACAGCGTACAACTGGGCGACGGTCCCTATGCTCAATAAGTAAAAGACAGACAACACAAGACAAGGGCACACAGAAGCAAAGGGGGAAGTAGGGGCAGTTGCCCACGGAACACCGTGAGCAACAGAAGTGGTGAACGAGCCGAGTCAAACCAGGAGAGTACGTAGTAACAAAATCAGAGCAGGAGAAGAGTCCGTCAAGCCAGGGTCAAAAAGTAACAGCGGTCAATAATGTAAATAGCAGGAATCGCAGAGCCAGGAAACAAGACAATCACAGGCAGGGAACAACTGCAAGTGAGGGTATAAATAGACCAAGGGCGGGAGCAGAACCGTCAGGCCAGGCTGTGATAGGTTCTCCCTCTCCTCAGCCTGCGAGCCTGAGTGGTAACAGATCGCGTCACTCTCGCGTCACTCTCGCGTCACACTTGGAGCTGATGAAGGCTGATTAACCCCGGGCGTCGACACAGAACCTGTGTCTGGCAAATCCATTACAGTACCCCCCCCTTTTATGAGGGGCCACTGGACCCTTCCTAGGTGGGCCTGGCTTGTTGGGGAAACGAAGATGGAAGTTCCTGAGCAATATACCGGCGTGAACATCCCGGGCGGGTACCCAAGTCCTCTCCTCAGGCCCATATCCTCTCCAATGGAACAGGTACTGGAGGGAGCCTTGGACAATCCTGCTGTCCACAATCTTGGCTATCTCAAATTCTACCCCATCAGGAGTGAGAACAAGGACCGGAGGTTTCCTCGATGTAGCCAAGGACGGGGAGCAGCTTTTCAAGAGGGAGGCATGGAACACGTTGTGTATCTGAAAAGACGGGGATAACTACAGCCGGAAGGAGACAGAGTTGAGGACCTCAATGATCTTGTACGGCCCTATATACCGGGGAGCAAATTTCTTGGACAGAACTTTGAGGCGCAAATTTTTAGAAGACAGACACACCAGATCCCCGACCACAAACAGGGGGTTAGTTGAACGTCTTTTATCTGCCTAAGTCTTTTGGATGCTCTGGGACGCCTCAAGGTTCTTCTGAACCTGTGCCCAGACTGTGCACAGTTCCCGATGAACGTCATCTACCTCGGGATTGTTGGAACCACCAGGTGAAACGGAGGAGAACCGTGGATTAAACCCAAAATTACAGAGGAAGCGAGAGACCCCCGACTAGTTACTGACCCGGTTATTAAGGGAAAATTCGGCAAGGGAAATTAAGGAAACCCAATCATTTTGACAGTCTGAGATAAAACACCTTAAGTATTGTTCTAGAGACTGATTAGTCCTCTCAGTTTGGCCGTTAGTTTCAGGATGGAAGGCCGAGGAAAAGGACAGATCAATCTCCAGTTTCTTACAGAAAGCTCTCCAAAACAATGAAACAAATTGTACCCCTCTGTCAGAAACAATATTGACCGTAACCCCATGGAGACGCAGGATGGGTTTGACAAACAAGGTAGCTAACGTCTTGGCATTGGGTAGTTTCTTGAGGGGTACAAAGTGGCACATCTTACTGAAGCAGTCTACTACAACCCACACCACCGACTTGCCTTGGGATGGAGGCAGATCGGTGATAAAATCCATGGAGATGTGGGTCCAAGGTCTCTGGGGAATGGGCAAAGAACATAGTAAACCCGCAGGTCGGGACCTGGGAGTCTTGGACCTAGCACAAATTTCACAAGCGGCGACGTAGGCCTTAACGTCTTTAAGCAACCAAGGCCACCAATAGGATCTAGAAATGAGGTGCTTGGTACCCAGGATGCCTGGATGGCCAGATAGTGCGGAGTCATGATTCTCCCTGAGCAACCTTAGCTGGAATTGCAGGGGAACAAACAGCTTGTTCTCAGGAAGGTTCTCGGGAGCAGAACCTTGATCAGCCGCAATTTCGGAGACTAAGTCTGAATCCACAGAGGATATGATTATACCTGGGGGCAAAATACAAGCGGGATCCTCCTCAGGAGGAGGGCTGGCCATGAAGCTACCCGACAAAGCATCAGCTTTAATATTTTTCGACCCAGCCCTATAGGTAACCACAGAGTTGAATCTCGTAAAAAACAACGCCCATCGAGCTTGTCTCGGGTTTAGCCTCCGGGCAGATGCTAGGAAAACCATATTCTTGTGGTCAGTAAGTACCGTTACTTGGTGCCTAGCCCCCTCCAGGAAGTGGCACCACTCTTCAAATGCCCATTTAATGGCTAAGAGTTCGCGGTTGCCAACGTCATAGTTTCTCTCAGTAGAGGAGAACTTCCTGGAGAAGTAGGCACAGGGACGGAGATGGGTGAGAGACCTAGTACCCTGGGACAAGACAGCACCCACTCCCACCTCGGCGGCATCAACCTCCACGATAAATGGCTCCATTTGGTTAGGCTGAATCAGCACTGGGGCAGAGACAAAGCACCTCTTAAGGCTCTCAAAAGCCTGAACCGCCTCCTGAGGCCAGTGGAGGAGATCAGCACCTTTACGAGTGAGGTCCGTAAGAGGCTTAGCGATGACCGAGAAATTAGCAATAAATCTCCTGTAATAGTTAGAAAACCCCAGGAAACACTGTAAGGGCTTCAGGGAGGCAGGGCGGACCCATTCTGCCACAATCTGAACCTTGGCAGGGTCCATGCGGAATTCGTTAGGAGTGAGGATTTGACCCAAAAATGGCATCTCCTGCACCCCAAACACACATTTTTCGGTTTTTGAAAAGAGTTTGTTTTTCCAAAGGACCTGGAGCACCTTCCTGACATGCTCAATGTGGGAGGACCAGTCCTTGGAAAACACAAGTATATCATCAAGGTACACTACAAGAAATACCCCCAGATAGTCTCTTAAAATCTCATTTATGAAATTCTGGAAGACCGTGGGAGCATTACACAACCCAAAGGGCATGACAAGATATTTGAAATGACCTTCGGGTGTATTAAACGCAGTCTTCCACTCATCCCCCTCTCTGATCCGGATAAGGTTATAAGCCCCCCGAAGATCGAACTTCGAGAACCATTGGGCCCCTTGAACCTGATTGAAGAGATCAGGAATCAAAGGAAGGGGATATTGGTTCCTAACTGTGATCTTATTTAAATTTCGGTAGTCGATGCACGGTCTAAGACTACCATCCTTCTTCCCCACGAAGAAGGAGCCAGCACCTACCGGAGAAGTATAGGGGCGAATGTAACCCTTGGCCAGACTTTCCTGGATATATTCTCTCATGGCTTCACATTCAGGACAAGAGAAATTTAATATCCTACCTTTAGGGAGCCTAGCTCCTGGTATCAAATCGATTGCGCAATCGTACTCTCTATGAGGAGGTAACTCTTCGGAGGCCCTTTTAGAAAAGACATCAGCGAAGTCCTGAATAAACTCAGGTAGAGTGTTCACCTCCTCAACGAGAGAAACCAAATTAATAGAAAAACATGAAGTCATTACCCCATTTAGTAAGATCACCAGTATTCCAGTTAAAAGTGGGATTATGCGTCTGCAACCAAGGAAGTCCTAAAATCAAATCGGACAATAACCCCTGCATCACTAACACAGAACACTGCTCCAAATGAATGGTGCCAACAATGAGTTAAAAAACAGGGGTATGCTGCATAAAATAACCATTAGCAAGTGGAGTGGAGTCTATACCCACTACCGGGAAGGTTTAGGCAAATCAATTAATGGCATAGCTAGAGACATAGCAAATTCCACAGACATAATATTAGCAGCAGACCCTGAATCCACAAAGGCACTGCCGGTGGCAGACCTACCATCCAAAGCAACCTGAAAGGGGAGCAAGATTTTATTAGGCTTTATGTTTACGGGAAATACCTGTGCGCCCAAGCGACCTCCCCGATGGTCACTTAGGCGCGGAAGTCTTTCCGGCTGCTTATTCTTGCGCTTGGGACAGGAGTTCAGTAGATGCTTGTCATCCCCACAGTAGAAGCAGAGACCATTCTTCCTGTGGAAATCTCTACGTTGTTGGTCGAGACACGGAGGCCCCGAGTTGCATCTGTTCATCCGAGTTCTTCGTGGAAGAACGAAGCAACGGAACCACTGGAGCCATCATAGGGGAGCCAGAGGTGAAGGCACCAGAACGTTCAAGTCGTCGTTCCCTGAGACATCGGTCAAGACGTACCGCTAAAGCCATAGCCTGATCTAGAGAGTCTGAAGTGGGATAGCTTACTAACAGGTCTTTCAGGGCATTCGACAGACCCAATCTAAACTGGCACCTCAAGGCAGGGTCATTCCACCGAGAAGCTACACACCACTTCCTAAAGTCAGAACAGTACTCCTCAACGGGTCTCTTACCCTGACGTAAGGGCACCAGCTCGGCTAAAGGCAGTATTTTCAGTCTCGTCATAGATGAGCCCGAGAGCAGAAAAAAAAAGGTCAACAGAAGAATGTTCAGGGGTGTCAGGAGCCAAGGAGAAGGCCCATTCCTGGGGGCCGTCCTGGAGCCGGGATCTAATTATACACACTCGCTGGCTCTCAGAACCAGAGGAGTGGGGTCTTAATCGGAAATAGAGTCTACAACGCTCCCGAAAAGAGAAAAAAGTCTTCCGGTCCTCTGAGAACTGGTCAGGCAACTTGAGGTGGGGTTCAAGAGGTGAGGTGAAGGGCACTACCTGGGTAGCATCACACTGGTTGAACCTCTGAGCCAGGTCTTGGACCTATAGGGAGAGACCCTGCATTTGCTGAGCCAGGTCCTCAAGGGGGTCCATAGAGTCAGGGACCAGGGTAAGAAAAGGTATATGGGCCTGTTATTATGTAACGAATCGGGGTAGGGAGACGAACAGGTGAGCCCTAATCTACCCACAACTCAGTCCCTGCCTACTTGCACGGCACGTCCAAAGTGACGGCGTACAACTGGGCAACGGTCCCTACGCTCAATAAGTGAAAGACAGACAACACAAGACAAGGGCACACATAGGCAAAAGGGGGAAGTAGGGGCAGTTGCCCATGGAACACCGTGAGCAACAGGAGTGGTGAACGAGCCGAGTCAAACCAGGAGAGTACGTAGTAACAAAATCAGAGCAGGAAAAGAGTCAGTCAAGCCAGGGTCAAAAAGTAACAGCGGTCAATAATGTAAATAGCAGGAATCGCAGAGCCAGGAAACAATACAATCTCAGGCAAGGAACAACTGCAAGTGAGGGTATAAATAGACCTTGGAGCTGATGAAGGCTGATTAACCCCGGGCGTCGACACAGAACCTGTGTCTGGCAAATCCATTACACAGAGAAACCAACCTATGCATCCTGATCCAGCAGCCATGCATAGCGACCTGTAAGAAAACAGGACATAAAGAGAGAGAGAAGCAAAGAAAAGGGAAGCTGAAGAAAAAGAGGAAGGTTAGAGGACTGACATAACACACCAGACCAAAGAATTAAACACAGGGGGCAATAATGGTCTTAAACTCCACAGAAGATTGAAATGTGATCCAATGCCGCCAAGTTTTGAGGAATTTAGCATGTGTCCCTCTCATGGATGCCGTGAGATCCTCCATTCTCATAATCTCCTGGATCTTGCCAAATCACATACCCACCGACGGAGGACAAGAATGTCTCCACAGCGCGGGAACACATGCTCTGGCTACATTCACGAGATGACGAACCACTGAGCGTCTGTATGTGGATAATGGAACATCACACAGATGGAGCAAGAAGAAGGCCGGAGAACACGGAAGGGGTAATCCGTGAATTGGGAGGAGATGCGCCACACCTCCGACCAGAAGTCTGTCAACTGTGGGCAGTCCCAAAAGATGTGTAAAATTGTGCCCACATGATCTCCACATCTCCAACACAACAGTGAAACCGCGTGCAATCTGGAAGGTACCTTATACCAGCGCGACATTATCTTAAATCCCGCCTCCTGAAATCTGCTAGCCATGGAGGAGTTATGTGTCATTGTAAACAATCGATCCTTATGTTCCTCAGTAAATGTGAGACCCAAGTCCCTCTCCCAACTAAGCAAATAAGAAGGTGTGGAAAGATTGAATGGAGAAATCAGAAGAGCATAAAGACGAGACAGCGAAAGACGCACTGTGCCTGTGCCGATTCAAAGAAGTTCAAAAGGGGAACTATCCCGAGAGTATGCCGACGGATTTGGTAAGGACGTGAGGAAATGTCGCAACTGAGTAACCTGCCAGAAGGTAAAGGAGTGAGGGTCTATCAGGGACTCTAACTGAGGTCTAGACATCCAAATCCCACCCTGTATGAAATGAGCAGCATGTCCCCTATCCTCCCTCAACCAGTACTGGAAGGGACCCCGTTCTTGTCCAGGGGGGAACGCAGGATTGCCCAGAATAGGAAACAAGGGGAGGGAGACGGGGAGATCTCCTTCCGGGAAAGAGCCGGGATGCAACTGCCAAGGTGGGCCCAATAGTCGGATGTGTCCACGCCGATAGGGGAATGTGTTTGCCCATCCAAGGCAGCGCCTGCAGTGGGACAGCCAGGAAAGACTGTTCCATAGACACCCACTGTTTAACCTTAGTATGTCTAAACCAGTCCAAAGTTCATGACAATTGTGAGGCCTGATGGTAGGAGACAAAATCCGGGAGGCCAACACCGCCCTCACACTTAGCACGAAACAGCATGGAGCGGGCAATACGAGCCGGTTTCCCCACCCATATGAATCTATGGAGTAAGGACAGCAGGGCTTGAAAGAAAGGGCGGGGATGTGAGTGGGCAGGGCTTGGAAGAGGTACAAAATCTGCAGTAAAATATTCATTTTAAATATTGCAGACCGACCAAACCAGGTAAAGGTGTCCGACGTCCAGGAATCCAAATCGCTCTTCACACGTTGAAGCGGAGGGTAGTTCACCGCATAAAGGCGAGACAGATCACTGGAAAGCCGGACCCCCAAATATTTGAGCGAATCCCTCGCGGTTTGAAGGAGAAGGACTCCGACAGATTCTCAACCAGAGACTGTGACAACGAGACATTGAGAGCCTCCGACTTCTGATAGTTGATCTTGAAATTGGACAATATCGAGTATCTACTCATCTCCGCCATCAGATTGGGCAAGGAAATCCTGGGTGCAGTAAGAAAAAAAGAGCAGGACATCTGCATATGCTGCAACCTTATGGGACCTCTCTCCCAAAGAAATGCCCGCTATGTCTGGGTTGGAGCAAATATGGCACAAGAAGGGCTCCAAGCATAAAATGAAAATTAAGGAGGACAAAGGACAACCTTGCCTAGTACCATTTGAAATAGCGAGCGAGGAGGAGAAGTGACCATTAACCTTAACCCGGGCCGAGGGGGAGGAGTAGAGACTCGAAATTCATTGCATCATATGAGTGCCTAGGCCAGGGGTGGGCAAACTTTTTGACTCGCGGGCCACAATGGGTTCTAAAATTTGACAGAGGGGCCGGGCCAGGAGCATTTGGAGGGAGTGTTTGGGCCGGATATACTAAAGCATTAAATGTAGTGTGTGCAAACCTCATAGCACAGTAAGAACACTACAACCCAATTTATTAACTGTCTTTCAAATGTGAAAAATAGCCCTTATCAGTTAATAAATGTGTCTCAAGGAATATGCAAGATATGGCATTTACATACTATTTCGCAGATACTGGGAGAAGGAAATGTAAATAGATTAAAATAACATACGCACTGTGATTTATCAAGAAAAAAGTTCTGTTGACTCTGTAAATTAGCTGCCAACCTCTGAGCAGTAGCCGCCCGTTCTTGTGTTGACTGCTTGCTAGCATAGTTTGCATGCTTCGTGGCAAAGTGACGGCTGATATTGTACTCTTTGAAAACCGAAGGGCTTAATGGTGACGTGAAACGAAGTGAAAATTAAAGTGAAATAAAGAGAAATACGCGCCACATTAACCCCTTAATGACCGGGCCATTTTGCACGTTAATGACCAAGGATTATTTTTTGTTTTTTCATGGTCGCATTCCAAGAGTCGTAACTTTTTTTTTATTACGTCGACATAGCCGTATAAGGGCTTGTTTTTTGCGGGACGAGTTGTATTTTGTAATTGCACCATTTTTAGATGCTTACAATATGTTGATTAACTTTTATTAACTTTATTTTAGGAGAGAATTGAAAATAAGCAGCTATTCCAGCATTAATTTTCACGTTATAAATTTATGCCCTTTACTATGCAGCATAAATAACATGTTACCTTTATTCTACGGGTCGGCACGATTACGAGGATACCAAATATGTAAAGGTTTTATATGTTTTCCTATGTTTGCACAATAAAAACCCTTTTAGAAAAAAATTACTTGTTTTTGCATCGCCGCGTTCCAAGAGCCGTCATTTTTTTATTTTTCCGTCGATGTGACCGTATGTGGGCTTGATTTTTGCGGGCCAATGCGTAGTTTTCATTAGTACTATTTTGGGGTACATAGGACTTATAGATTAACTTTTATTTTATTTTTTATGGGGGGAATGGGAGAAAAGAGAGAATTTTGCCGTTGTTTTTTGCGGGTTTTTTGGACGCCGTACATCCGGCGGTTTCATTAATGTGTTCATTTTATTGGTCAAGTTGTTATGATCGCGGGGATACCATATATGTGTATGTGTTATTTGTTTTGACACTTTTACTGAATAAAACCACTTTTTGGGCAAAAAAAGTAGTTTTATTTGATTTTGACTGTAATTATTTAATTTTTTTTCAACAAACTTTATTTAACTGATTGACATTTTTTTTTTAAGTCCCACCAGGGGACTTCACTATGCGATGTGCCGATCGCATATATAATGCTTTGGTATACTTAGTATACCAAAGCATTATTGCCTGTCAGTGTAAAACTGACAGGCAACCTGTTAGGTCATGCCTCCGGCATCGCCAAACAGGCAGTTGCGGAAGACAGACCTGGGGGTCTTTGTTAGACCCCCGGCTGTCATGGAAACCCGACGGCGACCCGCGATTTGTTTGCGGGGGCGCCGATCGGGTGACAGAGGGAGCTCCCTCCCTCTGTCAAACACATTAGATGCCGCTGTCACTATTGACAGCGGCATTTAATGGGTTAAACTGCCGGAATCGGAGCGCGCTTCGATTCCGGCAGTTGCAGCAGGAGCCAGGCTGTGTATAACAGCCGTGCTCCTGCCGCTGATCGCGTGTGTAAACTGTCAGTACCCGCGCGATCACAGGACGGATATATCCGTCCTCCTGCGCGAACTAGCAGCTGCTGAGGACGGATATATCCGTCCTTCGGCGTTAAGGAGTTAACAACGGTCAATGTGTTTTGAGTGCGCCATCTATTGGGAAAACGTGGGCATTGCAGGGAAAGGGGAAAAAAAAGGAGGTTTTTACTATGATTTGGACAAGTTCGGCGGGCCGGATTAAAAAGCCTAACGGGCCGTATGTGGCCCGCGGGCCGTAGTTTGCCCATGTCTGGCCTAGGCCAATATGCCGTAAGGTGGCCAGCATAAAGTCCCAGTTGACCCTGTCAAAGGCCTTCTCCGCGTCTGTGGACAGAAAGAACGTGGGCAAAGCCGAGGCAGCAGCTTGATGTATTAAATTGGACTTTCCCAGCTTTTGTGGACATTGGCGCACAAAATACCAAAAGGTTGCCACCAAGAACTCATTGTTCCACGCCAACTCCGCCACCAGTGTGCGGAAGGAGATAGCATATTCTCCTACCATTGACTCCCCTTGCTTGAGGACTAGGAGAGTAGCAGCTGCAGAGGATGTTCGACCCGGCTCTTCGAACACTGTATGAAAAGTCCCTAAAAATAATGCTAGATCCGAGAATTCCGAGCTCGCTGTCCCAAGCTGGAGTTTGCCCAAGCCAGGGCTTTGCCAGCGAGAAGAGAAATGAAGAATGCTACCTTGGCCTCATCAGAGGGGAACAGATGAGCACGCAGTCTAATATGGATGGTGTCACGGTGTGTGGGTATGTGGACCCACTAGGCCGCACCGCCGTAGCAGGGAGGCAGCTGGCCAAATAACAGGGAACTCCAGCAATACAAAGTCCCGCACAAGGGTACCTGGACAGTCCAGACAGCTCTGGCATGGATGGAGATGGGTGCAGCAGGCAACGCCAGACATGGCGGATGACAGCAGGTGCCGCAGGTTGCGCCAGACGTGGCGGATCCCTCTGGACGTGGCAGATGACACAGGATGTGGCGGATGACACAGGTGAAGTAGACACGACTCCAACTAGTAGGCACAGGAACAAGAACACGATACAGGAACAGGTAACGGTACGAGTAACAACTGGAACGGGAAACACTAAGGGACCATTTGCAAGACAGACTTGGGAATTACTAACAACGCTCAGGCAAAGATCAGAAGGGCTGGGGCCTTCTTATAGTCCAGAAAATCATGCGTGTTGATGATGATGATTTCCTTCATTTCCACCCTACTGAACACAGCGGACCGGAGCAGAAGTGAGCGCTGGCGTCTCCTGGGAAGGAGATGGGGGCCAGCGCTCACAGGTCGATGGCTGCGGGCGTCAGGAGGTGAGTAGACCCGACGGCCCGCGGCCATGGACGCTACAGATGGTACATTGGTTAATGAAGCCTCTACAGGTTCTAGTATCTCCGTCATAGTGAGGTGGCAGAGGTAGCAAAACTGTGGATCTGGAACAGGCAGGAGGCGTAACAGGCAGTGGAACAGCAGCAGCATTCAGAGGAGGAGCAGGAGGATGATCCAGACGGGTGATAAAAGAATTTACTGCCAGTAGGAGCTGATCCTGGCATGCACGCAGGTCATGCATATCCGTTTGCATCACCTGAAACGCAGGCTTAGGTTGACCAGCGGATTCCATGGCCTGAACATACTGTCACAAACTAGGGGTATGTGGACCCACTAGGCTGCTCCACCGTAACGGAATGGCAGCCGGCCAAAGAACAGTCTATAATGTCTATGCAAAGTCTTTAGCACAAGAGTACCTGTAGGAGGCCAGACAGTAGCAGAGGCTTTGGCACGGCTGGAACATGACGTGGCAGATGACGCATGATGTGGCGGTTAATACCAGACGTGGTAAATGACAGCAGTGTGGCAGATGACCGCAGACGTGACAGGTGACACCAGGTGTAGCAGATGACAGCAGAGGTGCTAGATGACACCAGGCATGGCAGATGATAAACACGACTCCAACTAAGGCTTAGGTACAGGAGCCAATACAGCCAAAAGATGCAGGATACAGGAAGCCGGATACGGGAACACAGGGATCAGGATACAACTAAGGGGCAGTTTGGAATACGAACATGGGTAGACAACAACACTCAGGCAAGGAGTGAGAGGGCGGTACCCTTTTTATAGTCCAGGGTGATCTGGGGAGTGGGTAGGGAACTTTTAGTATGTGCGCGCTGACCCTTTAAGGCCGTGGACGAGCGCGTGCGTACCCTAACATACAGTCCAGGACAGGATAGCCGTGCAAGCTAGCGTCTCCGAGGAGGGAGACGATGGCAGGAGGCAAGCTAGCGTCTCCGATGGAGGTGAGCGGCGGCGGTCCGCAGCAGCAGCTGTTGCATCTACTGAACTAATTGAATTGTAAGTTATTTTAGAGTGTGTAAAATAAACAACACTAAATTTAAGAACAAGGTGTAAATGTTTCTGGCTTTTTGGTGTGCCTTGTGTGTGGGGCAAATAATTAAAGTTAACTGTGTAAAGTCAGGTTTCAGAGTTATAAATGTAGTCAGAAGTTTTAATTTCTTCCTGCAAAGCATGGCTCTGAAGCAGTGGCGTAATTACCGGTATAGCAGCCGTAGCGGGCCCCTCCCCCCATGGCCGGAGGCTCTGCTAGCAGCTGCTATGGCTGTATTGCATTATTTACAGGGGGGTCTGTATGGCGTTATCTACAGGGGGGGTCTGTATGGAGTTATCTACAGGGGGGGTCTGTATGACGTTATCTACAGGGAGGTCTCTGTATGGTGTTATCTACAGGGGGGGTCTGTATGGCGTTATCTACAGGGGGGTCTGTATGGCGTTATCTACAGGGGGTCTGTATGGCGTTATCTACAGGGGGGATTTGGGGCTGTAAGACGTTATCTACAGGGGGGCTGTATGGCATTATTTACAGGGGGCTGTATGGCGTTATCTACATGGGGGCTGTATGGTGTTATCTACAGGGGGGCTGTATGGCGTTATCTACAGGGGGCTGTATGGCGTTATCTACAGGGGGGATTTGGGTCTGTAAGACGTTATCTACAGGGGGCCTGTAAGGCGTTATCTACAGGGGCTGTGTATGGCGCTATCTACAGGGGGCTGAGTATGGTGCTATCTATAGGGGGGCACTATCTACAAGGGGAGGGGGTTGTGTGATACCCAGCGCAGGGTGGCCCCAGTCAAAAGTTTGCTATGGGGCCCAGTCTTTCCTAGTTACGCCTCTGCTCTAAAGAAGGGGGGGGGGTTGTATGAGTGACGAGACAAGGGGAGGCAGCTGGCTGATCACAGTGTCAGAAGAAATGTCTTATCTTCATGCATGCGCTTCTGTCTCTTAGTACGCAAAGAGAGAGTAAAAAGTTTTGCACAAAAGATAAGTTACAAAATGTGGACTGTTGGAATGGAAATGAGGTGTTTTCACCAGGTGTGGCGGTACGTATAAAGTCTCCCTCCTTACATATTTAACCCTTTAAGACGATGACGAAAATGTACGTCATGGTCAGCTGCTAGATCGCGTACCATGACGTTCATTTTCGTCAGTATTTCAAACTGTCACTCTGTGTAAACACAGAGTGACAAGCCCGCGCTGACAGCTGTCCTAAACAGCTGTCACATCAGTCTTGCCGGTCAGCGGACCATCGCCGCTGCTTTCGGCAATTAACCCCTTAAGTGCGGCAACGGATTGCTGTCGTCGCATTTAAGTGGTTTGAAGCACATCGGCAGCCCCCACGAAGTGATTGTGGAGGTGCCTATGCTTGTTGTGGCAATCGGAGGCTAGACAGGCTTCCTGTCCGAGTGACAGTTACGTCACGATGACAGAGTACATTACACTACGTGTTTAGTGTAATGTACTCTAGCAGCGATCAAAGCTGCAAGTCTAAATGTCCCATAGTGGGACAAGTGAAAAAAGTAAAAATAAGTAATAAATGTTTTAAAAAAAAAGTGTAAAAATTCGTTATAAGTTCTATAAATAAATGAACACGTTAAAAAAGTACACATATTTGGTATCACCGCATTCGTAATGACCCCAACTATAAAACTATAATGTTATTTTTCCCGCACGATAAACACCCCCAAAAAAATCAATAAAAAACTACGACAGAATCGCAATTTTTTTGGTCACCACCCCTACCAAAATAAAGAATAAAAAGTGATCAAAAAGTCGCATGTACCTAAAAATAGTACCAATAAAAACTTCAATCCGTCCCGCAAAAAACAAGCCCTTACACAGTTTATTTAACTAAAAAATAAAAAAATGATGGCTCTCAGAATATGGTCACACAAAAAATTATTTTTTTTATAAATAAGTGATTTTATTGTGCAAACGCTAAAAAAAGGGAAAAAAAAATATACATATGGTATCGTCGTAATCGTACCAACTCGCAGAATGAAGTAAAAATTTCATTTATAGCGTACGGTGAACGCGGCAAAAAAAACCATAAGAAACTTCAGAATTCCTGGTTTTTGGTCACCCGGCTTGCAATTTTTTTTAATAAAAAGTGATTAAAAACTCGCATGTACCCCAAAATGGTACCAATGAAAACTGCAGATTGTCCCGCAACAAATAAGCCCTCTCATAGCTCCGGTGGTGAAAAAATAAAAAAGTTTCAGAATATGGCGATGCAAAATGTGCAGTGTTCCAAAAGCGGATAAGATCGGGCGCCATTTATCAGTGCGACACCGGCCACATATCTATGAAATATTATTTATTTACCCCATTATTGTACCCTCTTATTATGCCCTGATGTTCTTCGCACAGATTACATATACCCTGATGTACCCGCACAGATTATATATGCCCCCACATTATAAACTGAAATAGCAGCAAAACCCCAAACAGAACTATTACCAAGCAAAATCTGCGCTCCAAAAGCCAAATGGCGTCCCTCGCTTCTGAGCCTTGCAGCGTGCCCAAACAGCAGTTTGCGCCCGCATATATGGCATCGCCATACCCAGCAGAACCTGCTTAACGTTTTATGAGGTATTTGTCTTCTGTGGCACAAACTGGGCACAACATATTATGCACTAAAATGGCATATCAGTGGAAAATTGCAATTTTCACTTTGAACCATCCGCTGTGCAACCCTTTGCGCACTATGACTTAATTGCCCGTCATGGTGTGGGGGTTGATGTATGGAGCGGGCTCACGTGCTGAGCCCGGTCCATACGCTGCGGGTGTCAGCTGTGTAATACAGCTGACACCCGGGACTAACGGACAGGTACATCGATCGCTCTGTTACGGAAGCCTGTAAGAATAACAATATACTGCAATACATTAGTATTAGTATGATCGCTGGTTCAAGTCCCCTAAGGGGATTAATAAAATGTGTAGAAGAATTAGGCTGGGTTCACACGACCTATTTTCAGGCGTAAACGAGGCGTATTATGCCTCGATTTACGCCTGAAAATAGGGCTACAATACGTCGGCAAACATCAGCCCATTCATTTGAATGGGTTTGCCGACGTACTGTACAGACAACCTGTAATTTACGCGTCGTCGTTTGACAGCTGTCAAACGACGACGCGTAAATGGACTGCCTCGGCAAAGAAGTGCAGGGCACTTCTTTGCCACGTAATTTGAGCTGTTCTTCATTGAACTCAATGAAGCACAGCTCAAGATTTACGAGCGTCTCAGACGGCTCTCAAAATGCGAGGAGGAGCATTTACGTGTGAAACGAGGCAGCTGTTAACAGTCTGTCTTTTCACACGTAAATGCCTCTCATCATGTGAACATACCCTTAAAGTTATTAGTAGTAAGAATTTTTTTTCAAGTAAAAAAAAAAAACTTTTCCCATTTTTCTTCTAAAGTAATGTAAAAAAAATTAACAAAATTGGTATCACTACGTTCGTAAAAGTCCGAACTATTACAATATACCATTATTTAATTCGCACGGTGAACACCTTAAAAAAAATTTATAATTGAAACCGCCAAAATCGCTGTTTTTTTTTTGTCACCTTAGCTCTAAAAAACAAAAGTAATACAACTTTTTAATCGCTTTTTATGTACCAAAAAATGGTACCAATAAAAACTACAGCTCCTCCCACAAGAAATAAGCCCTCACACCACTCTATTGATGGAAAAATAAAAAAGTTATGGCTCTTGGAAGGCGGGGAGTGAAAATCTAAAATAAGAAAGCAAAAAATGGATCAGTCCTGAAAGGGTTAATTCATTTCTAATGAAAAAACATATGGCCACACGTGGGGTATTTCCGTACTCGGGAGAAATTGGTTTATAAAAATGTTTGTTTTTCTCCTCCTTCATCCCTTGCGAAAATGAGAAAATTCAACATTTTAGTGGAAAAAAGTTTGATATAAATTTTTGCGCCCTAATTCTAATAAACTCTGCAAAAGACCCGTGGGGGTCTAAATGCTCACTATACCCATGAAAAATTCCTTGAAGGTTTTTCCAAAATGGGGTCACTTTTGGTGGGTTTCCACTGTTTTGGTCCTTCCAGTGCATTGCAAATGCGACATTGCACCGAAAACCATTCCAGCAAAATCAGAAATCCAAAATCCAAATGGCGCTCCTTCCCTTCTGAGCCCTGCTGTGGGTCCAAACAGCAGTTTATTACCACATATGGGGTATTGTTGTAATCGGGAGACATTGCTTTACAAATGTTGGGGTGCATTTTCTTTGTTATTCCTTGTAAATATTAAAAATTTCTATGTTGTTTCAGAAAAAAAGTAGATTTTAATTTTTACAGACTAATTCCAATATATTTAGTGAAAAACCTCTGTGGTAAAAATGCTAACTATACCCCTAGATAAATACCTTAAGGTGTCTAGTTTTCTAAATGGGGTAGTTTATGGGGAGTTTCTATCGTTCTGGCAGCTCAAAGCCTCTCCAAATGTACAGCGGGGCCTAAGACATTTTCAAGCAAAATATGAGTCCTGAAAGCCTCCGGGTGCTCCCTTTCTTTTGGGACCTGCCGTGTGTCTAGGCAACGCATTAGGGCCACAATGTGGGTATTTTTGAAAACAGGAGAAACAGGGTGATAGATTTTGTGGTGTGTTTCTACATTTTCATGTTCACTTTACAAAGAAATCGGTCTTCAAACTGATACTTTTATGAAAAAAGTGAAATTATAATTTATTTCATCTGCTATGTATTAAATTTAGCAAAAAACTGTGGGGTCAAAATACTTACTATACCCCTAGATAAATACCTTAAGGGGTCTAGTTTTCTAAATGGTATCATTTGTGGGGGTTTCCATCACTCTGAGACCTATGAGCCTCTGAAAACCTGGCTTGGTGTAGGAATACAAAATGTACTTCAAAATTTATAAAATTATTATTCAATTTGTAAGTCCTCTAAACTGCTGAAAATTTATTTTATTTTTTCAAAAGTGCTGCCAAAATAGAGTAAAGAGATGGAAATACATATTTAATGAAAAAAATTGTACAGTATGTGTGTACATATGTGACATATTGCAGTTAAAAATAGGGAAAAATGTTAATTTTTACAAAATTTCTTCCATTTTTCTATTTTTTTATTAATTTCCACAAATTGTATCAGTCTACTTTTACCACTAAAATAAAGTACAATATGTGACGAAAAAACAATGTCAGAATTACTTGGATATTCAAAACTTTCACAGAGTTATTCTCTGATAAAGTCAGACATACCAGATTTGACAAATCTGGCTTGGTCATTAAGGTCCAAACAGGCCCGGTCATTAAGGGGTTAAGTGTTATGATATAATCTGACATTGTTGTGTCTTTAAGAGAATTAAAGTACAGATATTGAAAAATGTGACCCACTCTATGATTGTTTAGAGACTAATAAAGATTGAGACACACACACAGGGTCTTGAAAAATGTACGCACAGACCCCTACTAACCCAGTTGTTGCAGTATGTTGATGACGTACTTCTGGCCTATGAGTCAGAATAAGACTGCCTAAATGCCATCTTGAAAATGTATGTTGTTTTGTCCCAGCGAGCGGCTGCGAGGTATCTACAGATGAAATGCAAATTTTGGCAGAAGAAAGTCACTGGTCTAGGCCATTGTATATTACTGGGGGCCAAATATTTGTCCCCAGAGAGAGTGCCTAACCTCAGTATGTTGAGATGTGCAGTTTTGAGCCCTGCTACATTACTTCCACGTGGTCCAAAAAGGGTGGGAGTAGTGATGAGACTGATCAGAGTAGTGACACAACACAATTGTGTTGAATTAGTGAGACCGAGCTAGGAGGTTTACAAAATGTGTATGAGACACCCGTAAGTAACCCAGATTTTGAGTTTTTTGTAGAAGACGATGCACAAGGTAAATTACCCAGAGACCACTCAGACCTTATTGATCTGCTCAAGAAGCGGAGCTGGAGGTACTCGCTGGGGCTTGTAACCTGGTAAAAGGTAAGACGGCCAACATTTACACTGATTCTAGGTACGCTGTTGGCATCACCGACTATTATGGGCCTATTGGTAGTAGGAACTTTGTTGGATCATCGGGTAAACCAATTGAGAGCGCAAGAGATGACTCACCTGGCAAGGAGAGTATGTGCAGCCAGGTATCAGCAAATTGGCTTGCCCCTGGATTCAATAATGCCACCACTAGGTTTGTAGGAGCCTGTATGATATGCGCACAGCATGATGTCATCGCGCCTCTTGCGTCATTTAAAGGCACTGAATTGCAGGGCACAGAATGTGTTTCCTATAGACGCAGGTACAATTATAGGGCAGGAGGAAGTGGCGGCGGCTGGTTTCAATGGTGTCGCCGCTCCCTCAGAAAGGCAGCAGACCACGGCGGAGAGTGGTCCCCTGACTGCAGAACTGCCAGTACTGCACTGATGGCGGCCCTGATGGATATTAAGGCAAAGCACAGGTACTCCAAAATCAATACTAGCCTGGCAATTTAGACTAGCTCATGATGGAACAGAAAAAACATATACACCAAATAAGAATAACATTTAGCAAAAATTCCTTAAAACTCCCTAATTTCCATTTTCTTTTTAACCCCAATATCCCCTTCAGTATTGATAATTAAAAAAACTTATTCACTCCATTCCTGAACCACTAAAAGAAAGTCCCCCTCCCTCCCACTAAAAAAAAAAAAGACAAAAAAAATGGTATTATGTGTAGCACTGGACACACAGGAGGGAACAATAACCTCGCAGTGAGAAGCATGGTCCAGTCAAAGTGATGAGAACTGACATACTACCCGTGTTTCCCCGATAGTAAGACACCCCCGATTGTAAGACGTATCGGGGGTTTCAGGGGGGTCGGCTAATATAAGCCGTACCCCGAAAGTAAGACATATGTCTTACTTTCGGGGAAACACGGGGGTATTGCCGCCTCCTGCCCACTTCCACTCCCACTTAACGCCGAAGGACGGATATATCCGTCCTCAGCAGCTGCTAGTTCGCGCCGGAGGACGGATATATCCGTCCTGTGATAGCGCGGGTACTGAGACTGTACCCACGCGATCAGCGGCAGGAGCACGGCTGTTATACACAGCCTGGCTCCTGCTGCAACTGCCGGAATCGAAGCGCGCGCCGATTCCGGCAGTTTAACCCATTAAATGCCGCTGTCAATAGTGACAGCGGCATTTAATGTGTTTGACAGAGGGGGGAGCTCCCTCTGTCACCCGATCGGCGCCCCCGCAAACAAATCGCGGGTCGCCGTCGGGTTTCCATGACAGCCGGGGGTCTAACAAAGACCCCCAGGTCTGCCTTCAGCATCTGCCTGTTAGGCGATGCCGGAGGCATGACCTAATAGGTTGCCTGTCAGTTTTACACTGACAGGCAATAATGCTTCGGTATACTAAGTATACCAAAGCATTATATATGCGATCGGCACATCGCATAGTGAAGTCCCCTGGTGGGACTAAAAAAAAAAAATGTAAAACAGTTAAATAAAGTTTGTGAAAAAAAAAATAAAAAAAAAAAAAAATATTTTTTTGCCAATGTAAGACATACCCCGAAAGTAAGACATAGTGGGGCTTTTGGGGATAAAAAGAAAGTAAGACACTGTCTTACTTTCGGGGAAACACGGTATGTGTCATATATTTATTATTGGCAAACGATATTTTTTACACACGTATGACATTTATCACAGCTCATAAATGTCTTATGTTCAATTGTAATTAGCACCTAATAGATCTTTAAAAAAAAGTCAACTTCTATAATCCCTGCTTCAGGCTATAGGTACAAAGCAGTGAGTACATAACAGGTATAGGAAATATAGTGCTCCACATGACTCTATTTAGTCATCTGACCTTAAATGCTCTCAGTGGAATGAGTGGTGCAGCTTGGGATGGCAATGTGTATGCAGCTGTCACAGACCAGTGGGGTCAGCCAAATTATTGTCTTAACACGGTTTTAATTTAACAGGCGTGTCTTTCAAATATTCAGGCATAAACACTCAAAACATGAAATTCTAGGAAAGCTGTTAATCTGCCCTGTATTTCAAGGTCTTAACTTCGGGCAGTGTAAATTACTATTATGAAATAGGTGTTGACCCTAATGTATAAGGAACTGTGCAATGGCTATTTAGAAGGAATGGTTGATAAAAGCAACATAGCTATCACTTTACGTTCTGAGTTAAAGAGAACCTTTCACCTGCCCATACATGTGTAGCGCCAAATATAACGGCACCGATATGTAAATAACGGAGGAAGATAGGAAAAAAAAATTCAAGTGAGACAGTGTTTGTGAAGCCCTGCCTACTACATGCTGCACTCATATGCACATGTATGTGCAGGTGAAAGGTTCTCTTTAACAAAACTTCATTTATAGAAGAGGCCGTACTGCCACCTAAAAGAAAGAATGGGGAGGCCACCATTACATGTATAGGAGGGAGTAGGCTTAATGGGTTAATAACGTAGTTGCTGGGTTCACAGAGCTGTAAAGAGGGAGGGGGTGGAAGGGGTTGCTTATGGAGCTGAAGGGAGGAGTATAGGGGGAGGTACGTTACAGGGTGTGCCTTTCTGCTATTTCTCTAAGGGTATGTGCACACACACTAATTACGTCCGTAATTGACGGACGTATTTCGGCCGCAAGTACCGGACCGAACACAGTGCAGGGAGCCGGGCTCCTAGCATCATACTTATGTACGATGCTAGGAGTCCCTGCCTCGCTGCAGGACAACTGTCCCGTACTGTAATCATGTTTTCAGTACGGGACAGCAGTTCCACGGAGAGGCAGGAACTCCTAGCATCGTACATAAGTATGATGCTAGGAGCCCGGCTCCCTGCACTGTGTTCGGTCCGGTACTTGCGGCCGAAATACGTCCGTCAATTACGGACGTAATTAGTGTGTGTGCACATACCCTTATTGTGAGGGAAGTGTAGAGAGGAACAATATTACCTGAAATGAGTTCCTGCAACTTACTTACAATGGCGTCTGAGGATAGTCTTTTCGAACGGCTCCGTGCCGCTGCTGCTGATCAGGGCCAGGCTGGATGGAGGAGCAGGTAACATCCCTTCTGCGTTTACCTGCTACCTCTGAGGTGTTGTCCAGGTGCTCCCGGCGTGCCGTTACGGGCGCCGATCAGAACACGCTACCTTCACCCGGCCCTCCCTCCCCTTCTGGCAGCATGGCGATGGGGGCGCAGTTACTTCCGTGCGGCCCTCCCCATGTAGCGCTGCTCCGGCCTCAGCTGGGACAGCTGATACTGCTGCCAGCCGGCCTCGCCAGCCCCGGCGCTCTGGCCCCGAAGTCATCCCGCTGGTCAGGTGCCGCAAAAGAGCCTCTCTAGGAATCCTCAGCCGTGGTGGGGCACGGCAGTCAACAGGTGGTCACCTGCTAGATTCCCAGTGACTCCCCCTCCTTCTGGCTCCAGGCCCGGTGGAATGCCGTCTGTATCCCCGCATGGTGATGTCCCGACCAGGGGGTTTGCATCATCTGAACGTGGAGCCTCTGGACGTGCAGGGCATTGCAGAACATCGGTGGGACGTGGGTTATGGTCTGAAGTTTGGATCCATCCGGGCGGGCGGCAAGACGCTGGCCCTTTCGACTTTGCCGTTCCAGCATCTAGTGTACCCCGTACCAGGATGGGTCAATCGCCATCAGGGGAGATGGGCAGCGCTTCTGGATCCCCTTACCGTCGGTGCCAATGTACTCATCAGTCGCTGGCTGAGCGCGAGTTTGAGGATGGCGAATTGGACGAGCCCCGACATGGTCACAGCTCCTGAGCAGCCCGGTAAGTGTATTACTCCTTCTTTGCCATATCGTGCAATTTTTATGTCTGGTGTTTTGGGGGGTGGTTTAGCTAGCGCAGCTTTGTTGGGTTCTGCTAATGATGCTCCTTCACAGGTGGGCCCAGAGGGCCACGGGTTAGCAGATTTAGTGGGTTGCTTGCGCGAGTTGGTCAGGCGATTTAGATAGGGCTCCTGCTTCTGTCTTTCTGGTTATGTCCCCGGTGGTAGTATGGGAAGGTCGGCGTGCAGTAGCGGGAGGTTCACAGGTTCCCTCTCATCCCGTTGAAACGGTGGTGGCATCTGCGGAGGCAGTTGCAGTGTCAGTACAGACCGATTCGCCAAACGGCGGTGAGAGGATTCGTTTGGACGATCAAGCTCATGGCAAGGTTTACTTATATTTCGAGGGCCCTTTGGGGGCCCACCTGAAATGGGACGACCACAAGTGCATATGGAACGATGAATATGTTAAATTTTTTTCTGTCTTGCAAAGTTTAACTTGGACAAAAGCAAGACGAGAGTAAAAAGGAGGAAGAGGAACGTTGGTGGTATAGGCTTATTCCACAGACTTTCGTTAATTTGTTCCAGGCCTTTGCTATTTTTTGCCCAGCGTGATTGGCGAGAAGGCGGCAGAGAATTCCTCACCGGGCGTATGGCGGTCAGGCGTGGTTATGTTACAACGAACAGTTCCATCAGCACAAGGCGGTTCGGCTATCCATACGGTGGGATCAAAAGGATATAACCTTGTGGTTACGGGTGACCACTCCAGTAAAGAAGGATCAGTCCTTTCCCGGGAGCGGTGGTTCGTCCGGTCAGTCCAGTCAGTCAGGCCAGGGTTCAGGTTCAAAACTTGATTTTTGCTGGCAATTAAATGACGGCCAGTGCAAGTTTGGATCCGTTTGCAAATTTAAGCATGTTTGTTCACACTGCAACGGTCCCTCCCACGGCGCTTCGAAATGCTTGCGTAAGGGAAAACGATCAGGAAACCAAACCCGGTTCTGCTAGTCAAGTGAGTGACACCAGTGAGGTTGGCAAGGATGGCCCCTTATCTAAATGATTATCCTGATAGGGCCACGGCTCAGTTGATTTATGAAGGGTTTGGTTTTGGTTTCGTTATTCCCGCTCCTCCGCATGTAGTCCCAGTTACAAGGCGAAACCTTCAGTCTGCTTACCAGCATGGTCTCCTCTAAACTTATCAAAGAGGTATTGTTGGGTCATATGGCGGGCCTCTTCCTTGCCCCCCAGTGGGGAATCTGGTAGTTTCCCCTTTGGGCGCCGTGCCAAAGCGGGTGCCCAACAAAGTTTGCTTGATCAAACATCTCTCTTTCCCAAAAGGGTCGTCAGTGAACCACGGTATTGATCCTGAGCTGCATTCTGTAGCTTATACATCATTTGATAAAGCGGTTGGTTTAGTTAGGCGGGCCGGTTGCGGGGCTCTTATGGCAAAAACTAATATTGAAGCGGCGTTTCGGCTGTTGCCAGTGCACCCTGACAGCCAACGGCTGTTGTGATGTTTTTGGGATGGGGGTTTTTATGTTGATCGGTGCCTTCCCATAGGTTGCACCCTGTCGTGCATGTATTTTGAGGCATTTAGTTCCTTCATTAACTGGGTCACTAGGGCGGTACCAGGGTTGACTCATTGATTCACTATCTTGATGATTTTTTATGTGTCGGCCCCAGGGGATCCCCTGTTTGCGGTAACCTATTGTATGCTTTACAAAAGGTCACGAGGGACTTCAGTGTCCCTTTGGCACCGGAAAAGACGGAAGGCCCTGTCACTACCATCTGTTTTTTAGGGATTGAGATAGATTCCGTCGCGATGGAATGTAGACTTCCTGAGGATAAGTTGCGTGTACTCGGTAACGAGGTTTGACGGGCGTGTCATTTACGAAAAAATTACCTTGCGTAGTCTGCAGTCGCTGTTGGGGAAGTTACGTTTTGCTTGTCGGATCATGCCGATGGGAAGGGTGTTTTGTCAGCGGCCATTGCGGCGGGCGTGTGGGAACCACATCATTTTGTGCGATTGGGCGCTGAACATCGGGATGACTTGCGGGTGTGGGACGATTTTCCTGGGCAATATAATGTCCGGTCCCTTTGGATGTCGCGGGTGCTCGATACGTATGATTTAGACCTATGCACGGATGCGGCGGGGGCAGGTGGGTTTGGTGCTTACTGCGGGGGTCAATGGTGCATGGGTAGCTGGCCGTAAAGCTGGGTGGTAAGCGGTCTTACGAGGAATCTGGCCCTGCTGAGTTGTTCCCCATCATGGTCGCCGGGACCATTTGGGGGATAGGCTCAGGGACAAGAAGGTTCGCTTCCACTGAGACAATCTCGGGGTAGTGTTGGTGATTAATAACATCACTGCATCCTCTCCACCTGTTGTGCAATTGCTTAGGCATTTAGTACTGGTTTGTTTGTCATTGAATGTGTGGGTGTTGGCAGCTCATTTGCCGGGTGTGGAAAATTGTATTGCTGACGCTCTTTCTCGCTCACAGTGGGATCTTTTTCAAAAGCTGGCATCGGCAGCGGAACCAATCGGCACCACCTGCCCGGATCATCTTTGGGAGCAGGTTTCCATTCAGCAGGCAGGTTAATTGAGAGGTCTTTGGCAGGGTCAACATGGGTCGCTTATTCTGCCAGTTGACGTCAGTGGGAGGATTGGGTAAGCCGCTTGGGCGAGGTCAGTATGGATCGTGACAGGTTGGTCTCTCTTTTGTATTGGTTGGGGGATGCTTATGAGGCGGGTTATTCTGTGGCTAAAGTTAATAGTTTTGTCTCTGCATCAGCTTTTGGTTTTAAATTGTGGGGTTTAACAGATATGAATAAAGAATTCTGGTGAGGCAAGCATTAAAGGGTTTACGACGCGGCAGAGCGGAGTTAGATCGTATGCGGCACGTTTAATTTTCCCTCCTTCGCTCGGCAGTAGACGCGGTGTGCTGTTCGCGTTTTGGGTTAAAGTTGTTCCGACTCGCTTTTTCTGTGGTGTTTTTTTGAGCTCTCAGGCTGGGGAGCAGGCTTCTCCAAGTACATCTCGCGCGGGGGGTCTTAGACAGGACGAAATGGAATTATATGAGGATAGACTGGAATTTTTATTGTGTCAGTCAAAAGCGGACCAACTAGGTCCGGGTAAGCGGATAGTTTTGTTTGCTCTTCCGGGGGTGGCGATATGCCCGGTGCGATGTATGTACAACTTCAAGCCCCCGGGTAGTTTCTCGGACGCGCCCTTGCTGCGACATGCGCACAGGACTTTTCTTTCTAGATTCCAGTTTTGTGAAGTGTTTGCTGGAGGTGGGGGTTAGCTCAGGTTATGCTTCACATTCCTTCCGCATTGGTGCTGCGACTGAGGTGGTGCACTGGGGGTTGGACGAGGTGGGAGTTCGATGCATTGGGAGGTGGGAATCCAACAGGTTTAGGTCTTATGTTCGCCCCCATTTGTTGTATTTGATGCCTAATCGATTGTATTTTTATGTGTTGTGTGGCGGTGGTTTATGTTGTTGTGGTCATGGTGTGTTTGCTTATGGATGTGCGTGTATGTTTTTTTTCTTTCATTTCAGATGCCCGCCCATGTCTGGTGTGGATATTGGGGCATTCGTTTATTCACTGGGGTGCCCTGAGGGCGGATGTCCACCTGGAAGGTCACCAACTGAGGATCCTGAGGGTCGACGCAGTCCTAAATTGACTGAGATTCCTGAAATTTGGTATCTAGCCGGGTCTTGCTCGAGTTCCACATTTACTCACAGTTAGACTGGGTTCCTGAGATCCTGGTATTACATGTTGGCGGGAATGACTTAGATGTCCGCCCATTTTGTGAGCTTGTCCGGGACATTAAGCATGACCTACACTGTTTGTGGGCTTCGCAACCGGGATGGGTCGTGGTGTGGTCCGATGTTTCTAGGAAGCACTGGCGCTTTGCTCAGTCCATTGAATGGATCAACAAGGCCTGGATAAAGGTGAACTTGGCGGTTGTCACGAAGGGTCTGTGGACCCACTGGGCCGTACCGCCTTGGCGGTAAGGCAGCTGGCCAACAGGGAGCAGGTGAATGTCTATAGTTCTATAGGTACCTGTGGCAGCTCAGACAGCATTGGGGCAGGCTCGGCTGGGACTAGGTAGCAGGCGGACGTCAGGCGAGGTGAAGCAGGTCAGACGTGGATGTAGCGCAGCACGAGTTTGGCACAGCTCAGTGCTAGACCAGGAATGTATGGATTGCTAGGAACAGGAACTGGAAACAGGTATAGGTACAGGGACAGGGACTGGAACAGGGACTGGAATTGGAAACACACTAGGAGGCCATCACATAGACAGGCGGAATCATTCCCGTAATTTCAGCCGTTACGGACGCTGTCGTGTGAATATACCCTAATTATAGCAGCACGGCCCGTAAAATAGAAAAATAGAACATGTTCTATTTTTTTAACGGCACGGGCACCTTCCCGTGAGAAAACGGGAAAGTACCCGTGGGTAACAGAAGTCTATGAGCCCGTTATTGCGGGTCATAATTACGACCCGCAATAACGGGTGTTTTTACGGTCGTGTGCATAATGGGAGCACGGCTTGGAAAAACGACCGGCTGCCTGTGGCCGGCCGTGCTCATCTCCTGAAATACTCTGTGCTGCCTTAAACTCTGTGGACAGGTCAGGATCCTGTTTCTTTTAAATGCTGCTAGGGAACCCGCTCGATCCACTATATAAGGCTGCGCTACAGTGCAGCATTTAAAAGAAACAGGATCCTGACCTGTCCACAGAGTTTAAGGCAGCACAGAGTATTTCAGGAGATGAGCGTGCAGATTCAGTGCTGCTGTGAACTCTGCTCTTACCATTACGTAGCTCTCAGTCTGTTACCTCTCCTCCACTACTGTCCTCAATAACACCTTCATGATTGGCAAGTCACCACGTAACGGTAAGAGCAGAGTTCACAGCAGCACAGAGTATTTCAGGAGATGAGCGTGCGGATCTTGTGCGTGGTGGTGACTTGCCAATCATGTGAAGGTGTTCTTGAGGACAGGAGTGGATGAGAGGTAACAGACTGAGAGCTACATAATGGTAAGAGCAGAGTTCACAGCAGCACAGAATATTTCAGGAGAGGAGCGTGCAGATTCTGTGCTGTTGTGAACTCTGCTCTTACCATTACGTAGCTCAGTCTGTTACCTCTCCTCCACTCCTGTCCTCAATAACACCTTCACATGATTGGCAAGTCACCACCCCGCACAAGATCCGCACGCTCATCTCCTGAAATACTCTGTGCTGCTGTGAACTCTGCTCTTACCATTACGTGGTGACTTGCCAATCATGTGAAGGTGTTCTTGAGGACAGGAGTGGAGGAGAGGTAACAGACTGAGAGCTACGTAATAGTAAGAGCAGAGTTCACAGCAGCACTGAATCTGCACGCTCATCTCCTGAAATACTCTGTGCTGCCTTAAACTCTATGGACAGGTCAGGATCCTGTTTCTTTTAAATGCTGCACTGTAGCGCAGCCTTATATAATGGATCGAGCGGATTCCCCAGCAGCATTTAAAAGAAACAGTGTGTGTGTTTGGGTATGTGTCTTTGTCTGTTTTTGTTTTTATATGTGTGTTTGTGTATATGTGTGTTTATGTGTGTTTGTGTATATATGGGTGTGTTTGTGTATATGTGTTTGTGTATATGTTTGTGTATATGTGTGTGTATATATGGGTGTATGTGTATATGTTTGTGTGTAGATGTTTGTGTGTTTTTGTATATGTGTGTGTTTGTGTATATGTGTGTATATGGGTGTGTGTTTATGAGTGTGTTTGTGTATATATGGGTGTGTTTGTGTATATGTGTTTGTGTATATGTGTTTGCGTATATGTGTGTGTATATATGGGTGTATTTGTGTATATGTTTGTGTGTAGATGTTTGTGTGTGCGTGTTTTTGTATATGTGTGTGTTTGTGTATATGTGTGTATATGGGTGTGTGTTTATGTGTGTGTGTTTGTGTATATATGGGTGTGTTTGTTTATATGTGTGTTTGTGTATATGTGTGTGTTTGTGTATGGTTGTTTGTTTGTTTGTTTGTGTGTGCGTGTATATATGTGTGTAGGTGAGTAGAAGTATTGGTATTGTTCACATTGATAACTGTTTTTTTATGTTGTTGCAGATTTTGATGTACCGATTGGACTACATCTTCGATTCGTTGGACTACTGCGTAGATCTACGTTTTTTCAAATTTTAATAAAATGGTTAACGAGGGTTTTGTTGGGGATTTCTTATTTTAATAAAAACGAATTGTCGTAATGGTTTTTTTTAAACTTTATTAGTGCCTAGATAATGGCAGTTGGCTGATTGACAGCATCCATTATTAAGGCGGTACTTAGTGTTAGCCGGTGCAGAGGCTAGCACTAACCACCCATTATTACCCCGGTACCCACCACCACCAGGGGTGCCGGGAAGAGCTTGGTACGATCCAGTACCCGACCATCTGTTGTGATGGTCGGGTACTGGGGTGGCCGAAGGCTGGTATTATGAGGCTGGGAAAGGCCAAAAACAGTGGACCTTCCCACCCTTGTAATGCTAGGCTGCTACTGCTGTGTTGTATCGGGCTGGTTATAAAAATGGGGGGGGACCCCACGTCGTTTTTTTTTTTGAATTTAACAAATTTAACAATAGACGTTGGGTCCCCCACATTTTTAATAACCAGCCATATACAAGGCCGCAGCAGTCTGGATTACATGGGTGGGAAGGGCCACTGGTTTTGTCCATTCCCAGGCTAATAACACTGTGTTGTATGTGGCTGGTTATGATAAATTGGGTGGAACCCCATGTCTTTTTAAAAAAAAATAATAAAATAAATAAATAATTTAAAAAAATGACGTGGGGTCCCCCCCACTTTTATAACCAGCCAGATACAACACAGCAGCAGCAGCCTAGCATTACAAGGATGGGAAGGTCCACTGTTTTTGACCCTTCCCACCCTCATAATACCAGCCTGCGGCCGCCCCAGAGCCCGACCATCACAACAGATGGTCGGGTACTGGATCGTACCTGGCTCTTCCCGGCACCCCTGGTGGTGGTGGGTACCGGGGTAATAATGGTGGTTAGTGTTAGCCTCTGCACCGGCTAACACTAAGCCTCGCCTTAGTAATGGATGTTGTCACTCAGACAGCGGCCATTACTAAAGTGGTAGTAATAAAATTTGAAAAGAAAAAGACAAAGATATAGATAAAATATTTTATTGAAATAAAGCACCCCCAACACAACCCTCATTAACCATTTTATTGTAGAAAAAAAACACCGTCATCGAAGTAGTCCTCGAAACCGACGTAGTCCAAACACCAAACCTGTAAAAAAAAAAAAAAAATGAAATAAAACATGTTGTAGGCTTAGATTCAGTTTAATGTGTGATACTGACTGTTATACCATGTATAGAAGCCTGCCGCGAAGTTGACTTAGATACAGGGCGGCAGCAGACAGTATCATACATGGCCATACAGACATATATACAAACAAACATACATGCAAACATACATACATATATATATACATACAAACATACATACATATATACAAACATACAAGCATGCACATATATACATGCAAACATACACACATATATACATACATACATGCAAACTATCATACATACATGCATACACACACACATGAAAACATACATACATACAAACAAACATGCAAAGATACATACATACATACATATATATATACAAGCATGCACAAATATACATGCAAACATAAATACATGCAAACATAATTACATACATGCACATATATATAAACATACATGCAAACATACATGCAAAAATAAAAACATGCAAACATACATACATATATGACAACATACATACATACATACATGCAAATATATACATGCAAGTATACATACAAACATGCACATATATACATACATGCCAACATACATGCACATATATACATACATACATGACAACATACATACATGACAACATACATACATACATACAAACATACATTCATGCAAACATACATAAATGCAAACATACATAAATGCAAACATACATACATACGTGCAAATATAGACATGCAAATATACATACAAACATGCACATATATACATACATGCCAACATACATGCAAACATGCATGCACATATATACATACATGACAACATACATACATACATACATGCAAACATACATAAATGCAAACATACATACATTCATGCAAACATACATACATGCAAATATATACATGCAAATATACATACACACATGCACATATATACATACATGCCAACATACATACATACATGACAACATACATACATGCAAACATACATACATGCAAACATACACACATGCAAACATACATACATACATGCAAATATATACATGCAAATATACATACAAACATGAACATATATACATACATGCCAACATACATGCACATATATACATACATGACAACATACATACATACATACATACATGACAACATACATACATGACAACATATATACATGCAAACATACATACATGCAAACATACATACATACATACAAACATACATTCATGCAAACATACATACATGCAAACATACATACATGCAAATATATACATGCAAATATACATACACACATGCACATATATACATACATGCCAACATACATGCAAACATACATGCACATATATACATACATACATACATGACAACATACATACATGCCAAAAAAAAATAATAATACGTTCATACTTACTTTCCTCCTGTCCGGCCTCCAGCGATGACGTTTCATTCATGTCGCCGCTGCAGCCTGTGATTGGCTGCAGAGGCGGTCACGTGGGATTAAGCGCCATCCTGACGTGTGTGACCGCCACTACAGCCTGTGATTGGCTGCAGCGGCGAAAGGGATGAAACGTCATCGCTGGAGGCCGGACAGGAGGAAAGTAAGTACGAACATTTTATTTTTATTTTTTTATTACATTAAAATTTTATTTTCCGCGCGCCGAGCATGTACTGTCAAGGTTGCTGAAAGAGTTAGTGCAGCCCATTAACTCTATCAGCACCCTGGACAGTAGCATGCTCGGCGCACGGAAGTGACAGGTTCGGTCCGAACTAGTTCGGTCCGAATCGAACTTTTTTGTGAAATTCGGCGAACTAGCCGAACCGAACTTTTGAAAAGTTCGCTCATCTCTACTTAGCAGGTCATGAATTTGTTACCCACAGGTATCAAATATTAGTTTTGTAGCCTTCTGTTCTACTGAATATGAGCCTATATCTCTAAGTATACTGCGTGAACATTGTGTGTGTGAATTTGTGTGTTGTTAATGCATATTTATAAAGCAAATAATAGTCCAGAATTTTTTCTTATTAGTCCACACTGTCTAAATAACAAAATGGACGACTTGTCAGTGTTGGTATAGACATATATATATATATAGACAATATTAATTTTATTTCTTTATCCACCCAGTTATGGGATAGTCAGCGGAAAAAATCTTTAAAATCTTTAGAAACTCAATCAAACTATTCCTTGTGTTACAAATTGTATTGTATATTGCTGCAATTACTTACCTTAGTCCAATTCGTTACCATTGGGGTTACTAAGCGGCTTGATAGATTGATCCACACCATTGGCTCGGATTCCCCTGATGTAGAGGATCTGTGTCGATGATTCTTCATACGCTCTGAGGAAGTCACGTAAGTGGCGAAACACGTCAGTGTGCTCTGTGATGTCACATGCCGGAAACTGCTGTCTTGGTCTGGAGATTGAAAACCATGTTTGGCAAGTAACTTGGACACAGCCGGAGAACGGAACTCACTAGCTACAATAGCACATACACGCCTGAGGTCTGTACGGATGATACCATAGCCATGGTATGGGAAGGGTATATCCTGGCAGCCCTCAGTACCAAGCACTCACGTTAAGTGCAATTCATCTGCCCCTGAACTTTACTTCCGTAAACCAGTGGGTTTTCTTTGCTGCCTGACAGTGGAAAAGCGTTTGCCCAGCTGTGATTCATTCCCGGCATTTGGAAGGAACTTTCCTGAACCACGGTTCCCAACTACATGAGGAATGATTTAGCTGCCTCCCCTATCTGGGATTCCCTACCTGGTTGCTGTGCATAACCTGCTGGATAAGTGCTTTATACTATATACTTAAATGATGGGTTGAATTCTTCTTGACTGTTATATGATGCAATTTCTGCCTGTGCAGCTTTTATGTACCAACATAATTGATTTTATGTGCCACAGTTGTCCAAGTCTATTACATTTATTTAAGCCAGTATTCTATTTTCCGGTCCATTACATTGCAGTTAGCCCATGTGTGTGGTGCTATGTCAGTTATTTAAACTACTGTGCTATGATCTTTATTTAATTTGATCTGTACCATAGTGCTCATTAATACATTGTATAGTCGCATGAGGAGAGTTATGTCCTCTGTATATGGCTTGTGAGCAAGACTGTTCTTCCTAACTCGGTGAACTATATTCATATTTACCTGGCCGGGCTTGTGACTTTTGTTTGTTTTATTTGTTTATGTGTCACTTTTGCAAGATGATAAATTTTAGCTAATATCAATAAATTTGTATTTTTATAGTTATATTGAGCCAAGTGCCTCCTTATACCAGGACTTCCCCCTCCCCCCCCCACACCTTCTCTCAGTTAATGTTTATTGATTTACTAACGCCATGTAGGCTCAAGTGAATTTTGGGAGGAATTCTATTGCGGAGAATTCCCTGTGTTTTATATAATGTTTTGGAAAATATATACAATTTAATATTATGTAAATAAATAAACGGCTGCTTTGGCCATTAATATCCAACCTTGTTTCTTCTTTGTGTTTGTCTTGGAATTAAGGTTATGGTAATTAGGTAGGTGGGGATATCAACACACGATTCTACTTAGCCAGGTCATGAATTTGTTACCTACAAGTATCAAATATTAGTTTTATAGCCTTCTGTTCTACTGAATATGAGCCTATATCTCTAAGTATACTGCGTGAACATTGTGTGTGTGAATTTGTGTGTTGTTACTGCATATTTATACAGCAATTAATAGTCCAGAAATTTTTCTTATTAGTCCACACTGTCTAAATAACAAAATAATAAAACAGTTTAAAAGAGTTTAAAAACAACTTGTCAGCGTTGGTATAGACATATCGTGATCATGCAACAACGTACATAGGGAACCATTGGGGGACCTGTCGAGTCGGAATACTGGAACAGGACTGGATTGTTATGAGAAGTGTAATTTTTGGATTAGCCCATAGTCCTTGAGCTGCTCTCTTCTTTCAAGTTGAATTATTTTTCAGGGATTTGCTAGATATGTATAGAGCTGGTGATGACAATTATTCTAAAGGGGTTGTTTAATGTTGCGGCAACACTGCACATAACAATGTAGGTTTCTGCTGGGGGTTCTCCTTGGCCACTAGTCCTCCAGACACTCTCCCCCTAGTGATAGCAAAACGCCTTTTATAATCTTCAGTGATGAGATGTGAAGCAAGCATTCCTGCTCCTGCACTTCGTTAACGTTTGTTTGGTACTTACAGCAGAGCAAAGCGTAATCTCGCTGTAACCTGTCATTTACAGCGAGATCTCGCGAGATCACACTTGCTCTGCCGTAAGTACCACAGAAACGTTAACAAAGTGCAGGGATTGTGAATAGACATCCCGTCCTGGCTGGAAGGAATGTCTATTCACTGTCTAAACACTTCAGCAACGTTAATATGTCAGTATAAGACAGCAGATAGCGAACAACGCAGGGCCACTATGCGCTGACTAAATGAATGGGGAGAAGTGCATGACGCTGATTGGTCACTGATTGGTCAGCGTCATACACTCCTCTGTACAACGCCCACTTGGTCTAAAGTAAAAACACGCCCACTTGGGAATTAAGAAAGTAATTAGCATAAAGCTAAAATCGCTCCTAACGTGGTAAAAACAGATAGTTTTTCTAAATAATAAACACTGCTGTCGCCTACATTATAGCGCCCATCTCCTTATGTAGGAGATAGGCCACTTATAATGTGGTGACAGAGTCTCTTTAAAGTCAATTCCTTCAATGCTCTTCTTGGCCTATTTTGTGATTGTTCTCTGTGGACTAACCTCAGTCTCTCTGATTTTGTTGTTTTGTTTTGTGACCCTGACCCAGACTGTCTTCATACTATGTTTTTGCCTGCCGCTTTGTACTGTGCATTTTAAGTCAAACATGACCTTTAACTTGTTTCATCTGATTCTGCTGCTATCTCCAGCAACAAGCACTTCTAGCTAGTAGGTTAGAAGGTCATTTCAAGGGCTGGAGGTGGGTTCTCCACATGGTAATCCATCACTTCCTAGCTGGTGACGTTCAATTTGGGTCTAATCAAAACTAAATGTTACTAGGAAATCCATTTGCTCTCCACTACGTTTACACAGGACATTTTCTCAAACCACAGGCACACGATCAGTGGTTTGAAATTGTTCCAAGTATCTAATGGGCATTTTCCTATTCCCGGTGGACAGTATCATTCTTAACCAGTGATAGCTTGCCAGAAAGCCATGCACTAGGCAGACATATAAATTATAAATGTCTCTAAGAGCAGCATTTATACTACCTCTGACAACAACGTTTTTAAGTGTGCATATTCAATTAAATGAACAATAAATTCGTTTTTTACACTAGTCAAATATTATTACGATGGTTCGGAAGTGACTACATCATAGTGATAACTGCCCAGCGTAACTGGGCCTTTAGTGACAGGTTGTCATTCACCTTTCCTAGAGTCTTCAATATAAAATCTGACTAGTTATGCATTCTTTTATCCTTCACTCCCATATCGCTGCATAACTATGAAGACCAGGAATCAAGAAAGCTGGCGGACAATCCCTGTGGCATAAGGAAAACTGAACCCCTCTTCCCTCTGTGTGACAAAACAATCCATTACGGTTATCCCCTGTACTTTTGGCTACCTCTTCCAAGTACTGTCACTAATTATGATGATACTAGTCAGAGAGCCAAATGAGTGGTAGATCACTGTCAGGGGCGTAACTAGGAAAGACTGGGCCCCATAGCAAACTCTTGACCGGGCCCCCCCCCCCCCGAGTGCCACAAGCAGCCCCCCTCATAAATAGTACCCCCTGTAGAATGTGCCATACAGCCCCCCTGTAGACAGTGCTGTATAGCCCCGCCTATAGACAGTGTAACACCCCATTTGTAGATAGCACCCCCACCACCCCCTTGTAGATAGTGCCATACAGCTCCCTGTAGATATCGCCATAAAGCCCCCACTGTATATAGCGCTGTACAGCTCCCACTGTATATAGTGCCACACAGCCCCACTCCCTTGTATACAGTGCTCACAGCCCCCCCTTAGTAGAAAGTGCAGCACAAAGACCCCTGTAGATTGCGCCACACTCAGCCCCTGTAGATAGAGCCACAGCCCTCCCCTTGTAAATAGTGCCATACAGTTCCCCCATGTGTATAGTGCCACACATCTCCCCCTTGTGTATAGTGCCACATAGCTCCCCCTTGTGCATAGTGCCACACAGCCCCCCTTTGTGTATAGTGCCACACAGCCCCCCCCTTGTGTATAGTGCCACAAGGCAATGGTGCATGCAAGAAAGTTGTATCAGCCAGGGAGATGTCACTCAAACATAGAAAGGTGGGGTTGGAGGCAGGACTATGTGACTCTTCAGGATAGCGGCATAGTGGATTTTAAGGATTTTGCTGCATCTGAAAAAAACATACAAGGGAATGTTTGGAAATATTGTCAGGTCATGTATTACCGCATGGTGGCGGTTCAAGGGGTTAAAACTACCTGACAGGTTCCTAATAAATTTACAATGAATTGAGAACAATTCCATCTGCCCTGCAATTTTGTTATTATAAATATATCCTATATAACTACAGATCCAGAACCAAATCTGACATATATACAGTACCACAACCAAGCTCAGTACATAAATACAGCACTAGGACAAAGCTAAGTACATATATACAGCACCAGAACAAAGCTCAGTACATACATACATACAGTACCACAACCAAGATCAGTACATATATACAGCACCAGAACAAAGCTCTGACATATATACAGTACCAGAACCAAGCTCAGTACATAAATAAAGCACTAGAACCAAGCTCAGTACATAAATACAGCACTAGAACCAAACTCTGACGTATATACATGTAACGTCTATGGCCACGGCCCGTCGTTCGGTCGTTAACCCCGACGGCCATGGCCATGGACAGCTTACCTGTCTGCAGCGTCGTCCCCCAGTCAGGCGCCGGCACTCTCTTCCGGATTCCGAGTGTCTCCGGCGGGTGCGTGCGCCCGCGCGTGCATGGCCTTAAAGGGCCAGTGCGCGCGTTTTTGTAAAAACTATAATCTGGCCCAGGATGCCCTGGGCTATAAAAAGGGCTCTGCCCTCTTGCCCTTTGCCAGAGCGTTGTTAGTTTTCCCGTTGTTCGTCTTGCTTATGGTCTCCCAGTGTCTTCCAGCCTCCCAGTGTACCTTGCTCCTGTATTCCGTATCCCGTATCCTGTTTCCGTGCTACCTAGTGCTATTGCCGTGCTGTGCTACCTGCCGTGCTGTGCTACAGTCTACGCTACCCTGCTACACCTCACCAAACGACTTCCCACCGCCTGGTTCTGGACGTGTCTGCCTCTCCACTGCCTACGATTGCCTCAGGTACTCTCGCTGAACCATTGAACTGTGTACCTTCCGGTTTGGACAGCTGCCATCCCCGCTACGCGGTACGGCCCAGTGGGTCCACACCCCGCATCGTGACATCCACACCCCGCAGCGTGACAGTACGCTCTGGCCATGGACCCCGCTGGCCAATTCAAGGGCTTGTCACCCTCCCAAGCCATGCAGGCGGATCTGCTGGATCTCTGAGCTAGGCAGGACCAGCTCCTCGTGGCCGTGGACTCTATGGCGCAGCAGCTAGGGATGCTAGTTGCCTCCATTCCTGCTTCTGTGCAAGTTCCTCAAGCCAACCCTCCTGTTACTCCTCCTGGCAGTTCCTGTACGGACCCTCGGTTCTCGCTGCCATTGCCCTCTCGGTTCGATGGAGACGCCAGTGCTTGTCGGGGGTTCCTGAACCAATGCCACATTCATTTTACCCTGCACTCTCGGGCATTTCTGTCAGATGGAGCCAAGATTGCATTTATCATCTCCCTCCTGACCGGCAAGGCCCTGGCATGGGCTAACCCTATCTGGGAACGTCAGGGACCCGAGACCCGAGACTTCCTGGAGTTCGCACGAATTTTCCGAACTGTTTTTGAGGAACCAGGACGAGTCTCATCAGCTGCCACCGCCATCTTCAACCTTCGCCAAGAGGACAACTCCGTGGGCGAGTATACTATTCAGTTCCGGACTCTGGCAGGAGAGCTATCCTGGAACAATGAGGCATTTGTGGCATCCTATTGGCATGGTCTGTCGCCCGAGATCAAGGACGAACTGGCTGCTCGAGACCTGCCTCCCGCATTGGACGACTTGATTCTGCTTGCCACTCGGGTTGACATAAGGCTGAGGGAGAGATCCCATGAAGTTCGTCAGGAGCGCCGGCGTCCTAGACTGGCGCCCAACTTTCAGCAACCCCTCTTGCCTGCTTCTATCGCTTTGCCTGAGGTTCCGATGCAAGTTGACCGACTAAAATTATCGGTCCAGGAGAAACAGCGCAGGCCCACCTCTGGACTGTGCTTATATTGCGGCCTCGCTGGCCACGTTGTGCGTCTGTGTCCTCACAAGCCAAAAAACCCCAACGCCTAGGCTTGGTTGGAGAGACATCCCTGGGCGTCAACACATTAAAGCAAGAACTCTCCTCCAAACTATTTATTCCGGTAACCATTGTTGCTGGCGAGAGGTCTCATCAGGTCTCCGCATATCTGGACTCCGGCTCTGCAGCCAACTTCATCTGCCAGGATCTTGTGGATCTCCTACAGTTGCCCACTATACCGCTTGAAAGGCCGTTGATCGTTGCCTCGGTGGATGGACTGCCATTACCAGACCCAGTTGTGTCCATAACCAAGCCGTTGAAACTCCAAGTGGGAGCCCTTCATGCTGAGATCATCTCTCTGTTCGTCCTATCCAAGGCCGTCAACCCCGTGCTGTTGGGGTTGCCTTGGCTTCGTCTGCACGCCCCCGTCCTGGATTGGAACTCTGGAGAGGTTCTCCAGTGGGGCCCGAAGTGTCTTGACCGCTGTCTGAGTCACATCCAGTCGCCACAGCCCGCTCCTCTTCAGTCGTTGGCAGGTTTTCCCCTCTGTTTCTCTATGTTCGGCGATGTCTTCAATAAAAAGGAGGCCGAGACCTTGCCGCCACACCGGGCATATGACTGCCCAATCGACCTGGTTCCGGAATCGTCTCCTCCTCGTGGTAGAGTGTATCCTCTCTCCTTGACAGAGACCCAGTCCATGTCGGCTTACATCAAGGAGAACCTGGAGAGGGGTTTCATTCGTAAATCTTCATCCCCGGCCGGAGCAGGGTTCTTCTTTGTTAAAAAGAAAGATGGATCATTACGACCTTGTATCGACTACCGAGGCCTAAACCAGATCACGGTGAAGAACAGGTACCCTCTGCCTTTAATTTCGGAACAGTTTGATCGCATACGGGGGGCAAAATTTTTTTCTAAACTGGACCTGCGGGGGGCCTATAATCTGATCCGGATTCGTCGAGGTGACGAGTGGAAGACTGCCTTTAATACTCGTGATGTGCATTATGAATACTTAGTCATGCCCTTCGGCCTGTGTAACGCTCCCGCAGTATTCCAAGAATTTGTCAATGACATTTTTCGTGATCTCCTGTATGTTTGTGTTGTGGTGTATCTCGATGACATTCAGATTTTTTCCCCAGACCCAGTAACTCATCGAAGTCATGTCCGCCAGGTGTTGCTCCGTCTAAGAGAGAATCGACTTTACGCCAAATTGGAGAAGTGTGTGTTCGAGAAGAAGTCTCTATCCTTCCTGGGCTATATTATCTCAGATCAGGGTCTCAAGATGGATCCCCAGAAGGTAAAGGCCGTCCTGGAGTGGCCACGCCCCCAAGGCTTAAGGGCCATCCAACGCTTTCTAGGATTCGCCAACTTCTACCGACTCTTCATTCCACACTTCTCATCTTTGACAGCACCTATCTCCACCCTCACTAAGAAAGGTATGAATGCCAAGTTGTGGACCCCGGAGGCTGAAGCCGCATTTGAATCCTTAAAGAAAGCCTTCACATCTGCCTCCATTCTGCACCATCCGGACGTGTCCTTACAGTTTTCGTTAGAGGTGGACGCCTCCTCGGTGGGTGCTGGTGCACTGTTGTTCCAGAAAAGACCGAAAGGCAAGGCCGTGGTATGTGGTTACTATTCCTAGCTGTTTTCTCCCGCAGAGCGTAACTACTCGATTGGGGAAAGGGAGTTACTGGCCATCAAACTGGCTCTGCAGGAGTGGAGACACCTACTGGAAGGCGCGGTTCACCCTATCCTGATCTTCACGGATCACAAGAATTTGACCTACATACAGACGGCCCAGCGGTTGAATCCTTGTCAAGCCAGGTGGTCGTTGTTCTTTGCTCGGTTCCGGTTCGAACTCCACTACCGTCCCGCCGACAAGAATGTGAGGGCCGATGCCTTGTCTAGATCTTTCGAAACCGAGGACGCCATGGAATCTCCACAGAATATCATTGACCCATCCTGTATCTTCTCTGTGAATCCCCTGCAAGTCAGAGACATTCCTCCGGGTAGGACTTTTGTGCGTCTGGCTGACCGAGGAAGAATTCTTCGCTGGGGTCACAACTCTAAGCTGGCAGGTCACGCGGGTGCTCGTAAGACCCAAGATTTAATCACCCGTCAGTTCTGGTGGCCCACGCTGCCCAAAGATGTCATGGACTTTGTCTCCTCGTGCACAGTCTGTGCAGCAAATAAAGTTGCTCACTCCAGACCTACGGGCTTGCTCCAACCACTGCCTGTGCCCGTTGCCCCGTGGCAACATGTCGCTATGGACTTCGTCATGGATCTTCCTCCTTCTGCGAGTTGCAGTGTGATCTGGGTGGTGGTGGATCGATTTTCCAAGATGGCTCACTTCATCCCGTTGACCGCTTCATACAGCACATCTTCCGTCTGCACGGATTGCCCCTGCATATTGTCTCGGACAGAGGTGTCCAGTTTACCTCGAAGTTTTGGAGAGCACTCTGCGGGCTCCTTGGTGTGAAATTGGACTTCTCTTCGGCCTATCATCCCCAGTCCAACGGGCAAGTCGAGAGAGTTAACCAGATTATGGAGAACTACCTACGTCACTTTGTGTCCAGGCGCCATGATGATTGGGTGCAGTTGCTCCCGTGGTCAGAGTTCTCCTATAACAACCACACCAGTGAGTCGACCACATCCAGTCCATTTTTCATCGTCTACGGCCAACATCCTCGTATACCTCTTCCTGTTTCTACAATGTCCCAGGTGCCTGCAGCCGACTCCACCTTCAGGGACTTTCTACAGATATGGCAACAGACCCGATATTCTATCCTCTTGGCGGTGGACCGCATGAAGAGAAAGGCAGACACAAGAAGACGGGCGCCTCCGCAGTTCCTTCCAGGGACTAAAGTCTAGCTGTCTTCTAGGAATATCCGGCTGAAGGTGCCGTCATGCAAATTTGCCCCGAGGTTCCTTGGTCCCTTTGAAGTCCTGCTACAAATTAACCCGGTATCCTACAAGCTGCGGCTCCCCACCACTCTCAGGATTCCTAACTCCTTTCACGTCTCCCTGCTAAAACCGGTGGTCCAGAACCTCTACTCCAGGACTCCTAGTCCCACAGTGGTTCCTGCCGGCCCATCTGGGACTTTCGAGGTAAAGGAGATTCTGGCTAAGGTTCACTGAAGTAACAATTAAGTAAAAAATACCTTTTAATAGTAACTTGTTAAAAACAGGGGTAACACACCACTGTGACATAAGCCCCACCGTGATTATTAAAAAATGTATTAAACAAAAAACACTGAGTCATTATGATGCATATATCTCGGTGTTTGTAACAATATTTTGTCTGGAATCAGCATATATCCAGGGCACACCAGTAGTACAATCCCCAAATAAAGCACAGGTGTCCGAGTGAATCGGCTCTCCTAGTGATGGGTGTAACACAATATGACTGTCCCCAATGCAAACATTCCATAAACAATAAACGACCCTACGCGTTTCAGATACTCATCCTCAGGGGTCCGTATCTTGGTAACTCTGGCCTCTTCACCAGCGATAGTGATATTCACCAGCAGATATTCTGCTGTGCGTCACGGCAAGATGCACGTATCGATGTCAACGGCATACTTCATTGCAGGCGCTAGGTTACTATAAACGCTAAAACTCCACCCCTCGTATTAGGCGGCAACACATGAACTGACCAATCCCAGCACCCACTCGATTCGTGACACCTGCCCATGTGACCCCCCGCCGTCAGCTGACAACCAGGGGTCATCATCGGCCGCATCAACCCGAACACGCAGGCGTAGTAGAAGCCAAGGACAAGTCGCCCGGACTGCCAAACACGAGGAGGTAAGCGCTACACGATAATGTATTATAAGTATATCTTGCGGGACAGTAAACACCGCAAGTAGACTACCTCACAGAGCAACTCAAAAGTAATTAAACACATGTGAGGTGGGCAAGAAAACTAAATCCCTCATATCAGGAGGGACTAACAGGCGATCTCCAAATGTATCGGTTGACCCAAATAGGCCATCTCAAAACTAAGTATATTAGGCAATATGAACTCACCCACCTTATAGGCAACCCAGTGGAGAAAGGCCACCCACAGGGGATTGGTGAGGCATGTTAAATAAAACATGTATAATTAGTCTGCTCATTTAGACCTGCTGGTTGTATACATTCCAGTCTATGGATCCATTGTGCTTCTTTGCGTAAAATCAGGTTGTCCCAGTCCCCTCCTCTTTTAGGGGGTCTAACAAGTTCAATTGCTTGAAACTTTAAGCATGATGCCTGGCCTTGGTGTTTAGCATGCACATGCTTAGATATTGGAGTGTCCCTAACATGGATAATATCTCCAACATGCTCCCTAATACGGCGACGAAATTGTCGTGCTGTTTTACCCACATAATTAAGGGGGCATGGACATGTGATTAGGTAGACCACTCCCGCTGTCTTGCAATTGACATAATCACGAATATTGTATTGTTTCTGTGTAACAACACTAGTGAAGCTATTCCCTTTAAAAATGAATTCACAGGCTTTACAGCTACCACATCTAAAAGTGCCTGGTATTTGTCTATCCAGCCACGTACCCCTAGGTGAAATGGGGTCAAAACAGCTATGCATGACTCTGTCCCTTATGTTTTTCCCTCTCCGATACGTAACAGACGGCCTCTGTGTGATCTGATCTGCTAAATCTACATCAGAACTGAGAATACGCCAATACCTGTTCAGTATCTGCATAATATCATTTTGTTTGGAATCATAGGTGCCTATGAGTCTCGTGACCTGTTCTTCTTTCCGTTTTTTAGGGACCAGGAGACATTGCCTATCTGCATCCCTTGCTCCCTCATAGGCCTTCCTAATAACACCCTTGGGGAAACCTCTGTCCTTCAATCTTGTTTTGAGTTCCTGGGCCTGGCACTCAAAATCACCCATAGAGCTACAATTCCTGCGTACTCTCATAAATTGGCCTTTCGGAATGCCACGTTTGAGGGAATACGGATGACAGCTATTCCATTGCAGAAAACTATTAGTTGCTGTTTCTTTCCGATGTACCTTGGTTCGGATTGTGCCTTCTTCTGTTTTTGTGATTTTCAAGTCTAAAAAAGACAATTCTTTCTCACTGATCTCACATGTGAATTTAAGTCCTATATCATTATTGTTGAGGGCTGCTACAAAGCTATGGAACTCATCCGCTGTGGAGTTCCAGAGGATCAACACGTCATCAATATATCTAATCCATAATCCAACGGATGAAGTCCATTTGACAAATTTGTCCCCAAAAACAATTGTCTCCTCCCACCAGCCAAGAAATAAATTTGCATAGGTGGGAGCAGCAGGACTCCCCATTGCAGTACCACATTGTTGATGAAAAATTTTGTCTTCAAAAATAAATATATTTTTTTCGAGAACAAACTGTAATAACTGCAGAACAAATTGGTTATGAGCTGCAAACTGAGTACCTCTAGATCCCAGATAATACTCGACCGCTTTATAACCGCATTTGTGAGGTATGGATGAATACAACGCCTCAACATCCAGACTAGCCAGGATTGTATCTTTCTCCAGAGAAATACAGTCAATCTGTTTTAAGACATCCATAGTGTCACGTACATATGATGTAAGACTCAAGACAAAAGGGCGCAACACCTGATCAACATATGTACTCACATTTTGAGTTAAATTATTAATGCCTGAAACAATGGGTCTGCCACGTAAGGGAGGATACCCTTTATGGATTTTGGGCAGGCTATAAAAACACGCCATAACAGGAAATTGTGGGTATAGGAACCCGAACTCACCTGCACTAATCAAAGATCTGCTCTTTGCATCACTCAAGATGCTCAGCAACTCTTTCTTGAATAGTGCCGTAGGGTTATCCTTTAAGATGGTATAGCAGTCATGGTTAAACAAAATGTCCTCACACATTTTCTTATAATTAGAGATGAGCGAACTTTTCAAAAGTTCGGTTCGGCTAGTTCGCCGAATTTCACAAAAAAGTTCGATTCGGACCGAACTAGTTCGGACCGAACCTGTCACTTACGTGCGCCGAGCATGCTACTGTCTTGGGTGCTGATAGAGTTAATGGGCTGCACTAACTCTTTCAGCAACCTTCACAGTACATGCTCGGCGCGCGGAAAATACAATTTAAATGTAATAAAAAAATAAAAATTATACGTTCGTACTTACTTTCCTCCTGTCCGGCCTCCAGCGATGACGTTTCATCCCTTTCGCCGCTGCAGCCAATCACAGGCTGTAGTGGCGGTCACGCACGGCAGAATGACGCTTCATCCCACGTGACCGCCTCTGCAGCCAATCACAGGCTGCAGCGGCGACATGGATGAAACGTCATCGCTGGAGCCCGGACAGGAGGAAAGTAAGTATGAACGTATTATTATTTTTTTTGGCATGTATGTATGTTGGCATGTATGTATGTATGTTGTCATGTATGTATGTATGTTGGCATGTATGTATATATGTGCATGTGTGTATGTATATTTGCATGTATATATTTGCATGTATGTTTGCATGTATGTATGTTTGCATGAATGTATGTTTGCATGTATGTATGTATGTATGTTTGCATGAATGTATGTTTGCATGAATGTATGTTGTCATGTATGTATGTATGCATGTATGTTGTCATGTATGTATGTATATATGTGCATGTATGTTTGTATGTATATTTGCATGTATGTATGTTTGCATGTGTGTATGTTTGCATGTATGTATGTATGTTGGCATGTATGTGTATATTTGCATGTGTATATTTGCATGTGTATATTTGCATGTATATATTTGCATGTATGTTTGCATGAATGTATGTATGTATGTTTGCATTTTATGTATGTATGTATGTATGTATGTATGTCGTCATGTATGTATGTTGTCATGTATGTATATATGTGCATGTTTGTATGTATATTTGCATGTATATATTTGCATGTATGTATGTTTGCATTTATGTATGTTTGCATGAATGTATATTTGCATGTATGTATGTTGTCATGTATGTATGTTGTCATGTATGTATACATGTTTGTATGTATGTATGTATGTATGTATGTATGTATGTTGTCATGTATGTATGTTGTCATGTATGTATATATGTGCATGTTTGTATGTATATTTGCATGTATATATTTGCATGTATGTATGTTTGCATTTATGTATGTTTGCATGAATGTATATTTGCATGTATGTATGTTGTCATGCATGTATGTTGTCATGTATGTATACATGTTTGTATGTATGTATGTATGTATGTATGTATGTATGTTGTCATGTATGTTTGCATGTTTTTATTTTTGCATGTATGTTTATATATATATGTGCATGTATGTAATTATGTTTGCATGTATTTATGTTTGCATGTATATTTGTGCATGCTTGTATATATGTATGTATCTTTGCATGTTTGTATGTATGGTTTCATGTATGTATGTTTGTTTGTATACATGTCTGTATGGCCATGTATGATACTGTCTGCTGGCGCCCTGTATCTAAGTCAACTTCGTGGCAGGCTTCTATACATGGTATAACAGTCAGTATCACACATTAAACTGAATCTAAGCCTACGACATGTTTTATTTCATTTTTTTTTTTTTTACAGGTTTGGTGTTTGGACTACGTCGGTTTCGAGGACTACTTCGATGACGGGTTTTTTTTCTACAATAAAATGGTTAATGAGGGTTGTGTTGGGGGTGCTTTATTTCAATAAAATATTTTATCTATATCTTTGTCTTTTTCTTTTCAAATTTTATTACTACCACTTTAGTAATGGCCGCTGTCTGATTGACAGCGTCCATTACTAAGGCGAGGCTTAGTGTTAGCCGGTGCAGAGGCTAACACTAACCACCATTATTACCCCGGTACCCACCACCACCAGGGGTGCCGGGAAGAGCCAGGTACGATCCAGTACCCGACCATCTGTTGTGATGGTCGGGCTCTGGGGCGGCCGCATGCTGGTATTATGAGGCTGGGAAGGGCCAAAAACAGTGGACCTTCCCACCCTTGTAATGCTAGGCTGCTGCTGCTGTGTTGTATCTGGCTGGTTATAAAAGTGGGGGGGACCCCACGTCATTTTTTTTTTATTATTTATTTATTTTTAATTTTTTTAAAAAAAGACATGGGGTTCCACCCAATTTATCATAACCAGCCACATACAACACAGTGTTATTAGCCTGGGAATGGACAAAACCAGTGGCCCTTCCCACCCATGTAATGCCAGACTGCTGCGTATATGGCTGGTTATTAAAAATGTGGGGGACCCAACGTCTAGTGTTAAATTTGTTAAATTCCAAAAAAAAAACGACGTGGGGTACCCCCCATTTTTATAACCAGCCCGATACAACACAGCAGCAGCAGCCTAGCATTACAAGGGTGGGAAGGTCCACTGTTTTTGGCCCTTCCCAGCCTCATAATACCAGCCTACGGCCGCCCCAGTACCCGACCATCACAACAGATGGTCGGGTACTGGATCGTACCAAGCTCTTCCCGGCACCCCTGGTGGTGGTGGGTACCGGGGTAATAATGGGTGGTTAGTGCTAGCCTCTGCACCGGCTAACACTAAGTACCGCCTTAATAATGGACGCTGTCAATCAGCCAACTGCCATTATCTAGGCACTAATAAAGTTTAAAAAAAAACACAAAGACAATTCTTTTTTATTGAAATAAGAAATCCCCAACAAAACCCTCGTTAACCATTTTATTAAATTTTAAAAAAACGTAGATCTACGCAGTAGTCCAACGAATCGAAGATGTAGTCCAATCGGTACATCAAAATCTGCAACAACATAAAAAAACAGTTATCAATGTGAACAATAACAATACTTCTACTCACCTACACACATATATACACGCACGCACACACAAACAACCATACACAAACACACATATACACAAACACACACATATACACACACCCATATACACAAACACACACATATATAAACACACACACACAAACATCTACACACAAACATATATACAAATACACCCATATATATACACAAACACACATAAACACACCCATATACACACATATACACAAACACACATATACAAAAACACACACACACAAACATCTACACACAAACATATACACATACACCCATATATATACACAAACACATATACACAAACACACCCATATATACACAAACACACATAAACACAAACACACATATAAAAACAAAAACAGACAAAGACACATACCCAAACACACACACTGTTTCTTTTAAATGCTGCTTGGGAACCCGCTCGATCCACTATATAAGGCTGCGCTATAGTGCAGCATTTAAAAGAAACAGGATCCTGACCTGTCCATAGAGTTTAAGGCAGCACAGAGTATTTCAGGAGATGAGCGTGCAGATTCAGTGCTGCTGTGAACTCTGCTCTTACCATTACGTAGCTCTCAGTCTGTTACCTCTCCTCCACTCCTGTCCTCAAGAACACCTTCACATGATTGGCAAGTCACCACGTAATGGTAAGAGTAGAGTTCACAGCAGCACAGAGTATTTCAGGAGATGAGCGTGCGGATCTTGTGCGGGGTGGTGACTTGCCAATCATGTGAAGGTGTTATTGAGGACAGGAGTGGAGGAGAGGTAACAGACTGAGAGCTACGTAATGGTAAGAGCAGAGTTCACAGCAGCACTGAATCTGCACGCTCATCTCCTGAAATACTCTGTGCTGCCTTAAACTCTGTGGACAGGTCAGGATCCTGTTTCTTTTAAATGCTGCACTGTAGCGCAGCCTTACATAGTGGATCGAGCGGGTTCCCAAGCAGCATTTAAAAGAAACAGGATCCTGACCTGTCCACAGAGTTTAAGGCAGCACAGAGTATTTCAGGAGAGGAGCACGGCCGGCCACAGGCAGCCGGTCGTTTTTCCAAGCCGTGCTCCCATTATGCACACGACCGTAAAAACACCCGTTATTGTGGGTCGTAATTACGACCCGCAATAACGGGCTCATAGACTTCTGTTACCCATGGGTACCTTCCCGTTTTCTCACGGGAAGGTGCCCGTGCCGTTAAAAAAATAGAACATGTTCTATTTTTCTATTTTACGGGCCGTGCTGCTATAAAATTTAGGGTATGTTCACACGACAGCGTCCGTAAGGGCTGAAATTACGGGGATGTTTCCGTCTGAAAACATCCCCGTAATTTCAGCCGTAACGGCATGTGCAGGCGCTTGAACGCGGCGTCCATTACGGACGTAATTGGCGCTGCTATTCATTGGAGTCAATGAATAACGGCTCCAATTACGGCCAAAGAAGTGACAGGTCACTTCTTTGACGCGGGCGTCTATTTACGCGCCGTCATTTGACAGCGGCGCGTAAATATACGCCTCGTGTGAACAGACAAACGTCTGCCCATTGCTTTCAATGGGCAGATGTTTGTCAGCGCTATCGAGGCGCTATTTTCGGGCGTAATTCGGGGCAAAAAATCCCGAATTACGTCCGTAATTAGTGCGTGTGAACACAGGGTATGTTCACACTCACTAATTACGGACGTAATTCGGGCGTTTTTGCCCCGAATTACGTCCAAAAATAGCGCCTCGATAGCGCGGACAAACATCTGCCCATTGAAAGCAATGGGCAGACGTTTGTCTGTTTACACGAGGCGTAATTTACACGCCGCTGTCAAATGACGGCGCGTAAATAGACGCCCGCGTCAAAGAAGTGACCTGTCACTTCTTTGGCCGTAATTGGAGCCGTTATTCATTGACTCCAATGAATAGCAGCGCCAATTACGTCCGTAATGGACGCGGCGTTCAAGCGCCTGCATATGCCATAACGGCTGAAATTACGGGGATGTTTTCAGGCGGAAACATCCCCGTAATTTCAGCCGTAACGGACGCTGTCGTGTGAACATACCCTTATAATGACAGCACGGCTCGTAAAAGCGGCCGGCCGTGCTCGTAATTACGAGTCGTAATTACGAGCACGACCCGTAAAATAAAAAAATAGAACATGTTCTATCTTTTTAACGACACGGGCACCTTCCCGTGAGAAAACGGGAAGGTACCCGTGGCTAACAGAAGTCTATGGGCCCGCTATTTCGGGTCGTAATTACGACCCTTAATAACGGGTGTTTTTACGGTCGTGTGCATGAGGCCCCGTAATGACGGGTGGCTACATGTGTGCACCCGTCATTACGGCAGCGTTGCTAGGCGACGTCAGTAAATAGTCACTCTTCAGGGTGCTGAAAGAGTTAACTGATCGGCAGTAACTGTTTCAGCACCCTGGACAGTGACTACCGATCACAATATAGAGTACCTGTAAAAAAAAAAAGACGTTCACACTTACCGGGAACTCCCTGCTTCCTCCAGTCCGGTCTCCTGGCCGTTGCCTTGGTGACGCGTCCCTCGCGACATCCGGCCCGACATTCCTTGATGACGATGCAGCCCATGTGAGCGCTGCAGCCAATCACGGGCTGCAGAGGCCTCTGCAGCCAATCACGGGCTGCAGAGACCTCTGCAGCCAATCACGGGCTGCAGAGACCTCTGCAGCCAATCACGGGCAGCAGAGGCCTCTGCAGCCAATCACAGGCTGCCGCGTCAGAAAAGAAGGTCGGACTGGAGGAAGAACAGAGACTCGTCCGCAAGACAACGACTAGGTACGTATGAAATGCTTTTTATTTTATTTTTAATCAGCAGCCTCTTTTCTCTATCAGTGATTGATAGAGACAAGTGGCTGCCGATTTGTATAATATTTTTGACCGGGTTCGGTCAAAACGGGTTCGGCCGAACCCGGTGAAGTTCGGATTCGCTGCGAACCGAACTTTTCCGGAAGTTCGGACCGAAACCGGGTTCGGTTGTCCCGGTTCGCTCATCTCTACTTATAATCATCCCTGCTCATGACCACAATGTTCCCACCTTTATCAGATGCCTTTAGAACAATGTTCTGTTTTTTCTCTAAAGTGGTCAGAGCTAATCGTTCAGACCAAGTCAAGTTGTTATCCATGCCCCTGCTGTCCTGACTAAGACTTTTGATCTCATCTCCCACCATATCCACGAATAAATCCACATTGGTAAAGTCTCCTATAGGTGGCAGCTTCCTACTCTTCATTTTTAGGTTGGTGAAGGGACCTATACCTGGAGCTCTTCCAGATTCCTCTAGTAACCCCTCTAGGGCTGAAAGGCCTTCCATATCAGACTCCTCTAACCCTAATTCCATACATTTTTTCCTATTATGGTGTTTAAAAAATTTTTCCATTTAAGTTTACGAGCAAATAAGTTGAGATCTTTTATCCACGAAAATGAGTCAAATTTAACTGTAGGGACAAAAGAAAGTCCCTTTTCTAATAATGTATTCTCTGATGCACTCAAATTATATTCAGAAAGGTTAATGATTTGAAGCCTATCCATATTATTCCCCTTCACTAATCCTTTTGTCCCCTCAACATATAGCGGGAAATGGGAGGATTGTTGGCTAAAAAATTATTGCCACTGTTAGAAGAGGCTCTCCCACGGCCTCTATTTCTACCTCTTGCTCCTCCCCTAAATTTTTGTTTCCCACCACTACCACCAAAAAATGGGCCCACTCTTTCAGAGTCTGTAGTTTCACTCTCTGATGTGGAAGGGTCAGATTCCCTCGGCCCCCTGTTGGTCTGTTGATATTGCTGTTGTTGTGTAGTAACAAAATCGTACGCTTTTTTCTCCCTAAATTCCTGTAGGTCTCTCTGGAATTGGAAGTGTTTACGTTCCTTTAGATGATTAGTAAACCTTTCTAAAGTTTGTTGGAGGATTTTGTCCCTTTTATCAAAACCAGGGGTATCTACCAAGGATTTAGCTGCCTCAATCTCTTTTTTAAGGTCAGCACTAATAAAGTCAAACTGGACTTTTTCTTCCTCTACCAAAATCTGCATCAGCCTAAGTGAGCTCCCTGTGATCTCCTGTTCCCACCTTTCTTTTATATTAGCGGTTTTTAATCTTGATGCTGGGACAATGGGGACCCTGAGACCTCTGGGAACTATCTTGTTCTTTAAATAGTTTTCCAGACTCTGGATCTCCCACCAACTTCTAGTATAATCTTTATGCAATCTATTAAGGTTTTTGAAGGTAGATTTAAGAGATGCACCCTGAACTGTATACATCAGTTCACATTCAGAAAAAACGCTTTTAGCCTCACTCATCCACCCATCTGTGTTTAATTCAGAAAGTGCAAAGGCTGCCATACCTAGATATAATGAAATTATTAACTGTATGGACTAAATGTAATTTCACTGTATAGTTTGATAAAAGTTTAATTGTGCTCCCACAATATGAAAAATTTATAAGGTTCACTGAAGTAACAATTAAGTAAAAAATACCTTTTAATAGTAACTTGTTAAAAACAGGGGTAACACACCACTGTGACATAAGCCCCACCGTGATTATTAAAAAATGTATTAAACAAAAAACACTGAGTCATTATGATGCATATATCTCGGTGTTTGTAACAATATTTTGTCTGGAATCAGCATATATCCAGGGCACACCAGTAGTACAATCCCCAAATAAAGCACAGGTGTCCGAGTGAATCGGCTCTCCTAGTGCTGGGTGTAACACAATATGACTGTCCCCAATGCAAACATTCCATAAACAATAAACGACCCTACGCGTTTCAGATACTCATCCTCAGGGGTCCGTATCTTGGTAACTCTGGCCTCTTCACCAGCGATAGTGATATTCACCAGCAGATATTCTGCTGTGCGTCACGGCAAGATGCACGTATCGATGTCAACGGCATACTTCATTGCAGGCGCTAGGTTACTATAAACGCTAAAACTCCACCCCTCGTATTAGGCGGCAACACATGAATTAAACACAGATGGGTGGATGAGTGAGGCTAAAAGCGTTTTTTCTGAATGTGAACTGATGTATACAGTTCAGGGTGCATCTCTTAAATCTACCTTCAAAAACCTTAATAGATTGCATAAAGATTATACTAGAAGTTGGTGGGAGATCCAGAGTCTGGAAAACTATTTAAAGAACAAGATAGTTCCCAGAGGTCTCAGGGTCCCCATTGTCCCAGCATCAAGATTAAAAACCGCTAATATAAAAGAAAGGTGGGAACAGGAGATCACAGGGAGCTCACTTAGGCTGATGCAGATTTTGGTAGAGGAAGAAAAAGTCCAGTTTGACTTTATTAGTGCTGACCTTAAAAAAGAGATTGAGGCAGCTAAATCCTTGGTAGATACCCCTGGTTTTGATAAAAGGGACAAAATCCTCCAACAAACTTTAGAAAGGTTTACTAATCATCTAAAGGAACGTAAACACTTCCAATTCCAGAGAGACCTACAGGAATTTAGGGAGAAAAAAGCGTACGATTTTGTTACTACACAACAACAGCAATATCAACAGACCAACAGGGGGCCGAGGGAATCTGACCCTTCCACATCAGAGAGTGAAACTACAGACTCTGAAAGAGTGGGCCCATTTTTTGGTGGTAGTGGTGGGAAACAAAAATTTAGGGGAGGAGCAAGAGGTAGAAATAGAGGCCGTGGGAGAGCCTCTTCTAACAGTGGCAATAATTTTTTAGCCAACAATCCTCCCATTTCCCGCTATATGTTGAGGGGACAAAAGGATTAGTGAAGGGGAATAATATGGATAGGCTTCAAATCATTAACCTTTCTGAATATAATTTGAGTGCATCAGAGAATACATTATTAGAAAAGGGACTTTCTTTTGTCCCTACAGTTAAATTTGACTCATTTTCGTGGATAAAAGATCTCAACTTATTTGCTCGTAAACTTAAATGGAAAAATTTTTTAAACACCATAATAGGAAAAAATGTATGGAATTAGGGTTAGAGGAGTCTGATATGGAAGGCCTTTCAGCCCTAGAGGGGTTACTAGAGGAATCTGGAAGAGCTCCAGGTATAGGTCCCTTCACCAACCTAAAAATGAAGAGTAGGAAGCTGCCACCTATAGGAGACTTTACTAATGTGGATTTATTCGTGGATATGGTGGGAGATGAGATCAAAAGTCTTAGTCAGGACAGCAGGGGCATGGATAACAACTTGACTTGGTCTGAACGATTAGCTCTGACCACTTTAGAGAAAAAACAGAACATTGTTCTAAAGGCATCTGATAAAGGTGGGAACATTGTGGTCATGAGCAGGGATGATTATAAGAAAATGTGTGAGGACATTTTGTTTAACCATGACTGCTATACCATCTTAAAGGATAACCCTACGGCACTATTCAAGAAAGAGTTGCTGAGCATCTTGAGTGATGCAAAGAGCAGATCTTTGATTAGTGCAGGTGAGTTCGGGTTCCTATACCCACAATTTCCTGTTATGGCGTGTTTTTATAGCCTGCCCAAAATCCATAAAGGGTATCCTCCCTTACGTGGCAGACCCATTGTTTCAGGCATTAATAATTTAACTCAAAATGTGAGTACATATGTTGATCAGGTGTTGCGCCCTTTTGTCTTGAGTCTTACATCATATGTACGTGACACTATGGATGTCTTAAAACAGATTGACGGTATTTCTCTGGAGAAAGATACAATCCTGGCTAGTCTGGATGTTGAGGCGTTGTATTCATCCATACCTCACAAATGCGGTTATAAAGCGGTCGAGTATTATCTGGGATCTAGAGGTACTCAGTTTGCAGCTCATAACCAATTTGTTCTGCAGTTATTACAGTTTGTTCTCGAAAAAAATATATTTATTTTTGAAGACAAAATTTTTCATCAACAATGTGGTACTGCAATGGGGAGTCCTGCTGCTCCCACCTATGCAAATTTATTTCTTGGCTGGTGGGAGGAGACAATTGTTTTTGGGGACAAATTTGTCAAATGGACTTCATCCGTTGGATTATGGATTAGATATATTGATGACGTGTTGATCCTCTGGAACTCCACAGCGGATGAGTTCCATAGCTTTGTAGCAGCCCTCAACAATAATGATATAGGACTTAAATTCACATGTGAGATCAGTGAGAAAGAATTGTCTTTTTTAGACTTGAAAATCACAAAAACAGAAGAAGGCACAATCCGAACCAAGGTACATCGGAAAGAAACAGCAACTAATAGTTTTCTGCAATGGAATAGCTGTCACCCGTATTCCCTCAAACGTGGCATTCCGAAAGGCCAATTTATGAGAGTACGCAGGAATTGTAGCTCTATGGGTGATTTTGAGTGCCAGGCCCAGGAACTCAAAACAAGATTGAAGGACAGAGGTTTCCCCAAGGGTGTTATTAGGAAGGCCTATGAGGGAGCAAGGGATGCAGATAGGCAATGTCTCCTGGTCCCTAAAAAACGGAAAGAAGAACAGGTCACGAGACTCATAGGCACCTATGATTCCAAACAAAATGATATTATGCAGATACTGAACAGGTATTGGCGTATTCTCAGTTCTGATGTAGATTTAGCAGATCAGATCACACAGAGGCCGTCTGTTACGTATCGGAGAGGGAAAAACATAAGGGACAGAGTCATGCATAGCTGTTTTGACCCCATTTCACCTAGGGGTACGTGGCTGGATAGACAAATACCAGGCACTTTTAGATGTGGTAGCTGTAAAGCCTGTGAATTCATTTTTAAAGGGAATAGCTTCACTAGTGTTGTTACACAGAAACAATACAATATTCGTGATTATGTCAATTGCAAGACAGCGGGAGTGGTCTACCTAATCACATGTCCATGCCCCCTTAATTATGTGGGTAAAACAGCACGACAATTTCGTCGCCGTATTAGGGAGCATGTTGGAGATATTATCCATGTTAGGGACACTCCAATATCTAAGCATGTGCATGCTAAACACCAAGGCCAGGCATCATGCTTAAAGTTTCAAGCAATTGAACTTGTTAGACCCCCTAAAAGAGGAGGGGACTGGGACAACCTGATTTTACACAAAGAAGCACAATGGATCCATAGACTGGAATGTATACAACCAGCAGGTCTAAATGAGCAGACTAATTATACATGTTTTATTTAACATGCCTCACCAATCCCCTGTGGGTGGCCTTTCTCCACTGGGTTGCCTATAAGGTGGGTGAGTTCATATTGCCTAATATACTTAGTTTTGAGATGGCCTATTTGGGTCAACCGATACATTTGGAGATCGCCTGTTAGTCCCTCCTGATATGAGGGATTTAGTTTTCTTGCCCACCTCACATGTGTTTAATTACTTTTGAGTTGCTCTGTGAGGTAGTCTACTTGCGGTGTTTACTGTCCCGCAAGATATACTTATAATACATTATCGTGTAGCGCTTACCTCCTCGTGTTTGGCAGTCCGGGCGACTTGTCCTTGGCTTCTACTACGCCTGCGCGTTCGGGTTGATGCGGCCGATGATGACCCCTGGTTGTCAGCTGACGGCGGGGGGTCACATGGGCAGGTGTCACGAATCGAGTGGGTGCTGGGATTGGTCAGTTCATGTGTTGCCGCCTAATACGAGGGGTGGAGTTTTAGCGTTTATAGTAACCTAGCGCCTGCAATGAAGTATGCCGTTGACATCGATACGTGCATCTTGCCGTGACGCACAGCAGAATATCTGCTGGTGAATATCACTATCGCTGGTGAAGAGGCCAGAGTTACCAAGATACGGACCCCTGAGGATGAGTATCTGAAACGCGTAGGGTCGTTTATTGTTTATGGAATGTTTGCATTGGGGACAGTCATATTGTGTTACACCCAGCACTAGGAGAGCCGATTCACTCGGACACCTGTGCTTTATTTGGGGATTGTACTACTGGTGTGCCCTGGATATATGCTGATTCCAGACAAAATATTGTTACAAACACCGAGATATATGCATCATAATGACTCAGTGTTTTTTGTTTAATACATTTTTTAATAATCACGGTGGGGCTTATGTCACAGTGGTGTGTTACCCCTGTTTTTAACAAGTTACTATTAAAAGGTATTTTTTACTTAATTGTTACTTCAGTGAACCTTATAAATTTTTCATATTGTGGGAGCACAATTAAACTTTTATCAAACTATACAGTGAAATGAGATTCTGGCTACCAAGAAGGTGGGAGGAAGGACATTTTATTTGGTGGACTGGAGGGGGTTCGGCCCAGAAGAGAGGTCTTGGGAGCCAGAGGAGAACATCGATGCCCCTGTTCTTGTGAGGAAGTTTCTCTCTCGCTCTGGTCCCAAGAAGAGGGGGCGTAAGAGGGGGGATACTGTAACGTCTATGGCCACGGCCCGTCGATCGGTCGTTAACCCCGACGGCTGTGGCCATGGACAGCTTACCTGCCTGCAGCGTCATGCCCCAGTCAGGCGCCGGCACTCTCTTCCGGATTCCGAGTGTCTCCGGCGGGTGCGCGCGCCCGCGCGTGCACGGCCTTAAAGGGCCAGTGCGCGCGTTTTTGTAAAAACTATAATCTGGCCCAGGATGTCCTGGGCTATAAAAAGGGCTCTGCCCTCTTGCCCTTTGCCAGAGCGTTGTTAGTTTTCCCGTTGTTCGTCTTGCTTATGGTCTCCCAGTGTCTTCCAGCCTCCCAGTGTACCTTGCTCCTGTATTCCGTATCCCGTATCCTGTTTCCGTGCTACCTAGTGCTATTGCCGTGCTGTGCTACCTGCCGTGCTGTGCTACAGTCTACGCTACCCTGCTACGCCTCACCGAACGACTTCCCACCGCCTGGTTCTGGACGTGTCCGCCTCGCCACTGCCTCTGATTGCCTCAGGTACTCTCGCTGAACCATTGAACTGTGTACCTTCCGGTTTGGCCAGCTGCCATCCCCGCTACGCGGTACGGCCCAGTGGGTCCACACCCCGCATCGTGACATCCACACCCCGCAGCGTGACAATACAGCACCAGAACAAAGCTTAGTACATATATACAGCACCAGAACCAACCTCCGTACATAAATACAGCACTACAACCAAGCTCAGTACATATATACAGCACCAGAACAAAACTTATTACATATATACACAGCACCAAAACCAATCTCATACGTATATACAGCACCAGAACAAAGCTCAGTACTTACATACAGCATCAGAACCAAGATCAGTACATATATACAACACTAGAACAAATACAGCTCAATTTAGTGCAACCCCTGCCGTATAGGTTTGTACAGCCTAAAACTACAGCTCCCAGCATGGCCCGAACAATGGTAAGGATATGCTGGGAGATGCTGTTTCACAAAAAAATATCATATCATAATCATCTCACTGCAGATCACATAGTGACTACAATACTGATTAGAGGCAGAATAAACATTTACACTAAGTGACTCACCGGTGACGTCTCAGATTCTAGTTCTTTTCTTCTCCCTCTGGTCCATACCTCTATGATGGATTTCTACCGGCCATGACCCATTTCTGCAGTTTTCCACTCAGATGTCTTCAGCTTCTCACTTTTAAAACATTTCTGCACCTATAAACAAAGTAAAAGTTCTCAACACCTCTAAATATAATAAAGCACCATACACTGCACCTCTAACTATAATAGCGCCATACACTGTGTCCCTGATTATAATAGTACCATACACTATGTCTCACACACACACACACACACACACACACACACACACACACACACACACACACACCGTGCCCCATGTAGATAGTGCCCCCATAGCCCCCTGTAGATAGTGACCCCCATAGAGCCTCTGTAGATAGTGACCTACATAGAAGCCCCTGTAGATAGTGCCCACATATGGACTCCAGAGCTGCACGGCAATAGTGCTAACCACTGATCCACCGTGCTGCCCTACATATAGCTTCCCCTATAGATAGTGCTCCACGTATAGCCCACCTCTGTAGATAGTGTCTCACATATAGCTCCCCCTGTATATAGTATCCCACAAATAGCCCACCCCTGTAGACTGTGCACTACATATAGCCACCCTGTTGCTAGTGCCCCACAGGTAACCCACCCCTGTATATAGTGTCCCACATATAGCCCACCCCTATAGAAAGTACCCTAAAAAAATAGCTCCCTTATAGATAGTGCTCTACATATAGCCCACCCCTGTATAGTTTCTCACATATAGTGCCCCACATATAGAACCCCCTGTAGATAGTGCCCCACATATAAACCCCCCCTGTAGATAGTGGCCCACATATAGAGCCCCCTGTATATAGTGGCCCACATATAGAGCCCCCTGTATATAGTGGCCCACATATAGAGCCCCCTGTATATAGTGGCCCACATCCCCACACATAGAACCTCCTGTAGATTGTGCCCCACATCCCCACATACAGACCTACCCTGTAGCTAGTGCCCCACATATAGACCCCCCTGTATATAGTGGCCCACATATAGACCCCCTGTATATAATGGCCTACATATAGAGCCCCCTGTGTATAGTGGCCCACATCCCCACATATAGACCCCCCTGTAGATTTTGCCCCACATCCCCACATACAGACCTCCCCTGTAGCTAGTGCCCCACATTTAGACCCCCCTGTATATAGTGGCCCACATATAGACCCCCCTGTATATAGTGGCCCACATAAAGATGACCCCCCCTGTAGATAGACCCCCCACTATAGATAATGCCACTCACATATTTATGAGAAAAAAATATATAAACTTGACATACTCACATGATCCCGTTCCCACGCTGTTCACTGGCGATGCAGACATGCTCTCTTCTGAGCACGTCTGCTGGAGCTGAACGAGCGTCGTCCAATGCCGCTGATTGGCGGGGCAGAATGACTTGCCCTGTCAATCAGCACCTTCCAAGCATGGAAGCGGCGTGATGATGTCATCGCGCCACTAGCCAATCACTGTCATTGTAAGGCACTGGATGGTCGGGCACGAAACATGCCCAGGAAATTAAGCGCTAATGCATGTATTTGCCTGCCGCTAGCACCGAGGCCCCCTCCGGTGCTAGCGACACCTACAGGCATGAGAGGGCCTGTGTCGCCCAGCCCATACTTTTAGGCTCGGCAGCGCGGGCCCCATAGTAGCGGCGCTACCGATGTAGCAGCCATAACGGCTGCTAGCGGCACCACCGGGCATAGGGGGGGGCGTGTCGGCTGGCGGCACCGGCCCCCTCAAGCCCCGGGCCCCGTAGCAGCCGCTACAGCTGCTACCGCGGTAGTTACGCCACTGATCACTGTAATATCCTAGTATGTAACTTTCCCCTTGCTTTCCCTTGCTGTGTGCTGCAGGCGTAATTAAAGTACAAATTACACAGCAAGCAAGCTCATTGCAAGAGAGCTGGAGGAGTGGAACACATGACATAAATAACATTAGGCTAAGGCAATGGTTTCCAACCTCCCTGGAAGATGTTTTCTAATCCTGAAGAACCCACACTTTCATGGAACAGTCACTCAAATAATGCATAAGATCTTTTCTTCATGTATCACAACTTTTATCAATTAGAAAGGATATGTGCTCCCCGATTGTCAAATCTTTGTCCTGCTACAGGGGTGAGAAGATGAGACACGTCTAATTGCCACCTGGGCTTGATCAGACCATTTTCGCGGCAGCGAAAATGGTTAAATATTAGGTAAATTTGCCCGTACAATTGCAGAAGAAATATGGTTTGTTTGTGCTCCTCCTTATTACAAGTCCACTAATTTTTGCACTTTGTATCTGTGATGTATTTCTTTATCACATTGATACTTAGTAGAATAGAAGATTTCAAAATACAAGCATTCATAATAATTTTTAGGGGTATTCCCTTTTTTTTTGCAGATTTGCAAGTACATTTTAAAATGTACATGTTGGAAATATTTTAAATAAGTATGCATTCAAACTTTGCCCACATAGGCTTGAATCTGACCAGGCCAACATGTGTATAAAGTTTGTATGATCACTATGTATTTATTTGGTTTCCTTCTGTTATTCCAGTTCCCTATCCCCAACACCTTAACTTTATCTTCTTAAAGGGGTTTTCCAGACACTAAAAATTGATGGATTATCCTCAGGATAAGGCATCAATAGCTGATGGGTCAGGGTCTGACTTTCGGGATCCACGCCGATCAGCTGTTTTGAAGGGGGCGCAGTGCTCCCCTTAATTTCTACTTGCTCACTGTGAATCGTCGACACGCCTTTTCTCCCATTCACTTCAATGGTCTAAAAATACAGTATATGTATTAAACTGCTCTAAGGGAGCCCCTGTAATGGCAGGAAGGAGGTGAAGGGAACAAGTGAGCCCTAAACTACCCACCGTCCTGTCCCTGCCTACTTGCAACGACCCGCCCTAGGCGACGGGGTACAACTTGGCGGCGGTCCCTACGCTGTCTAAGTGCAAGGGAGTACAAACAGGGAACACGCAAGGGAATACAGTAGCCCACGGAACGCCGCGAGGATATGGAGCGGTGAATGAGCCAGTCAGGATCAGGAAGTAGTGGAGTATACAAACGGGAGCACGGAGCAGAAGCAAGCCAGGGGCAGAGCAACGCAGGATAAACGGAACTGAAGCAAGGCAGAAGCACGGCAGAAGCAGGCTGGAGCAAGGCAGCAGTGGGGCCAGGAATCCAAGAAGAATAACAAGCAAGGAGGAAGAGAAAACGGCAGGTATAAATGGACAGGGGGCGGAGCTAACTCTGACTGACCAGGCCGCGATAGGCTCTCCCACTCCTGAGCCTGCCACCCTGATTGGTGGGAGCAGGTGTCAGTCTCAGAGGTCTGGCCTCAGGTGTCGACTGATTAATCCTGGGAGTATACCCAGACGTAGTGCCTGGCAGATCCTTTACAGCCCCACTGGGGTCATACACCAGAATATGACATTCCTTTATAACTAACAAGTAATAAATAAAGGCTACAAGTCAATTGCATTTGTTGGGTTTCTTCTCTGAAATGTGAAAATATGTATAGAGGGAATAGTAAAGGTCATAAAAACCCTACTTACAGACATAGTCTTTCAAGATTACATTTGTTATTGTATGGTTTTAGTTACAGTAAAGGGACATTATTACATTTCCCAAATTTTTAACTGTGCGGTGTGTGAGAGGGTAGAGTGGACAGTATCTCTATTTCAGAAGATCATTTTTGTCTTTTTTCTCTTCTAAGGAAGTCAAATAACTGTGTGGCGTGTGAGAATGTAGATGGGGTGTCAGCAAGAGAAATAATGGCTCCCTGACAAAAGTTTTCTTGAGTTTTAATGTTGAGGCTAATCTCGATATGACTTTAGTTGTTCCCTATAGTGGAAAAAGTTGCAAGTTGCTACTATCTCAACATTTTTCCCCTGTGTGGAACAATTAAACCTGTACCTGGCCTTATGAACTTAATGTTTGTCGCTATTAAAACACTAAATTTTTTTCCACATTGACCACAGGAGTACACACAATTGCATGAAGTTTCCTGTGTTCTGCAGCTCACGTCTCAGCTTTGCTGTGTAGGTTCGGACAGAATAAGCAGAGTCATCTCATTATCATAGGAGAGTGGATTTTATGACAGCTCTATTGTATTGCTGGAGGCCTAGATAAGGCAGGATAGCTACACCATACATTCAGATCAGGCTGTGTATGCATTTTTTTTATGGAGACTGTATTAGTCTAAGGACATATTTCTGACCATTAACTTTCATTCATTGCAGCTGCCATAAAGCACACACACAGCATTTTTTTTATGGAGACTGTATTAGGCCCCATGTACACGAACGTGCTTTTGTGGCCGCAATTCCCCAGAAAATCCACAGGAGAATTGCAGCCCCATTAATTTCTATGGGCCCATGAACACGACCATGGTTTCCACGGTCTGTGCATGGCCCAGGAGCCTGGACCGCAGAAAGAACGGACATGTCTTATTACGACCGTGTTCTGCGGTCCAGGCCCCTTAGAAAATAATGGACGCGGCCATGTGCACGGCCCGCGATTTTCGGACAGCTCACGGGTGACACTCCGCAGTCGGCCAACCCGAAAATCACGGCCGTGCACATGGCTACGGTCGTGTGCATGAGGCCTTAGTCTAAGGACATATTACTGACCAATAACTTTCGTTCATTGCAGCTGCCATAAAGCACACACACACACGCACTGTCTATACAGGCAATGCAAGAAGGATGTTTGTGCTTCCAAAGTAGAGCCCCGTTAAAGTTTTTTAAAATAATTTTATTAAAAAATTAACCGATACAAAATTTAATAAAATAGTCATATATGCATTATTTATTTTCTACATACTTACATTTCATGCATAAAACAATGAAATAAACTACATGATATTTTTCCTTTGATTTATGAGAAGTTATGCAACTTTCTAATGTACTTCATGTTTTAATTCCTCAATGTTTGCTATCAGATAATGGAAACATTCATTGTTTACTTTTAGAGGCTGTAAACTCTCCTTATGTAGTCTTGTTTATACAGTTGGAGGGCTTGTTACGGCTGTTGTCGGAGAAATGTAGCATTACATTATGCCCATTTAAAGAAATGGGCAACCATGTAATACATGGCAGTGGTCTGTCTGCCACTTTGAGATCTGCCATTTCCATTGGCTCTCTCTGCTCTCATAGAGAATAGAGGCACTCATCTGTTACATAGGTATGCCCTATTAGGCATGAGGACAGGGATTGTCTAGGCCTTTTATAGAATATGCATGCACGAAATTGTGTGCTTACAAATATTTGTGTACAATAACATCTCTACAAGCAAGACAGCAGTACAAAATACTACTGTAGTGATACATTAACTGTAAATATGATAGGATCCACAACGCAGAGGTCTGCAACAATAAGTAACATAAACTATGGGATGATTTCTAAATAACGGACAAATGTCTTACTGCTGTTAACAATGTCGTGTACACATTTAGCAAATTAAAGCTATTTTATTGCTGATATAAACATTATAATTTATAATTCTGCTAGTCTATAAAATCATATTCATGTGACCTCTGCTGCATTCTGAAATCTTCAGCTGTATTTGACAATAACAAATATGACAAATGTAATGTAACAGTACACAATCTAAGTTATTGCCATTATTAAGAGGTGTGAACGTTGCAGATGTAGAATGTCTCTCTGATCTTCCATTAAATCATATTTCTTTAACTCTTTCACAGATGGGGAAATAAAAACATATTTTGGTAAAATATGACATTATTTCCATGGTTTATCCGTTGTGTAAAATAATCTGTTACAGTAAATCATGCCAGTTTTTCCAGGAAATCAGGAAATAGTAAAGGGTAAACCAGTGAAATGTGATGTTCCATTTAAAGGTCCTGTGTGTTAGTTTAATGTTTCTAGGGAACTTAGGCCTTTTCTTTTTTCTAGGAATCCATTCTCTAGGAAATGGCAAGTGCTGCTAGGGCAACATAACTGTAGCGGTGGAATTCCCAGTAACAGCTGATGAGTCAGCCCTGTATTATTTTACAGATGACAGTGGTAACACTATGCAGGTTTGCATTCTTACATTTTCTGCATACAAACTGCCCTCTTTAATGGAACTTCTAAACCATCTTAAAATGAGTGATACATTATGGTATGAAAAAATAAAGATCTAATTAAAAATAAAACTTGAAATACGATATAAAAAAGTGGAATTCTTGTGATTCAAAAGTCTTAGAGGCATTATAAAATTCTTATAAAAAATAAAGAGTTACATCTCCCTTTTTACTAAAATGGTACATGACATAAGGATAGAAAAAAACATCAAAGATAGAATCAGTAGGCAAAACACAGGGATGCAGATTTACTGTTCAAAATGTGCCAGAATTTTGGCTCAAATGAATACAGAATTTTGGTACACATGCTATGCGCCACATTTATTAACCTCGTTTGAGAAATGAGGGTGGGGCGTATTAAAAAGGAGCATGGCTTAAAATGGGCCACATTTGGCGCAAAAAAAAAGTTGTTCTAAAGAAAGCCAACCAAGAGGTGGCATAAATTTATTATGCCGTTTGCGCCATTGCATAAATATAGCTCTTCAGTGACTTTGTGGCTTCAGGGGGGAAAAAAGATAAGGATATTATTTCACAGATATTATATATTTTGTATGTCAGCATTTATAAGAACATACCATGTGTGTTATTCAGTTCATTTTTTTTCTCACTTACTTAAAAAAATTGGGACGCCAAAAATGAATAGCATCCAAGCTGAGACAAATTTTTAATTTAGGCTTTAGGGTTCAGATTAGCAACGTGTAGTTTGTTAAAAACACTCCCTACTTCACACAGGGTTTTTGTCTAGCGTTTTAAATTGCATCACAAGACGTATGTAAAAACGCGTTTCATAAAATGTAAGTGGCATTTTTCATTTAGTGTCATTATTGTACATGCATTTTTCCAGGCTTTTTTGAAGTTCTATAGAAAAGCTTATGGGGAGAAAAAAGAGGCCAGAAAAAACACCATACCTGTTGTGTTTGGTAAAAATGCCACTGACCCCAAAAATGTTTACCAAAACATTGTATATGTAGACATTCTTTACTTTACTATAAACTGTAAATTAGCATCTGGTCATAGTGTTTTTGACCAAAAAGAAAAAATCCTACCAAAAACATGGGGGGAACTTCTCAATGGCTGTATGCCAGCATTAGTGGATTCGTACACGGCAGATTTTGTTGCTGACATTTTTGTAACTTAAAATCAGTCACATTCAACTGAATTAAGTTGTTTCTGCAGATCTTTTGACTGATCCTATTCTTTTGTAGGGTATGCAGTATTACGTTTAGCTTTGGAAAACGACAGATAACAAAGCCATTGTTATATCACGATCTTGAGATGAGTTACATTGCAAACTCAACACTGCTATATCAGTGCAGGTGGTAATATCCTCTGCACAGAGAATACAAAAATATGAATAGTGGTTAAGCATTGAGATCAATTATCCTAATTATATTTAGTGTTTGGTGGAGGAGCTCTGCAGAAAGGTCCGTATGTAAAGCATCCCTGTCACGGCTATGGGGTATGTGGACCCACTAGGCCGCTCAGCAGTAGCGGAGTAGCAGCTGGCCAAGCAAAAGTCAATAATAGTCTTTAGGACAAGAGTACCTGGATAGAAGATTAGGCAGACACTTGGTGTAGCAGATGTTTGGTGTAAGAGACACTTGGCACAGCAGACACATGGCACAGCAGACACTTGGCATAATGACATTTGGCACAGATGATGAACTCGACTACGACACTAGACTCCGCACAGGAACAAACACAATTACTGGTTACGGGATACAGGATACGGGAACACAGGATACAGGATACAACTAAGGGACCATTTGCAATAACAAACATGGGCAGACACAACAATGCTCAGGCAAGGAAGTAGAGGGCAGAGTCCTTTTTATAGTCCAGGTTGAGCAGGGGATTGGGTAGGGAACAATTTACTGCTTACTGGTGTGCACGCTTGCCCTTTAAGGCTGGGGACGAGTGTGCGCGCACCCTAGAGGAAATACAGAACAGTGCAGCCGCAGTCGAGGCTGCCGGTGAATATAGCGTGCCGGTGGTCAGCGACAGTGGGCACAACAATTACAATGTGTTGAGATAAATGTAGATGACAAGAAATGAACCTTATCTTTTCTACCTGTTGACCAGATATTACTTTGAATCCATATTATGTGCGTGTAGTTTAGTCTGAAGATTGGCGCTTAGGGCAACTGAGAATAATCTAAAATTCTCTTGCCTGGCCTGGTCTGTTTATGGATAACTCTCACTGGAAGGAAAACCGTGTTTATACAATTCTCTAATCAGGGACCGGCCATAGACAGCAGAAGGCCTCTGTGCATGAAACGTATGTGGGTCACTAGCTGCCAAAGTGCTGATTTATAGGAGCGAGGGGCTGATTATTTTCTTTTTAAAGCATAGGTTCTAAATTCCATGCTGAGAAATTTCTTTATATATATCGGTATAGGGGTTGAAGTTCTATTCTTCTTCTACAGCATTCCATCGTCTTTGTTTCCTTTAAAAAAGCCATAGATTAAAAGGGGGTTTTCCATTATTCCAAGTTATGGCATATTGTTTAGGGAGAGACAGACACCATAGAAGGCCCCTGTGCTACAGCACTAATAAAAAAAAAAACAGTGGTCCCTCTGCACAGCAGTTCTCCATGCCTGGTGATGTGCCTTAATTGACCTGGTTAGGCAGAGAAAATGCCAAAGGGGCTCCATGGATCTGTGGTGGAGGGCATGGGGGTATCCATGCAGTTACTATAAAGGGAAATCCAGATAAATTATACAATTCTAGCTGCTGACAGTCACCAATTAATATAGCTCTCATTGACTTACTATCTATATAAATCTTTATGAGGGGGCTCCTTCTAGTGGCAGCTGCAGGAAGTAGGAATTGTATCATTGAACTCTATAGCTGTGTGAAGTGAAGCATGCCATATCCCTGGTTTTCTAGGGCAGTGGAATGGTTAATGTTTTATACCTGGTATCCAGTTACTCACGCTCCAAGCTCCAGCATGGTCCCTGTAACAGGAAACTGAACACTGATCATTCTGTTTCCTGTTTCCTCCATACACTAATCATAGAGATGAGATAATGTAAAACACAATACCGTATAGGGACAGGGAAAGGGAGGGGGGGGGGGGTTATGAAGCAGTTATGCTAAGAGGCATGTGATGTGTGACGTTCTGTACTATAGGGAGGGGTAAGGGGAGATAACAACGTATTCAGTGTACGCAGTGGCGGATTATCATTAGGGCGGTTCGGGATGCCGCCCGGGCTCAAGGATCCCGGGGGGGCCCATGGCCGACCGAACCACACATTATTGCACGGCCCCCCTCATGCCCGATGTGGCGTCGCTTGCACCGGAGGGGGCCCCGGGGCTAGAGGCAGCCACATTCACACATCAATGAAAAGTTACTATAGTACCTGGGGCCTATGTAATAAACTACACGGGCCCCTGTTACTATAGTAACTGACAGTACTTACCCCTCCTCTTCCTGGAGCGCATCGGAGGTTCTGACGTCACACCGCTGTGTGCAGTGCATAATGTCACGATGCTATGCCCCGCGCACAGCGTCCCGACAGTTGATGGAGTGAGGACCAGCGGCCGAAGAGGAGGTAAGTTTAATTTTATTGTCTTGCTGATGGGTTGGGGGTCAGACACCCGGGACCCCCGCTAATCAGATGTTTTGAAGGGGTTTCAGCTGCTGGTACGAGCGCTACTTCCCCTTCATTCCGGTCACTTTCTCACACTGAATCGCCGACACGGACGTGTCAGCGATTCACAGTGTGAGCAAGTGATGGAACTGAAGGGGAAGCAGCACTCGTACGAGCGGCTGCAACCCCTTCAAAACAGCTGATTAGTGGGGGTCCCGAGTGTCTGACCCCCAATCCATCAGCTATTGATGGCCTATACTGAAGATAGGCCATCAATGTTTAAACCTTTAAAGCCTGCCGTGTGTTAGGCTTAGATACAGGGCCCCAGTTTATACTGCATAAGCATACTGTCTGCTGGACCCTGTATCTAAGCCTACATTAGGCTTAGATATAGGGTCCAACAAACAGTACCACACATGCACATGGGCCCTGTATCTAGGGCCCTGTACCTAAGGCCCTGTTCACATCACTGCTGCCCTTCAGTTGAGGGGTTCCGTCTGGTTAAACCCTCAGCGGAAAGGCAAATGGAAACCTTAGCTTCCGTTTGAATAACCATTGATCTCAATGGTAATGGAAACTTTGCTAAAGATTTCCATTTGGGGGATATTCATTTGTATCTATAAGGGGCTGTGTGTAACGCTCTCTATGGGGGGGATGTGTGATATCTACAGGGGGCTGTGTGTGGCGCTATGTATGGGGGGGTGTAATATCCACAGGGGCTGTGTGTGGCACTATGTACAGGGGGCTGTGTGTAGCGCTATCTATGGGGGGGTGTAATATCTACAGGGGCTGCGTCTGGCACTATGTGCAGGGGGCTGTGTGTGGCGCTATCTATGGGGGGGTGTAATATCTACAGGGGCTAGGTGTGGCACTATGTACAGGGGGCTGTGTGTGGCACTATGTACAGGGTGCTGTGTGTGGCACTATGTACAGGGTGCTGTGTGTGGCACTATGGGGTGGGTGTAATATCTACAGGGGCTAGGTGTGGCACTATGTACAGGGGCTGTGTGTGGCACTATGTACAGGGTGCTGTGTGTGGCACTATGTAAAGGGGGCTGTGTGTGGCACTATGTACCGGGGGCTGTGTGTGGAGCTATCTATGGGGGGGTGTAATATCTACAGGGGGCTGTGTGTGGCACTATGTACAGGGGGCTGTGTGTGGCACTATGTACAGGGGGCTGTGTGTGGCACTATGTACAAGGGGCTGTGTGTGGCACTATGTATAGGGAGCTGTGTGTATGTGGTGTTTTACAGTGTGTGTGGTATTATTATATTCAGGCGCGCAGTGTTTGGTGCTATTATATTTAGGGGTACAGTATGTGGCACCATGATAACTTTATTTTCATTTATAGGTGTGGAAATGTTGGAAAAGTGAGGAGTCGAAGACATCTGAGTGGCAAATTCTGCAGAAATCAGTCATGGCCGGGAGAAGTCGTCATGTGCTCTGGACCGGATGGAGAAGAAAAGAGGAAAAAAACTACTAGAATCTGAGACGTCGTCACATGTGAGTCACTAGATTTATAGAGAATCTGTCACCTCTCCTGACATTTTTATTATAGGAAATCCTTGTATTTCACAAAAAGTCTTTCTGCAGTCCAGGACTGATAGACAATTCCCCTTGTCAGGAGGATGTGTCCCTGCACAGTGTGATACTGTCAGTATGTAGGGACACAGCCCTGTGACAAGGGGAATCCGTAACACCCATTTGTTAATGCTTGCCCAAAAAAGTAGTGTTAAAAATAGTTACGGCGCGACAGGGCGGCGGTGCGCAAGGAGGGCCCAAGTTTGGGTAACAGCTCAGGGCCCATCGTCTACTTAATCCGCCACTGAGTGTACGGGATGTTATAAAAGCAGGAGATAAACACCAGGAGCATTGGCATGTGACTACACGTTATACTGACAATTTCCAAAGCAAAATATTGGGGATTCCAATGAAGCGCTGCTGACACCCAGATAGGAAGGGATGTATTAAAAGGTAATTTTTTTTTCATAATAAGAGCGGCTACGTGTTTCGATACCAATCTGGTGTCTTTATCAGGCCTCTCTCACCTTTTGTAACAAACTGCATCATATGGTGCCTTATGTCATTTTTTCTTCTCTAGGTACATGCGAGACTGGCTTACAGAGACATTTCTGCAAATGACAGTACAATAGTAAGTTATTAAACTTTCTCCTGTTAAACCGTTTGCACACAATTTAAAAAAAATTAAAAACCCCTTTAAGGACTCCAAGACTTTACATATGTGTGCTTAATGGGAACCGTTCATATTAAACGTTAAACATGCAGTCCGATCTGTAGGCAATGTGTTATATAGCAGGGGGAGCTAAGCAGATTAATATATAGTTTTGTTGGAAAGACCCAGTATAACTTGTAATTTATTTATTTAAATCCCTGTGCATTCTGGGAGGAATCTAGTGGGCGGTCCTACTCAGTGATTGATATACTTCCCTTTGTAAGCAAGCATACAGAGATAGTTGTCAATCACTGAGTAGGACCGCCCTCTGGACACGTAAATCCACAATAATCAGGGATTTACATAAAAAAAAATAAGTTATACTAAATATCAATCTGCTCAGGTCCTCCTGCTCTTTACTATTCTCGTGGCAGATCAGACTGCATGTCTAACAGGACAGGTTTCCTGTAATTTGTAGATAGAAAACTTTTTTCATTATAGATCCTAAAAGACAGGGCCGACGTCAGCACCCAGAGAACCCAGGCAAGTAATGGCTGTCCGTATATGGACAGCGATGCTAGGAGGAGAGGAGTCCCAGGCAGAGCGCTAGCAGCGACTCTGCTCCAGGACTCAGTCTCTGGGGAAGCCCCTGACATTACTGTCCATATATGGACAGTAATATCAGGAGCAGAGCAGTGTCGCAGGCAGAGAGCTAGTAGCGCTCTACCCGGGACTTTGGCTCTGGTATTGGCCCTGACATCACTATTGTCACGTAGGGTTCGTGGACCCATGGGCCGTACCGCCTTGGCGGTATGGCAGCTGGCCAACAGGGTGCAGGTCAGAGTCTATAGTTCATATAGGGTACCTGTGGCAGCTCGGACAGTAGCATGGCAGGCTTGGCTGGGACTGGGCAGCAGGTAGACGTCAGGCGTGGAGTAGCAGGACAAGCGTGGTATACAGCACAGCATGGCAACAGCTCAACACGGCACTAGATCAGGATACAGGTTACAGGATACAGGAACAGGGAACACTGGGAGCAGGAAACTCTATGGAACCATTTGCAAGACAAACTTAGGATACGACAACAATGCTCAGGATTGGGAGGAAGGGGCTCAGACCTTCTTATAGCCCAGGGTGCTCTGGGAGCAATCAGCTCAATCTCCCACATGCGTGCGCTCTGGCTTATTAAGTCTGGACTGAGCTCGCGGGCGCACTCTGGTGGTCACTGTGGAATAGAACAGCCGTATGTGCAGACATCTCTGGAGAGAAGGGCGTCGACTCGATGGAAGGAATTCATGGTCAGCGACCACAGATGTTACAACTATCCATGTATGGACAGTGATGTCAGGAGCTTCCCCAGAGCCGAAGTAGCGCAGCAGAGCCTTTGCTCGCGCTCTGCCCGGGACTTCAGCTCTGCTCCGGACATCACTATCCATATATGGACAGTGATGTCAGGAGCAGAACAGGAGTCCCAGGCAGAATGTTATTAGTGCCTTGTCCGGGAATATGGCTATGGGGTTGCCCTATCACTGGCTCCTCCTGAAGCGGAATCCCCGGCCAGAACGTCGGCAATGCTCTGGTTGGGGATTCCACTCCATGAGGGAGCCCCTTAGGCGCTACCTACAGGAATGGGGGCTGTGTGGCACTACCTGGGAGGGGTGTTGTGTGGAACTACCTGGGAGGATGGGCTGTGTGGCACTACCAGGGAGGGGGGCTGTGGGCACTAACAGGGAGGGGGCTGTGTGGCACTACCTGGGAGGGGGGTTGCATGGCACTATCTACAGTGGGCACTAAGTTTATGGTGGTACAAACTTCTTCATGAGGACATAACCTGGGCCTAAATTCTATATGGGGGCACAAAGTGACGTTTTCTGTCATTATACTGCCACCGTGAGTTCCCCCGCAAAGGGGCCCGCTAAAAGTGTGTTGCCCAAGGGCCCACATAAACCTGGAGCCTATCCTGTTGAAAGGTATTTATGTTTAGAGAGATCTGTGGCTGCCTTAAAGGGGTTTTCCCATCTTGAACATTTATAACATATTCACAAGATATGCCAGAAATGTCCGATAGTTGCAAGTTCCACATCTGGGACCCGCACCTTTCTCTAGAACAAGGCCCCCTGACCCACATCCTACCTTCGCTTGCTCTCGCTGCTCTGCGGTCACTTACTGACTAGGTGGGCAGAACTACAAAAACAGCCAAGCTCGCTGAGCCACGCTGTTTCCGTACTCCCATATAAGTAAAACAAAACAAAAAAATATAGCAAATATTTAACCCCTTCCCGACATTTGACGTATCCATACGTCATAGCTGGGTAGGGGAAGTATGGAACGGGCTCATGGAGTGAACCTACTCCATACGATGCGGGGGTCGGCTGTATGTTACAGTCGACACTTCACAGTAAAAAGCGGGATCGTGCTCGAGCTCGAGCCGGCTCGTTTAACCCGTTAAATGCTGCGGTCAATAGCGACCGCGGAATTTAAATCGTTAGAAAGAGGGGGGCAACCCCTTCTAGGAGCTCATCGCGCCCCCCCGCAATGCAATCGTGGGGTGGCGATGGTTGCTATTGCTGCCTGGGGGCCTAATGAAGGCCCCCAGGTCCACCATCCTTGTGCTCCTACTAAGCCCTGCCTCTGGCAGGGCTTAATAGAAGCCTGTCAGAAAGACGATATACTGCAATACATTAGTATTGCAGTATATAGTGCAAGCGAACCAACTTGTTGAAGTCCCCTTGGAGGACATTTAAAAAAACTAAAAATTAGTAAAACAAAGTTGTTTTTTTATGTAAAAAAAACCTTTTTCCATTTTCCCCCTAGAGCATAGTAAAAAAATAAATAAACATAATTGGTATCGCTGCAATGTAAAAGTCTGAACTATTACAATATATCATTATTTAACCCGCACGGTGTACGCCGTAAAAAAAATAAAAAAATTGTAAACGCCAGAATCGCTATTTTTTGGTCACCTCATCTCCCACAAAAAATTGATAAAAAGTGATCAATATGTCGCATGTAGCCCAAAATGGTATCATTAAAAACTACAGCGTATACTGTAAAAAATAAGCCCTCATACCACTTAATCAACAGAAAAATAAAAAAGTTATGGCTCTCAGAATTTGGCGACACAAGATAAATTAAATTTTGTACCCAGCAACTGAATCCTCGTCAGGACAGGAGGTCGCTGTTCTTTGCCCGTTTCCAGTTTGAGCTCCCCTACCGTCCGGCCGACAAGAATGTGAGAGCCGATGCCTTGTCTAGGTCATTCGAGACAGAGAACACTATGGAGTCTCCACAGAGTATCATTAACCCATCCTGCATCATCCCTGTCAATCCTCTGCAGGTTAGAGACATTCCCCCGGGGAGGACTTTTGTGTGTCTGGCGGACAGAAGAAGAATCCTCCGCTGGGGACACAGTTCCAAATTGGCAGGTCATGCGGGTGTCCGTAAGACCCGAGGCCTGATTTCTCATCAGTTCTGGCGGCCCACGCTGCCCAAAGGCATCATGGACTTTGTCTCCTCCTGCACGGTGTGTCAAGCAAATAAAGTTGCCCACTCCAAACCGGCGGGCCTGCTTCAGCTGCTGCCTGTGCCCGATGCCCCCTAGCAACATATTGCTATGGACTTTGTCATGGACCTGCCTCTCTCTGTTGGTTGCAGTACGGTCTGGGTGGCGGTGGACCGATTCTCCAAGATGGCTCATTTTGTTCCACTGACTGGCCTATCTTCTGCTTCCCAACTGGCCAATCTCTTCGTCCAACACATCTTCCGTCTGCACGGCTTGCCTCTACATATTGTGTTGGATCAGGGATTTCAGTTCACCTCAAAGTTCTGGAGAGCCCTCTGCGTACTCCTCGGTGTGAAGTTGAATTTTTCCTCTGCCTACCATCCCCAGTCCAATGGTCAAGTTGAGAGAATAAACCAGATTATGGAGAACTATCTACGACACTTTATCTCCAGGCAGCATGACGACTGGGTGCAGCTGCTTCCTTGGGCTGAGTTCTCCTACAACAACCACACTAGTGAGTCCACCGCTAAGAGTCCATTCTTCATTGTCTATGGCCAACACCATCGAATACCTCTTCCTGTTTGAACTACATCCCAGGTGCCTGCAGCTGACTCTGCATTCAGGGACTTTCTACAGATCTGGCAGCAGACTCGATCTTCTATTCTGCTGGCGGTCGACAGCATAAAGAGAAAGGCAAGCACAAGAAGACGAGAGCTTCCCCAGTTCCTTCCAGGCACTAAGGTCTGGATGTCCTCTAGGAATATCCCTCTGAGGGTGCCATCGTACAAGTTTGCGCCCAGGTTCCTTGGACCCTTCAGGATTTTACAACAAATCAACCCTGTTTCTTACAAGCTTTGGCTGCCTCCTACCCTCTAGATCTCCAACTCCTTCCATGTCTCCCTGCTGAAGCCGGTGTTCTTGAACCGCTACTCCAAGACTTACACTCCTGCAGTGGCTCCCAGTGGTTCATCAGAGACTTTTGAGGTTAAGGAGATCCTGGACACCAAGATAGTGGGTGGAAGAACCTTTTATTTGGTGGATTGGAAGGGGTTTGGTCCTGAAGAGAGGTCTTGGGAGCCAGAAGAGAACCTCAAGAGAACTGTGAGCGCTGGTCCCCATCTCCTCCTCAGGAGACGCCAGCGCTCCCTTCCACTTCTCCCGGCCAGGTCTCGTAGGGTGCGCGCGCACGCTCGTGCCCGCTCTTAAAGGGCCAGCGTGCGCACTTGAAATTAGTAGTAAATTAGCCCATGAGCACCCTGGACTATAAGAAGGGCCCAGCCCATTCTTGCAATGCTTGAGCATTGTTCTCGTACCCAAAGTTTGTCTAAGCAAATGGTCTCCTGGTGAATTCCAGTTCCCAGTGTTCCCCCGTTCCTGTACCCATATCCCGTACTATCCCGGTCAAGTGCCGTGCTGAGCTGAAGTCGTGCTGTGCTGTATAACCCCCTGACGTCTGCCTGCTGCCTAGTTCCAGCCGAGCCTGTCTTGCCACTGTACGAGCTGCCACAGGTACACTATACAAACTATAAACTGTGACCTGCGTCCTGTTGGCCAGCTGCCATACCGTCAAGGTGTTACGGTCCAGTGGGTTCACGTACCCAACGTGACACACATGACCTAGACTGAGACCAATCTATCATCACTCAGAGCCTCCGTGGTTATAGCAACAGAAAAACCTCCTCCTGATTGACCAATCAGCACGTAGAGACCAATAGTCATAGGTACGGGAACGCTTTTAGAAGTACAAACGCGAAGAAAGTGTTCAATGTGTTGACTATCGAATTGGGAACCATTCTTTCGAACAGAGGGTCGAAATAATAAATGAAAACCAATAGGAAACGTAGAGAAAAACTGATAATATATAATAAACATAAAATAAATAACAAAAAATTTTAAATAAATAAAAAACAACAACAGGATGAATTGTATTAAAACAAAAATACCAGCTCTCAATGTAAAACACTTACTCTTCTCAGCTCCCTTAGGAAATTTCCTAAAAGGGTGCGTTATATGATTAAGCGAATAGATCACTCAACTAAGAACTTGGACCTATACACTTGACCCAGTCTTAATGAACTGGAAATGAGTATTTAAGCACGACAGAAACCTCTTCACTTTATTATGCCTTATCAGTGGTGTAACTACCGCGGTAGCAGCTGTATTGGCTGCAATGGGGCCCGCGGCTTGAGATGGCCTCTGCCGCCAGCTGACACGCCCCCCCATATGCCCGGTGGCATCGCTAGCAGCCATAATGGCTGCTACAGTGGTAGCGCCGCTACTACGTGGGCCCACGCCGCCGAGCCTCCAACAAGTATGGGCCGGGCGACACAGGCCCTCTCATACCCGTAGGCGTCGCTAGCACCGGAGGGGGCCCCGGTGCTAGCGACAGCCACCCCGTCTTGCAGTAATTTCACCTGCGTCTATAGCACGCAGGTACAAATACATGCATTAGCGCTGAATTGACGGGCATGTTCCGACCATTCATGGCCCGGCCATTCAGCGCCTTACAATGACGCTGATTGGCGGGGCAAAATGACTTGCCCCGCCAATCAGCGCCTTTCAACGATACGATGATGTCATCACGCCGATTCCGTTCTTGGAAGGCGCTGATTGATGGGGCAAGTCATTCTGCCCTGCCAATGAGCACCTTTGAACGACGCGTCGTTCAGCTCCAGAAGACCTGCTCAGAAGAGAGCAGGTCTGCATTGCCAGCGGGAACGGGAACGGGAAACGGCGCGGGAACGGGATCATGTGAGTATGTAAAGTTCTTTGTTTTTTTGTAATAAAACTGTAAGTGGCATTATCTACAGGAAGGCTCTATCTACAGGGGGGACGTGTATATGTGGGGATGTGGGGATGTGGGCCACTGTATACAGAGGGGTCTATAGGTGGGGCACTATCTACAGGGGGGTCTATATGTGGGGATTTGGGCCCATATATACAGGGGGGGTCTATATGTGGGGATGTGGGCCACTATATCCAGGGGGGTCTATATGTGGGGCACTGTCTACAGGGTGGTCTATATGTGGGCCACTTTATACAGGGGGGTCTATATGTGGGGATGTGGGCCACTATATACAGGGGGGGTCTATATGTGGGCCACTATATACAGGGGGGTCTATATGTGGGGATGGGGGGCACTATCTACAGGGTGGCTCTGTATGTGGGGCACTTTATATAGGGGGAGCTATATGTGAGACACTGTACAGGGGTGGGCTATATGTAGAGCACTATCTATAGGTGAGGGTTACCTGTGCAGCACTAGCTACAGGGGGGCTATATATAGGGCACGGTCTACAGGGGTGGGCTATATGTGGGACACTATATACAGGGGGAGCTATATGTGAGACACTAGCTACAGAGGTGGGCTATCCGTGGAGCACAATCTATAGGGGAAGCTATATATAGGGCAGCACGATGGCTCAGTGGTTAGCACTATTGCCTTGCAGCTCTGGAGTTCATATGTGGGCACTATCTACAGAGGGTTGTATGTGGGACACTATCTACAGGGGCTTCTGTGTAGGGTACTATCTACAGAGGCTCTATGGTGTCACTGTCTACAGGGGGCTATGGGGGCACTATCTACAGGGGGCACGGTGTGTGTGTGTGTGTGTGTGTGTGTGTGTGTGTGTATGATAAAGTATGGTACTATTATAATCAGGGACACAGTGTATGGCGCTATTATAGTTAGTGGTACAGTGTATGGCGCTATTATATAAAGAGGTGTTGAGAATTTTGACTTTGTTTATAGGTGCAGAAATTTTATAAAAATGAGAAGTTGAAGACATCTGAGCGGAAAACTGCAGAAATGGGTCATGGCCGGAAGAAATCCATCATAGAGGTCTGGAACGAAGGAAGAAGAGAAGAACTAGAATCTGAGACGTCACCGGTGAGTCACTTAATGTAAATGTAATGATGGGGGTAAGGAAACAGACAAGTGAGCCCTAATCTACCCGCCCCTCAGTCCCTGCCTACTTGCAACGACCCGCCCTAGGCGACGGGGTACAACTGGGCGACGGTCCCTACGCTCAATAAGTGCACGACAGACAAACAGACAAGGGTACACAGAAGCAAGGGAAAAGGGGCAGTTGCCCACGGCAACACCGTGAGCAACAAGAGTGGTGAACGAGCCGAGTCAAACCAGGAGTGTACGAGGTACCAAACGCAGAGCAGGAGAGTGGTGAACAAGCCGAGTCAAACCAGGAGTGTACGAGGTACCAAACGCAGAGCAGGAGAGTAGTCAGTAAGCCAGGGTCAATATGAAGCAGGGTCAAATAGTTTAAGAAGCTGCAGCAGGGCCAGGAAACAAAACGAGAAGAGTCACAAGCAAGGAGGAACAGGAAAGGCAGGTATAAATAGACAGAGGGCGGGAGCTAGCTCCGTCTGGCCAGGCTGTGATAGGCTCTCCCACTCCTAAGCCTGCCATCCTGAGTGGTGGAAGATGGAGTCAGTCTCACAGACATAGAAGCAGGTGCAGACTGATTACCTATGGGTGTAGACACAGAAGCTGTGCCTGGCAGATCCTTAACAGTACCCCCCTTTTATGAGGGGCCACCGGACCCTTTCTAGATGGACCTGGTTAATTGGGGAAACGAAGGTGGAACCTCCTGACCAAAACCCCAGCGTGAACATCCCGGGCGGGTACCCAAGTCCTCTCCTCAGGCCCGTATCCTCTCCAATGGACCAGGTACTGGAGGGAGCCTTGGACCATCTTGCTGTCCACAATCTTAGCCACCTCGAATTCTACCCCCTCAGGGGTGAGAACGGGGACAGGAGGTTTCCTCGAGGGAGCCAAGGACGGGGAGCAGTGTTTAAGGAGGGAGGCATGAAACACGTCGTGTACTCGAAAAGACGGGGGCAACTCCAGTCGGAAGGAGACAGGATTGAGGACTTCAATGACCTTGTACGGCCCTATAAACCGGGAAGCAAACTTCTTGGACGGAACTTTAAGGCGCAAGTTCCCCGACCATAAACAAGGGGTTAGCAGAACGTCTTCTATCAGCCTGAGTTTTTTGTATGCTCTGGGACGCCTCTAGGTTCTTCTGAACCTGGGCCGAGACTGTGCACAGTTCCCGATGAACGACCTCTACCTCGAGATTGTTGGAACTACCAGGTGAAACGGAGGAGAACCGTGGATTAAACCCAAAATTACAGAAAAAGGGGGAGACCCCTGACGAGTTACAGACCCGGTTATTAAGGGAAAATTCGGCGAGGGGAATGAATGAGACCGAATCATATTGACAGTCAGAGATAAAACACCTTAAATATTGTTCTAGAGACTGATTAGTCCTCTCAGTTTGGCCATTAGTTTCAGGATGGAAGGCAGAGGAGAAGGACAGATCAATCTCCAACTTTTTACAGAAGGCTCTCCAAAACAATGAAACAAATTGTACCCCTCTGTCAGAAACAATATTGACAGGGACCCCATGGAGACGCAGGATGTGTTTGACAAACAAGGTAGCTAACGTCTTAGCATTGGGTAGTTTCTTGAGGGGCACAAAGTGGCACATCTTACTGAAGCGGTCTACTACAACCCACACCACCGACTTGCCTTGAGATGGAGGCAAATCGGTGATAAAATCCATGGAGATATGGGTCCAAGGTCTCTGGGGAATGGGCAAAGAACGTAGTAAGCACGCTGGTCGGGACCTGGGAGTCTTGGACCTAGCACAAACCTCACAAGCGGCGACGTAGGCCTTAACGTCTTTAGGCAACCCAGGCCACCAATAGTTTCTGGCAATGAGGTGCTTGGTACCCAGGATGCCTGGATGACCAGATAGTGCGGAGTCATGATTTTCCCTAAGTACCCTTAGCCGGAATTGCAGGGGAACAAACAGCTTGTTCTCAGGAAGGTTCCCGGGAGCTGAACCTTGATCAGCAGCAATTTCAGAGACTAAATCAGAATCAATAGAGGAATTGATTATACCTGGAGGCAAAATACAAGCAGGATCTTAATCCGAAGGAGGGCTGGCCATGAAGCTACGCGACAGTGCATCAGCCTTAATATTTTTAGACCCAGCCCTATAGGTAACCAAAAAGTTGAATCTGGTCAAAAATAACGCCCATCGAGCTTGCCTCGGGTTTAGCCTCCGGGCAGATTCTAGGAAAACCAGATTCTTGTGGTCGGTAAGGACCGTTACCTGGTGCCTAGCCCCCTCCAGGAAGTGGCGCCACTCTTCAAATGCCCATTTAATGGCTAAGAGTTCGCGGTTGCCAATATCATAGTTACTCTTAGTGGGCGAAAACTTCCTGGAGAAGTAGGCGCAGGGACGGAGATGGATGAGGGACCTGGTACCCTGGGACAAGACAGCCCCTACTCCCACCTCGGACGCGTCAACCTCCACGATAAATGGCTCCATTTGGTTGGGATGAACCAACACCGGGACCGAGATAAAGCACTTCTTAAGGACCTCAAAAGCCTGGACAGCCTCAGGAGGCCAGCGGAGGAGATCAGCACCCTTGCGAGTGACATCCGTAAGAGGCTTAGCGATGACCGAGAAGTTAGCAATAAATCTCCTGTAATAATTAGCGAACCCCAAGAAGCACTGTAACGCCTTCAGGGAGACAGGTTGGACCCATTTCGCCACAGCCTGGACCTTGGCGGGGTCCATGCGGAATTCATGAGGAGTGAGGAAAAATGGTATCTCCTGCACCCCAAACACACATTTTTCGGTCTTCACAAACAGTTTGTTTTCCCGAAGGACCTGGAGCCCCTTCCTGACATGCTCAATGTGGGAGGACCAGTCCTTGGAAAACACAAGTATGTCATCAAGGTACACTACAAGAAATACCCCCAGGTAATCTCTTAAAATCTCATTTATGAAATTCTGGAAGACCGCGGGAGCATTACACAACCCAAAGGGCATGACGAGGTATTCGAAATGAACTTCGGGCGTGTTAAACGCAGTCTTCCACTCATCCCCTTCTTTGATGCGGATAAGGTTATACGCCCCCCGTAGATCAAACTTAGAGAACCATTGGGCCCTCTGAACCTGATTAAAGAGATCAGGAATCAAAGGAAGGGGATACTGGTTCCTTACAGTGACCTTATTCAAGTTACGGTAGTCAATGTATGGCCTAAAACCACCATCCTTCTTCCCTACGAAGAAGAAGCCAGCACCTACCAGAGAAGTAGAGGGGCGAATGTAACCCTTGGCCAGGCATTCCTGGATATACTCTCTCATGGCTTCACGTTCGGGACAAGAGAGATTAAATATCCTACCCTTAGGGAGCTTAGCTCCTGGTACCAAATCGATAGCGCAATCGTATTCTCTATGAGGAGGTAACACTTCGGAGGCCTCCTTAGAGAAAACATCTGCGAAGTCCTGAACAAACTCAGGTAGCGTGTTCACCTCCTCAGGGGGAGAAATAGAATTAACAGAAAAACATGACGTCAAGCATTCATTACCCCATTTGGTAAGATCCCCAGTATTCCAGTCAAACGTGGGATTATGCAACTGCAACCAGGGAAGGCCTAAAACCAAATCGGATGATAATCCCTGCATCAACAGTACAGAGCACTGCTCCAAATGCATGGAGCCAACAAGGAGTTCCAAAACAGGGGTATGCTGTGTAAAATAACCATTAGCAAGAGGAGTGTAGTTGATACCCACTACCGGGACAGGTTTAGGCAAATCAATCAAAGGCATAGCTAGAGACATAGCAAATTCCACAGACATGATATTAGCAGAAGACCCTGAATACACGAAGGCACTGCCGGTAGCAGACCTACCACCAAAAGAGACCTGAAAGGGAAGCAAGATTTTATTACGTTTCATATTTACGGGAAATACCTGTGCGCCCAAGTGACCTCCCCGATGATCACTTAGGCGCGGAAGTTTTCCGGCTGCTTATTCTTACGCCTAGGACAGGTGTTCACTTGATGCTTGTCATCCCCACAATAGAAGCAGAGACCATTCTTCCTGCGGAACTCTCTACGTTGTTGGGGGGACACGGAGGCCCCGAGTTGCATAGGTACCTCTGAGTCTTCCGTGGAAGAACGAAACAACGGAACCTCGGGAGGCATCATGGGGGAGTCAGAGGAGAAAACACAAAAACGTTCAAGTTGTCGTTCCCTGAGACGTCGGTCAAGTCGTACCGCTGTAGCCATAACCTGGTCTAGGGAGTCAGAAGAGGGATAGCTAACTAGCAGGTCTTTCAGTGCGTTCGACAGACCCAACCTAAACTGGCACCTTAAGGCAGGGTCATTCCACCGAGAAGCTACGCACCACTTCCTAAAGTCAGAACAATACTCCTCAACAGGTCTCTTACCCTGACGTAAGGTCACCAGCTCGGCAAAGGCAGTTCTGTTAGTCTCATCATAAATGAGTCCGAGAGCAGAAAAGAAACAATCAACGGAGGAAAGTTCAGGGGTGTCAGGAGCCAAGGAGAAGGCCCATTCTTGTGGCCCTTCCTGGAGCCGGGACATAATTATACCCACCCGCTGGCTCTCAGAACCTGAGGAGTGGGGCTTTAAGCGAAAATAGAGCCTACAACTCTCCCGAAAGGAGAGAAAAGTCTTCCGGTCCCCTGAGAACCGGTCAGGCAACTTGAGGTGGGGTTCAAGAGGTGAGGTGAGGGGCACTACCATGGTAGCATCAGGCTGGTTGACCCTCTGAGCCAGGGCCTGGACCTGACGGTGTGAAAATGACCTCTGTACGTAGAGTTTATGACTGACCACTTTCCGTAGCAAAATTATCTTCATGCATGACAATGCACCATCTCATGCTGCAAAGAATGCCTCTGTGTCATTGGCTGCTATGGGCATACCGTGTTTCCCCGATAGTAAGACACCCCCGATTGTAAGACGTATCGGGGGTTTCAGGGGGGTCGGCTAATATAAGCCGTACCCCGAAAGTAAGACATATGTCTTACTTTCGGGGAAACACGGGGGTATTGCCGCCTCCTGCCCACTTCCGCGCCGCCCCCCTCTCCATACGTCTCCATCAGCGGCAGGAGCACGGCTGTTATACACAGCCTGGCTCCTGCTGCAACTGCCGGAATCGAAGCGCGCGCCGATTCCGGCAGTTTAACCCATTAAATGCCGCTGTCAATAGTGACAGCGGCATTTAATGTGTTTGACAGAGGGGGGAGCTCCCTCTGTCACCCGATCGGCGCCCCCGCAAACAAATCGCGGGTCGCCGTCGGGTTTCCATGACAGCCGGGGGTCTAACAAAGACCCCCAGGTCTGCCTTCAGCATCTGCCTGTTAGGCGATGCCGGAGGCATGACCTAATAGGTTGCCTGTCAGTTTTACACTGACAGGCAATAATGCTTCGGTATACTAAGTATACCAAAGCATTATATATGCGATCGGCACATCGCATAGTGAAGTCCCCTGGTGGGACTAAAAAAAAAAATGTAAAACAGTTAAATAAAGTTTGTGAAAAAAAAAAAAAAAAAAATTCGACAATTTTTTTACAATATAAGACATACCCCGAAAGTAAGACATAGTCGGGCTTTTGGGGATAAAAAGAAAGTAAGACACTGTCTTACTTTCGGGGAAACACGGTAAAAGGAGAGAAACTTATGGTGTGGCCCCCATGTTCCCCTGACCTCAACCCTTATTGAGAAGCTTTGGAGCATCTTCAAGCAAAATATCTATGAGGGTGGGAGGCAGTTCACATGAAAACAGAAGCTCTGGGAGGCTATTCTGACATCCTGCAAAGATATTCAAGCAGAAACTGTCCAAATACTCAATGGATGCAAGAATTGTGAAGGTGATATCAACTTGGCCTGCTAAGTTTTGTTTGATTGAAAGAGCTTTTGATTTCTGTAAATATGACGTCCTGATGCTGCAAATTCAACAAATTACCATTTTACTTCTCTTTACAACCTTTAAAATGTTTTGATCTCTGTTGTGCATAATAATTTGAAACAGTGCATTTTGAGTTTTTTACTTCTAAAAAAAATCTGTTATCATTGGGAGATTTGTTCAATAAAATTTGCATTATACTCCAACGGTTGATGGCTTGAAGATTATACTGACTGTCATTTGCATCGACTATTTAGGAAAATCAGCGAAAAATGACATTTGCATAATAATTTGGAACGCGGTGTATGTATGAGCTTGGTTGTGATTCTGTATATATGTCAGAGCTTGGTTCTGGATCTGCAATTATATAGGTTATATTTCTAATAACAAAATTGCAGGGCAGATGGAATTGTTCTCAATTCATTATATATTTCATGGGAACCTGTCTGGTAGTTTTAAACCCTTGAACCGCCACCATACAGTAATACATGACCTGACAATATTTCAAAACATTCCCTTGTATGTTTTTTTCAGATGCTGCAAAATCTTTAAAATCCACTTTTAAAACGGCGCACACTATATGCTAATTACACATTAAAGGGTCATGGGGCGGTGCCGCTATCCTGAAGAGTCACATAGTCCTGCCTCCAAACCCACCTTTCCATGTTTGAGTGACATCTCCCTGGCTGATACAACTTTCTAGGATGCGCCATTGCCTTGTGGCACTATACACAAGGGGGGGCTGTGTGGCACCATACACAAAGGGGGACTGTGTGGCACTATACACAAGGGGGAGCTGTGTGGCACTATACACAAGGTGGAGCTATGTGGCACTATACACATGGGGGAACTTTATGGCACTTTTTACAAGGGGGAGGGCTGTGGCTCTATCTACAGGGGGCTGAGTGTGGAGCAATCTACAGGGGTATGTTTGTGACACTGTCTACTAAGGGGGGCTGTGCTGCACTATCTACTAAAGGGGGGGATGTGTGGCACTATATACAAGGGAGAGGGGCTGTGTGGTACTATATACAGTGGGAGCTGCAGTGGCGTAGCTATAGTGGTCGCAGCGGTCGCAGTTGCGACCGGGCCCGTAAGCCAGGGGGGCCCGTAGGCCCCCCTCGCCACACTAACGCTGACTGCAGGGCCGGGCAGCCTATCTGGCAAATGCCAGATGCCGGTGTATGTAGTGGGCTGCTGCTGCCCGCCCACCTCTTTATCCCCAGCGGCGGGCCCTGCTCTGTAGTGTGACACATTTCCCCTCCCTGAGCAGCGCACAGCCAACTTGCTGGACAATATACTACGCAGCCTGCTGCAGTCCAGCCAATTAGTGTGGGTCATACTGATTGGCTGGGCTGCACTAGACTGTGTACTACAGCGGCCTGCATGTAGACTGTGCACTGAATAGGGGGGAATTGTTGTGGTCCTAGCAGCAGGAGGTGCCTCATAAGTCGTCGACTGACCTTTTCCACTCCCCCTCCCCCGGCCCTATCATATTACATCTTGTACCTGCTCTGCATAAGGAGGTATGTCCAGCCTCCCGCCCACATTCATCCTCGGGGGACAGAGTGCCGGCTACATCATGGCTCACAGAGCTGAGCAGAGACATAGTCAGACTCAAAGGTAAGAGCCAGGCAGCACTGCAACAGCTTATAAGAAAAAAGTGTGTCCCCAGTACTTTGCAAAGAAACTACTGTCTGTTATGCCCTTCCCCTGCATAGGGAACTATAACTCTAATTCTATCATGTGTGATACTGTCTGCTCAGCCACTGTATCTAATCCTATCATGTGTGATACTGTCTGCTGAGCCACTGTATCTAATCCTATCATGTGTGATACTGTCTGCTGAGCTGTGTATCTAATCCTATCATGTGTGATACGGTCTGCAGAGCCGTGTATCTAATCCTATCATGTGTAATACTGTCTGCTGAGCCAATGTATCTAATCCTATCATGTGTGATACTGTCTGCTGGGCCCTGTATCTAATCCTATCATGTGTGATACTGTCTGCTGAGCTGTGTATCTAATCCTATCATGTGTGATACTGTCTGCTGGGCCCTGTATCTAATCCTATCATGTGTGATACTGTCTGCTGAGCTGTGTATCTAATCCTATCATGTGTGATACTGTCTGCTGGGCCCTATATCTAATCCTATCATGTGTGATACGGTCTGCAGAGCCGTGTATCTAATCCTATCATGTGTAATACTGTCTGCTGAGCCAATGTATCTAATCCTATCATGTGTGATACTGTCTGCTGGGCCCTGTATCTAATCCTATCATGTGTGATACTGTCTGCTGAGCTGTGTATCTAATCCTATCATGTGTGATACTGTCTGCTGGGCCCTGTATCTAATCCTATCATGTGTGATACTGTCTGCTGAGCTGTGTATCTAATCCTATCATGTGTGATACTGTCTGCTGACCTGTGTATCTAATCCTATCCATAGTTTATAGGGTCGTAGTGCTATAGATATGCTATGCTGTCTCCTATACACACACATTTTTTTGGCCGCGGCTGCTAGTGCTGCATCGTTGATTCACTTAGGTAACCCAGCGATGCAGCTGAAGGCTGCGGACCGTCCGCCATGAGAAGTTTGTGCGTGGAGGGGCCCAATAAGAATTTTTGCATCGGGGCCCATGAGCCTTTAGCTACGCCCCTGGGGAGCTGTATAGCGCTATATACAGTGGGGGCTTTATGGCACTATCTACAGGGGGCTGTATGACACTATCTACAAGGGGGAGGTCGGGGCACTATCTACAAATGGGGTGTGACACTGTCTACAGGCGGGGCTATATAGCACTGGTTTCAGGGGGGCTGTATGGTACATTCTACAGGGGGCACTGTTTATGAGGGGGGCCGCTTGTGGCACCCGGGGGGGCCCCGGTCAAGAGTTTGCTATGGGGCCCAGTCTTTCCTAGTTACGACCCTGTGCCTGATTAAGACCTAGGTCCTAGCTTGAAATGCGTTGCATGTTGACTCTTTCTTTTATCCAGTTCTATTTTGTTTTATCAGAAAGAAAACTTTTATCTTTCTAAAATAAATTACTTTTATTACCATAAAAATATGCAAGAATTGTGCAGTTTTCTCTCCTAAAAAGGAATACCAAAAGCCATCTACAAGGACTACAGGAGTGCCACGAGAAGGAGTGATCCCTTTTTCAAAATCCATTGGATACTTGTTCAAGTGATATGATGAACATATCAGAAGACTGCAAAGTGTTTGTGATGAAACTTGTATTATTCTTATGTATATACACTCCTCAACCCTCCTGATTGATGTGTTCACCCGCTGGCAGCACCTTCTCACGCCTAGCGCGATGACAGACTTATAAGTGTGAATGCACTAATTATACATGGTACATCTGTTAACAATTACTACGCTGATGACAAATCTATGGTTAGACTTGCAAGATCAAGTGAATACCCCCAAGTAAGGAATACTTATTCAGCTCTCAAAGGCGTGATAATGATGCCATTTTATTCTTGGAGACCCTCACTAAAACCCAATTTTTTAACTATTATAAATGAGTCTACAGATGTGTCAATGGAAACCGTGCCTGCTTTAATAAAACTATTATTTCAGTGACTAGGAGCTAGACTTCTCCCTTGCGTAGAGAGACAGAAATTAGAATATGTGACCTAAAGGGACTGTAACTGTGACTTCTCCTTTCCTAAGCCGGCCCCTTTATGTCACATGTTTGATGAGGCATCGATACCAACAACAGTTGGAATTCAGTAGAGGTCACGTGTTGCCGTTTCAGCACGTCATCAAGTAAATTGAAACTACTGAGCTTCGGGGATCACATGACCGGGGTTTCGTTTGGCAAAACTGAACAAAAGTCAAAATTCATCACTGTTGGCAAGTAAGATTATATATATATTTATAAGGTTAATAAGCAGGAGTTTGGTTTCTCTGGACAACCCCTTTGACATATCGCAAGATGTTTGGAGCGAGATGTTAAACAAACATGTAAAAAACACTTATGCCGCCGACGGATGCCTTCCATTGCCCATAGACTCCCATTTTAAATAATGTATACTTTTTTTTACTGGATGGCTCAAGATTGTACTAAATTGGTATCATTATAAATTGTACAACTTAGCTCAATTCCAAAAAAGGGTGGAAACATATTTATCTGATAGAAACGCAATGCTTTAATTTGCATCTTTATGCTTCCGCATGTTCCCCCACCCTACAATCAATCCATTATCAGTTAAATTATCATTTATTGTTTTTTTTTCTACAAATCTTCTCTTTATGTTTTTCTACAAGCTTGTAAATGTTACATTTTTAATATTATATAATTTCATACTGTATGTCTGATACGATTACTGTCCTTGAGCTTAAGGATCCTGACAATAGGTACATTTATAAAGCACCAATAATTGCATCTACTGCCATTGTTTGTTGCTTTATATAAGCACCTAGACAAAAAAGGTAATTTATTCTACATGTGTAGCAATTATGGTTATAGAGCAATGGAGGTAAACTTGTTCATATTATAAAGCCTTGATGGCGTAGCACAGTGTTTCAATGGCAAGTGCTTGACTAAAAATTCATTATGTACATATTTTTAGAGCCATACGGCTTTATACATGTAGGTATTATGATATTCAAAGGATCTAAATGTATGATTTGACTTTAATGAACAATTGAACATTGAATCGCATTATTATACCTCATGATTTGTACCTCAAGGTGCGCAGATTGTGCAGTATTAGGCCGGGCTCACACACAGCGTAAATACTGCTGATTTCTTGCAATGGATTGCGCTGTGTAAAATGCGCAGCATAATAAAGTAGCAGCAAAGTGGATGATAATAAGAAAAAAACTTTTAGAAATTGACATGCGTTTTTAAAAAAATCCGCAGCATGTCAATTGTATTTGCGTAATCGCTGCTTTTTGTTGCAGGTTTCCCCATTTGAATTCAATGGGGAGGACAAACCCACAACAAAAAGCAGATGTTGCGCTTTTTGCGGCGGAAAATCTGCGATTCTGTGCTTCTTTGTCCAGGCCAGCTTCCTGGGAGGACGTTTCATCCCATGTGACCACTACAGCCAATCACAGGCTGCAGCGGTCAGATGGGATGACACGTCATCCCAGGAGGCCGGGCTGCAGGACGGCAGAGGAACGCGTCACCATGGCTACGGTTAGGTGTAAAACAATTTTTTTTTACAGCCAGTTTTCCGCAGCAGACATTTAGGCTAAAAAAACACCAAAATTTGGTGCAGATTTTCGTCCGCCATTCCCTGCGGCGACCAGGGCGCATACGCTGTGGGTTTTTACGCTGTGTATCTGCCCTGTGTGAACATACCCTTAGGGCGGATTCACACGAGCGTGATTTGCGTGCGTGCAGGGCGCGTTTTTTTCACGCGCCACGCACAGCCCAATAGAAGTCAATGGGGCAGTACAAACAGTGCGTGATTTTTGCGCAGCGTTTGTTCGCTGCGTACAAAACGCGACAAGTTCAATATCTCTGCGTATTTTGCGCATCACGCACCCATTGAAGTCAATAGGTGCGTGAAAATCACGCATGTCATACGGAGGCACCTGCGCGGAACGCGCGTTTTTCACGCAGGACACGTTGTCTCTATGCTAAGGAGTTTGAACTAACTAGTTGAAACCAGCAGAAAAGCAGGAAGTAGCTTAGAGACCAGGTTTTCAAAAAGAGGCCAAACCGTTTACTTCAGCACCACAAGCAGCTTGCAGCCATGCCTCGCCAGATGGATGTTGCTAAGCTCATCGGATTAGTTCAGGAGCGTCCGGAGGTATGGAACACCCATGCGGAGTCATACCATGACCGCACAGTCAAGGAGGCTGCATGGGAGCATATTGCCGAGGCGCTGTTCGAGCAGGAGTGGGCCGACAGCCGCACCCGTGACCGCCAACGCATTGGTGAGTGTATATATGTGTGTCGACATATATGAGTATAATGCCATCCATATTGCCTATTGCGTCCCTGTTGAATCAATGCCTGTCATTGGCAACGTTTCCGTTCAGTGGTATCTTTATATAGTATCAGAAAGTAAGGTGTGTTCTTGTGTGGACGTGTGGTCCAGTAGTTTATATGCACTGTCTGTGTGCGCAGTAACATCTGGTGTGTTTCTTGAATGATGTGTTCTTTATTATTTATACAGTGGACGATGTAAAGAGACGGTGGCGAAGTTCAAGGGACCAGTTCCGGAGAGAATATGATTCCGGCGGCTGCAGCGGAGAAGGTGGCACCAGGAAGCGCCGCTATATTTATTATGAGCAGCTGTTGTTCCTGCGGGAAATAATGGACATGCGACCGTAAGTACTCGTTGTTGTCCCTTTTTGCAAACGTGACCTCCCAAAAATGTCAGATACGCCAAAGCTGCTTTGTGTTTGCACAGTAAATTGTGTTCCTCAACTGACGTCTCCCCTATATTCTAGAACTAGCGACAATCTTGACGCGTCGGAAGAGGAGGCACGGGCCGAGTCTAGCCAGGCGTCCGAAGCCGCCGCTCCCCTGGTCACCCTAACCCCGGACCCCACCAGAGAGGATCCTGTCCCAGTCGGCTCAGCGCCAGAAGCTGGGCCACCGGACCAAGTGGCACCTAGCCATGCAGCACCCCGCCGCAGACGCCCTGTGAACCCATCCGCAGGTGCACAGGTGGACGCGCGTGTTCTGGAGTACCTGCGGCGTGCAGCTGATGAGGACAACTACGAATATTTTTGTCGCAGCATGGCACCTTTAATGCGCCGGGTACCAGTGCATAGGCTGGCGCGCCTGCAATCTAACATGCAGTCGCTCCTCGACAGTGCTACACCCCCGCTTAGTCCAGGGCGGTGCTTCACAGCTATCGAGCAGTGGCGTAGTGTGTTTATGCCCTCCGCGGGGGTCCATTTGCCAGGGCCCTCACAACCTGCCCCTGCCATATCGCAGATGCCGCAATATCCTCCAGGGCCAAGATACCTCTCCCCTGGCCCAATGGCTGCCCCTGTCAGTCACTTCCCTCCATACTCCCTACCTGCCCCAAGTTTACAGGCTCCCATCCAGCCTCACGGCTACCAGACACAGTATCAGCCCCACTATGCTGTGCAGGAACATCCTCATCAGGCCCGGGGACAGCATAGTGGTGCTGATATGTCTGCTTACACCTCGCCGCCCCATGCCTATCACAATCTGTAGGGGCGCGTGTGTTCTAAGGCCACATGTCAAAAACCCATGACAGTCTTGTAATCCTTCCAGGTTACTTTATGCAATGCATCATGTTGGTGCCAATTTTTGTTGGGGTATGTAATCCCCCATCTGTTTTTTTGTGTTATGGAGTGTATGTGCAAATAACATAAACGCCAAAGTTTTATATATTTCACTCCCGTGTGGACAATCCTTCTGTTACATAGCTCACCGATTTCTACAGCCTCTACCGCTATGAGGTGCCATGGTGTAAGAGGTTTGGACGGTATGACATTTCTCCACCACATCGTTGAGGTCTTCGTAGATCGGAAGGGGTTTGGAATACCAGGAACTGAGGTGTTATTAGTATAGTTATTGTTTGCCCATACCTACCTTGACTCACGCAGAAAGGGGCGCTGACATAGGGCAGGAAATCCTTTGTCTACACAAGAGGATGATATGTCCAGGAATTGTTGGCTTAAAAGAAGGGAATTCCAAACCCCTCCCGAGCTTTAAGCTCGCAACCCACGTCAAGGGGCCTCAAGTTTTGCGAGTCCCTAACCCTACCCCACCCCCCCCAAACCAAAAAAGGACTAGAGGGATAAACAGACGTTCGACAAAAGAATACTAACTTCACCACACCTCAAATGGCTACGTTCTGCCAGGGTACATCTCCAGGCTGGCTGTCAAAATACTCTGCAAATTGCTGGCGCACTCGCAGGCCAGATGTCGGTGGCCGCCCTGGCCGAGCAGGCTGGGCAAGGCTGGTGGTGGGTGCAGTTGTTAACATATATTCCCCATCATGAGCGGCATCATGGATGCGGGTAAAGTTGTGCAGCACAACACAGGCTTTGATCACAGATGTAACATTTGCCGGCGACATTTTCATTGCTGTCATCAGGACCCTCCACTTGCTGGTCATGATGCCAAAGGCGCATTCCACCACTTTCCGTGCTCTGCCTAGCTGGTTATTGAAATTGCGCCTACGGTTATCCATGCCCCTCCGCGCATATGGACGCATGACTTGTCTGCTGAGGGCAAAACCCTCATCTGCAACCATAACATAAGGAACGGGTGGACCGCTGGTGCCAGGGAGGATGTTAGGCTCGGGAACATCAAGTTGGTTAGACATTAGACGCTGGCCCATTCTGGACGAGCGAAATATGCGGGCATCCGCAGAGCTTCCATAGGACCCGATGTCCACAATGGTAAAGCACAAATTACAGTCCGACAAGGCCAGCAAGACTATGGAAAAAAACTGCTTGTAGTTGAAGTATCGAGACCCAGAGTGGGGGGGTTTTAGGACACGGATGTGCTTCCCATCCAGTGCAACAATACAGTGGGGAAATTGAGTTTTGGTTTCAAACTGCTGGGCTATTCGAAGCCAGTGTTGGGCCGTAGGCTGAGGGATCACGCTGCTCTTCAATCTCAGCCACAGGACCACACAGGTTGCTGGGACAATGCCGGAAATAGTTGACACTCCAAGAAGGAATTCGAAATGAAGGGAATGGTAGCTATTGCCGGTCGCCAAAAATCTACAGGAAATCAGGAACACAAACCACAAAGCCAACATGTTAGGTAGGACATGAAGCACATAAAACAATGTGTAACCTGGATTAAGAAACAGCACATACCGTAAGGTGACAAGGAGACGCTCCTCTGGGGAAATACAGCGCCGCATGTTGGTGTCCTGATAGGTTAATCCAGGCCGAACCAGCTCCAGCAGCATATCAAAGGCAGGCACAGACAGGCGGCAAAAGGAGCGAAATTTATCTGGGTGACGACGGAAGTCAGCATAGAGGGTATGAAAATGCCCTTTAGAGGTGCGTTGGGCCACTATTGGGTGAACCCACATCCTACCTGATCTCCGCCGGTGTGGCAGTAGCATGCTACGGCGTTAGCCAAACCTCCGGGATACCATCCATGCTAATAGGACATGGGCAAGAGAGCTAGGTGGCATCAATGCAGTGTGTCATACAAAGTAAACGCAAATACTCGTTTGAACACTGTGTTCCACCAAAAGCACACAAATTCAGAAACACAGGTGCACACATCAAGCAGGGGTGTTGCATTCTTGGCCTTTTTGTAGGCTGGCGTAAACAGAACACCTGCGTGCGTTTTTTACACGCGCAGGAAAAACGCATGTCTTACGCGCGTAATACACGCACACATGGCCCAAATACGCATGGCACACGCTGCTGACACGCGCGCAAAACGCTGCATTTTTTGCGCGCGCAAAAACGCAACATTCGTCCGAATAAGCCCTTACAGTTATGAGTGTTGGAATTTCTAAATTGAAGTAAGGGTGCAGTCACACGAAGCAGATTTTGTTGAAGAAATTTCTGCAATTGAAAATCAGTTCTATTCTAAAGGGGTTGTCCGGGCATTTTACGTTGATGGCCTATCCTTAGGATAGGCCATCAATATCACATCGGTGGAGGCTCATCAGCTGATTGATGGGGCCGCAGTGTTCGTCGCCACAGCCTTTTTACATATTGAGGCAGAAGCGCCATACACGACCGTAGCGACTGTGTCGGGGATTGCAGTTCCAGTCCCATTCTAGTGAATGGGATAGAGCTGCAATCCCAGGCATAGCCACTATGGATGTGTCTGGCGCTGTGCCTGGTAAACACTGAGGCCCCATATACACGAACGTGCTTTTGCGGCCGCAATTCCCCTGAAAATCCACGGGAGAATTGCGGCCCCATTCATTTTTATGGGCCCATGCACACGTCTGTGGTTTCCACAATCCGTGCATGACCCAGGAGCCTGGACCGCAGAAAGAACGGACATGTCTTATTACGGCCGTGTTCTATGGTCCAGGCTCATAGAAAATAATGGACGTGGCCATGTGCATAGCCCGCGATTTGTGGACGGTTCGCGGGTGACACTCCACTACCGGCCTACCCGAAAATCACGGCCGTTCACATGGCTACGGTCATGTGTATGAGACCTTAAGAGGCTAAGTCGACCAACGCCGTGGCCTCTTCAGTCAACATATCGGCAGGGAGTGCCGATCTGATATTAAAGGTCTTTCCTAAGGATAATATAAAATGTCCAGGGAACCCCTTTAAGATCTCGACATGAAAACTTATCCGTCCAAAATATATACAGTTGCATATAGTTGGCATTGGTTTAACACAATCTGTTTTTTTTCAAATAGAGCCAAAATATATACTGCGCGTATACTTACAAGTCAGCCATTGACTTCCATTTTATAAAAAAGTATACCTTATAATGAATGTCCACCCATCAACACTCATTTAGATTTTTAATTTAAACAAGGTCCACAATTCTGTGCTGAATAATCTTCGAATTATCTTTAACCCCTTAGCGCTCCAGGACGCACCGGTACGTCCTGGTGCAGTGGGTGATGTTTGGAGCGTGCTCACTTGCTGAGCGCGCTCCATATGCTTCAGGCGTCGGCTGTGTTTTACAGCCGATACTCAGAACTAACTGCCAGGAGCAGCGATTGCGCTGTTCCTGGATGTTTAACCCCTCAAATGCTGTCGTCAATCACGACCGCAGCATCTGAGGCGTTGAAAAGAGGGGGTTGGCCCCCTCCGACAGCTCATCGCCCCCCTGAAACGAGATCAAGGGGTGACGATGGCTGTTATGGCAGCCCAGGGGCCTAATGAAGGCCCCCAGGGTTGCCTTCACTCTGCCTATGTTAAGATGTTAAGATGCCTGTAAAAATGACGATATACTGCAATGCATTAGTATTGCAGTATATTGTACCAGCGATCTAACAATCGGTGGTTCAAGTCCCCTAGGGGGACTAATAAAATGTGTAAAAAGAAGAGATATAAAGTTTTTAGTAGTGCAAAAAAAATAAAAAAAATAAAAAGTTTAAAAAAAAAACCTTTTCGCATTTTTCCTCTAAAGTAATGTCAAAAATAAAACAAGTAAACAAAATTGGTATTGCTGCGTCCGTAATAGTCTGAACTATTACAATATAATGTTATTTAATGCGCACGGTGAAGGCTAAAAAAAATAAAAAATTGTAAACAGCCAAAATCGCAGTTTTCTGGTCACCTTAGATCCCAAAACAAATGTAATAAAAAGTGATCAAAAAGTCATATGTACCAACAAATGGTGCCAATAAAAACTACATCTCGTCCCGCAAAAAACAAGCCCTCGCACCGCTCAATGCACGGAAAAATAAAAAAGTTACGGCTCTCAGAATGTGGTAAAACAAAACTATTATTTTTTTAACAAAAAGTTTGTTGTTTTTTTTAAAGTAGTAAAATATAAAAAAAATCTATATAAATTTGATATCACCGTAATTGTATTGAGCCACAGAATAAAGTTAAGTTGTTGTTTTTACCACACAGTGAAAGACGTAAAAACGGAACCCAAAAAATAATGGAGTAATCGCAGTTTTTCCCAATTTCAGCCCGTAAATATTTTTTTTTCAGTTTCCGAGTACATTATATGGTACTTTAAATGTTACCAATAGAAACTGCAACTCCTCCCGCAAAATATAAGCCCTCACACCGCTCTATTGACGGAAAAATAAAGACGTTATGTCTCTTGGAATGCGGGAAGTGAAAAATTAAAATTAAAAATCAAAAAAATGTCTCGGACCATATGGGGTTAAAGCGGCCAGCGTACAGTTTGTCTGATACAGAGCTTCAAAGCGCCTGGACAACTATAGAGCTGAATAATAAATGGCTCTCTATAATAACCACAAGGGGGAGCCTAGGAGCTTAGTACATTGAACTCAGTAATAAAACAGTATGCAGAATGCTCCCTCTAGTGGCGGCTTTAGGGAGCCAAAGTTTAAGAAAAAAAACGAGGCACCAGCTACTTTAAAGATATGTTAAGAAATGTATCAGTACAGAATGTAGGACCTTAAAAATATATGATGTTAAAAGGTGGACATTGACTTTAAATTGTGACCCCCCCACCCGATGGATCAGTGATCGGTGGCCCGCATCTCTTCCTCAGGAGACACCAGCGCTCACTTCCGCTTCACTCTGCTGTGTCCCATAGGGTGCGTGCGCGCGCTCGTGCCCGGCCCTAAATGGCCACACGCGAACCTGAAATGTATATCAAATTAGCCCATGATCACCCTGGACTATAAGAAGGGCCCTGCCTGAGCATTTTTGTGTTTACCTGTGTTAGTCTTTGCAAATGGTCCCTTAGCGTTTTCAAGTTCCCAGTGTTCCCGTACCTGCTACCTGTATCCTGCATCCCGGGCTACCTTGTTCCTGTGCCATTGAGAGCTGGAGTCATGTTGTGCCGTATATTATGCTTTCCGTGTTACACCACTCCTGGTGTCTGCCTGCTGCCAAGGTCCCATCCGAGCCTACCATCGCTACTGTCTGAAGGTATCCTTATTCAAACTATAGACTTTGACTTGGTATCCTGTTACCCAGCTGCTATCCCGCTAAGGCGGTACGGCCCAGTGGGTCCACGCACCCATCGTGACAGTACGCTCAGGCCATGGACCCCGCTGGTCAACCCAAGACAATGTCGACATCTCAAGCCATGCAAGCAGATCTGTGAGACCTTTGTTCATGACAGGACCAACTCCTCCTGGCAGTGAACTCCATTGCACAGCGGCTGGATGCGCAAGCTGCAGCCCTCAGCTCCTGTTCCGGTTACCTCGGCTGACCCTCCGGCTACACCTCCTGTGAGCACCGGTGCTGATCTCGTTACAACGGAGACGCGAGTACCTGCAGGGGATTTCTCAATCAGTGCCAGATCCACTTCTCCCTACATACCAGAGCGTTCCCGTCTGATGGCGCCAGGATCGCCTTCATTATTTCTCTGCTCACTGGCAAGGCCCTAGCATGGGTGAGCCCTATCTGGGAACATCAGGGACCAGAGACCCGTGACTTCCAGGGGTTCCTGCAGACATTTCGCACTGTGTTTGGACGAGTCTCATCAGCAGCTGCCTCTCTGCTGAACTTTCGCCAGGGAGATACCTCTGTGGGCGAGTACGCTATTCAGTTCCGTACACTAGCAGGTGAGCTGTCCTGGAACAACGAGGCCTTGGTGGCTACATTATGGCAGGGCCTGTCGCCTCAGATCAAGGACAAACTGGCCGCTCGTGATCTGCCATTTACCCTGGACGACCTCATTTTGCTTGCCACCCGGGTTGATATGAGGTTCCGGGAACGATCCCAAGAGACTCATCGTGAGAAAAGACTCCCTAGGGTGGCCCCCACTTTCCAGCATTCCCTGTTGCCCTCACCAGGTGGCCCACCTGAGGAGCCTATGTAGATGGACCAGCTTAAGTTATCCGTTCAGGAGAAACAGCGCAGACGCATTTCGGGACTTTGCCTGTATTGCGGCCTCGGAGGCCATGTCGTGCATCTGTGTCCTCAGAAGCCAAAAAACTCCAATGCCTAGGATTGGTTGGGGAGACAACCCTAGGAGATACAGTGCTGGATAGAGGACTCTCTTCTAAACTGTCCATCCCCGTGACTATAATGTCCGGCGAGAAGACCCACCGGGTCTCTGCCTATATGGATTCTGAGTCCGCAGCCAGTTTTATCCACAAAGACCTAGTGGATCTCCTCCAGTTGCCCACAACCTCCCTGGAGAGGCCATTGATCGTCACCTCGGTGAATGGACTACCTCTGCCAGACCCGATTGTAGCTTGACCAAACCGCTAAGGCTCCAAGTCGGAGCCCTTCATTCTGAGCTCATCTCGTTTTTTGTTCTACCCAAGTACTGCTGGGCCTGCCCTGGCTCCGACTACATGCCCCAGTTCCGGACTGGAATTTCGGAGAGGTTCACCAGTGGGGTCCCAAGTGCCTCAACCGCTGCCTGGGGTAGATCTATTCCGTCAAGCCTCCTCGGTCATTGACAGGATTGCCTTCTCATTATTCTCTGTTCTCGGATGTCTTCAGCAAGAAGGAGGTGGAGACGCTGCCTCCACACCCGGCATATGACTGCCCTATTGAGCTGGTTCCTGATGCGTCCCTTCCCCATGGTAGGGTATACCCTCTCTTCTTGCCAGAGACTGTCTAAGTCGGCCTATATTAAGGAGAATTTGGAAAGGGGTTTCATACAAAAATCCTCCTCCCCGGCCGGGGCCGGGCCCTCCTACCAGATCACCTCCTACCGGGGTCTCAACCAGATCACAGTCAAAAATAGATACCCGTTGCCATTGATTTCAGAACTTTTTGACCGCATACGAGGAGCCAAGATTTTTTCTAAACTAGACGTGCGTGGGGCTTACAACCTAATCCGGATTCGCCAGGGTTACGAATGGAAAACGGCATTTAACACCCGAGACGGGCACTATGAATATCTGGTGATGCCCATCGGCCTGTGTAACGCTCCCAAGGTCTTCCAAGAATTAGTCAATGACATATTCTGGGATCTCCTCTATGTTTGCATTGTGGCCTATCTCGATGACATCTTAATGTTTTCCCCAGACCCGACGACTCATCAGAGACATGTCCGTCAAGTTCTGCTGCGATTGAGGGAGAATCGCCAGTATGTCGAGCTGGAGAAGTGCATGTTTGAGAGGAATTCTCTACCCTCCTGAGCTACATAATTTCAGACCAAGGTCTCCAGATGGATCCGGAAAAAGTAAAGGTCGTCCTGGAATGACCACGTTCTCAAGGCTTAAGGTCCATATGGTGTTTCTTGGGATTCGCCAATTTCAACCAGCAGCTCATCCCAAGCTTCTCCTCACTAACAGTTCCCATCTCTACCCTCACCAAGAATGGCATGAACGCCAAGGTGTGGACTCCAGAAGCTGAATCCGCATTTAATAGCCTAAAGAGTGCCTTCATGTCAGCCTCTACCCTCCATCATCCTGATGTATCTCGACAGTTTTCGTTGGAGGTAGACGACTCCTCGGTTGGTGCTGGCGCACTTCTGTTCCAGAGAGGTCCCAAAGGCAAGGCAGTGGTATGTGGCTACTACTCAAAAGTTTTCTCTTCCACAGAGCACAACTACTCGATTGGGGATCGGGAATTACTGACCATCAAATTAGCCGTGGAGGAGTGGAGACATCTACTAGAGGGCACAGCTCATCCCATCCTGATATTTACTGACAACAAGAACCTCAACTATCTCCAGACTGCCCAACAACTGAACCCCCGTCAAGCCAGGTGGTAGCTGTTCTTTGCCCGGTTCCAGTTTGAGCTCCACTACCGTCCGGCTGACAAGAATGTGAGGACCGATGCCTTGTCCAGGTCATTCGAGACAGAGAACACCATAGAGTCTCGACAAAATATTATTGATCCGTCCTGCATTATCTCTGTCAACCCTCTGCAAGTAAGAGACATACCTCCGGGGAGGACTTTGGTGCGCCTGGCAGACATAGGGAGAATCTTCCGCTGGGGACACAGCTCCAAAATTGGCAGGTCACTCGGGTGCCCGTAAGACCCAAGACCTGATTGCCCATCATTTCTGGTGGCCCACGCTGCTCAAAGACCCCATGGACTTTGTTTCGTCCTGCACGGTGTGCGCGGCTAACAAGGTTGCTCACTCCAAACCTGCTGGCCTTCTCCAGCCGCTGCCTGTGCTCAATGCTCCCTGGCAACATATAGCAATGGACTTTGTTACGGACCTGCCACCCTCTGCTGGATGCAGTATGGTCTGATTTTCGAAGATGGCTCATTTAGTTCCGCTGACCGGCCTACCTTCTGCTTCTCGACTGGCCAACCTCTTCATCCAAAACATCTTCCACCTGCATGGCTTACCTCGGCATATAGTGTCTAAACGAGGGGTTCAGTTTACCTCAAAGTTCTGGAGTGCCCTCTGTAAACTCCTCGATGTAAAGTTGGACTTTTCCTCAGCCTACCATCCCCAGTCCAATGGTCAAGTCGAGAGGATCAATCAGATCATGGAGAACTACCTACGACACTTCATCTCCAGGCAGCATTATGACTGGGTGCAGCTTCTTCCTTGGGCCGAGTTCTCGTATAATTACCATACAAGTGAGTCCACAAGAACCACACCGTTCTTCATCGTCTACGGCCAACACCCACAAATTCCTTTCATGGTGTCCGTTACGTCCGAGGTGCCCGCAGCTGATTCTGCTTTCAGGGACTTCCTGCAGATCTGACAGCAAACCCGATCCTCCTTTCTGCTGGCGGTCAACCGCATGAAACGAAAGGCAGACTTAAGGAGAAGAGAACCTCCCCAGTTTCTTCCAGGTACCAAGGTCTGGCTGTCCTCTAGAATATATCCGGCTGAGGGTGTCATCATACAAGTTTGCTTCCAGGTTCATCGTACCCTGCGAGATCTTGCAACAGATCAACCCTGTCTCCTACAAGCTTCAGCTGCCTCCTACCCTCAAGATGCCCAACTCCTTCCATACCTCCCTCCTGAAGCCTGTTGTAATGACGGGGTAGGGAGACAGACAGGTGAGCCCTAATCTACCCGCCACTCAGTCCCTGCCTACTTGCAACGACCTGTCCTAGGCGACGGGGTACAACTGGGCGACGGTCCCTACGCTCAGTAAGTGCACGACAGACAAACAGACAAGGGTACACAGAAGCTAGGGAAACGGGGCAGCTGCCCACCGAGACACCCTGAGCAACGAGAGTAGTGAACGAGCCGAGTCAAACCAGGAGTACACGAGGTACAAAACGCTGAGCAGGAGAGTGGTCAGTAAGCCAAGGTCAATAACAAGCAGAGGATCAGTAGTTCAAGCAGCAGCAGCAGCAGCAGAGCCAGGAAACAAGCAGAGCAGACTCACAGGCAAAGGAGGAACAGGAAAGGCAGGTATAAATAGACAGTGGGCAGAAGCTAGCTCCATCTGGCCAGGCTGTGATAGGCTCTCCCACTCCTAAGCCTGCCATCCTGAGTGGTGGAAGATGGAGTCAGTCTCACAGACATAGGAGCAGGTGCAGACTGATTACCCACGGGCGTCGACACAGAAGCTGTGTCTGGCAGATCCTTTACAGTATCCCCCTTTTATGAGGGGCCATCGGACCCTTTCTAGGTGGACCTGGTTTATTGGGGAAACGAAGGTGGAACCTCCTGAGCAATACCTCAGCATGAACATCCTGGGCGGGTACCCAAGTCCTCTCTTCAGGCCCGTAACCTTTCCAATGGACCAGGTACTGGAGGGAGCCTTGGACCATCCTGCTGTCCACAATCTTGGCCACCTCGAATTCTACCCCCTCAGGGGTGAGAACAGGGACCGGTGGTTTCCTCGAGGGAGCCAAGGACGGGGAGCAGCGTTTAAGGAGGGAGGCATGAAACACGTCGTGTACTCGAAAAGACGGGGGCAACTCCAGTCGGAAGGAGACAGGGTTAAGGACTTCAATGACCTTGTACGGCCCTATAAACCGGGGAGCAAACTTCTTGGACGGGACTTTAAGGCGCAAATTTTTAGAAGATAGCCACACCAGATCCCCGACCACAAACAAGGGGTTAGCAGAACGTCTTCTATTTGCCTGAGTCTTTTGTATGCTCTGGGATGCCTCTGGTTCTTCTGAACCTGGGCCCAGACTGTGCACAGTTCCTGATGAACGACATCTACCTCGGGATTGTTGGAACTACCAGGTGAAACAGAGGAGAACCGTGGATTAAACCCAAAATTACAGAAAAAGGGGGAGACCCCTGATGAGTTACTGACCCGGTTATTAAGGGAAAATTCGGCGAGGGGAATGAATGAGACCCAATCATGTTGACAGTCAGAGATAAAACACCTTAAATATTGTTCTAGAGACTGATTAGTCCTCTCCGTTTGGCCATTAGTTTCAGGATGGAAAGCCGAGGAGAAGGATAGATCAATCTCCAACTTTTTACAGAAGGCTCTCCAAAACAATGAAAGAAATTGTACCCCTCTGTCAGAAACAATATTGACAGGAACCCCATGGAGACGCAGGATTTGTTTGATAAACAAGGTAGCTAACGTCTTAGCATTGGGTAGTTTCTTGAGGGGCACAAAGTGGCACATCTTACTGAAGCGGTCTACTACAACCCACACCACCGACTTGCCTTGAGATGGTGGCAAATCGGTGATAAAATCCATGGAGATATGGGTCCAAGGTCTCTGGGGAATGGGCAAAGAACATAGTAAGCTCGCTGGTCGGGACCTGGTAGTCTTGGACCTAGCACAAACCTCACAAGCGGCGACGCAGGCCTTAACGTCTTTAAGCAACCCAGGCCACCAGTAGTTTCTGGCAATGAGGTGCTTGGTACCCAGGATGCCTAGATGGCCAGATAGTGCAGAGTCATGATTTTCCCTAAGTACCCTTAGCCGGAATTGCAGGGGAACAAACACGGTAAGGCCACACGGAGCGGCCCTGACACGGTCGCAAAGTGGCCAACAACCGCACTGGACTATGTAGGCGTGGCTGTCATATACATATATATACAGCATATCTATAGCACTACGACCCAATAGCTATGAATAGGATTAGATACATTGGCTCAGCAGACAGACATATCACACATGATAGGATTAGATATAGGGCCTAGCTCGCTGATATTGCCGCTTCAGTGCTGGACCCAGGAAAGGTAAGTATAATAATTGCTTTTCTTTTGTATGTGTTACTAATTGGTTTGACTACGTCGAATTGGAGGACTACTTAAATTACAGCTTTTTTATACTCAATAAAATGGTTAATCAGGGATGATTGGGCCCAGAGAATGCCATGAAAAAATTCCCCAGACCATAAAGCTGCCACCACCAGCTTGTGTTCTTCCAGCAATGGTTGCAGGCTGTTTGTTCTCTGATGTTTTTTGCCTGACACGCCAACGTCCATCCGTTTGATGAAGCAGAAAACGTGGCTCATTGTAGAAGGCAACCCTTTGCCAATCATCCAATGGTGGTCCAATTCCGATACTGCTGTGCAAATTTAAACCTTTTTTCCAATGTAACTTTGTTACCAAAGGAGCAGTCACCATTCGTCTGCTTTGGAGCCTCCATACGCAGTAGAGTTCGCTGAACTGTTTTAGACACAAGTCTGGTAGCCCCCTTTATGATTTTCACAGTGAACTGCTCCACTGCAGCGTGTCGTTCGGCCCTCGCGCACCTTTGTAGCCGACCTTCACCTCTCAAATCAATGGCACGTGTTGCTCCGCAGTTTCCACGTCGATTATTCCCAATGATGCCATTTGTCCACTCATGATACACTTTCACCACAGCAGCATGCGAACAGTTCACAAACTGCGCTGTTTGAGAAATACTGCCACCCTTGGTCCAAAAGCCAATAATCATCCCTTTTTGCAACTCTGATAAATTGGCGCTTTTACCTATGACAACAACGAGTGATATGTGTTCAGACAGCCTATCGCAAACCTTCTATACCAGGGGTCTCAAGCACGTGGCTCCGCTAGTATAGGCTCTCCTCCGGGACTCTGGAATTCCCTGACATTGCTGTCCACATATGAACAGCGATGTCAGGGTCTTCCTGGAGTCCCGGGCAGAGCTCTAGTATCGGCTCTGCTCCGGGACTCTGTGGAACTCCCTGACATCGCTGTCCATGTTTGGATACACGATGTCTGGGGCTTCCCCGGAGCGGAGTCCCGTGCAGAGCGCTAGTACAGGCTCTGCTCCGGGACTCTGTGGAATTCCCTGACATCGCTGTCCATATATGGACAATGTGTCAGGGTCTTCCCCAGAGCGGAGTTCCGTGAAAAGCTCTAGTACAGGAGCTGCTCCGGGACTCTGTGGAATTCCCTGACATCGCTGTCCATATATATATGGACAGTGTGTCAGGGTCTTCCACAGAGCGGAGACCTGGACAGAGCGCTAGTATCGGCTCTGCTCCGGGACTCTGGGGAAGCCTCTGACATCGCTGTCCATACATTGAAAATGATGCCAGGGGCTTCCCCAGAGCAGGAGTCCCAGTGATGTCAGGAGCACAGCTGGAGTCCCAGGAAGAGCCTACTAGCGCTCTGCCCGGGACTCCAGCTCTGGGGTTGTCCCTGACATCTCTGTCCATATATGGACAGTGATATCAGGAGCAGAGCTGGAATCCCAGGCAGAGTGCTAGAAGCGGCTCTGCTCCGGGACTCCAGCTTTTGCAAAGCCCCTGACATCACTGTGGCAGTATCTGCAGAGGACACTGTGACAGCATCTATGGAGGGCACTGTGGCAGCATCTACAGAGGGCACTGTGGCAGCATCTAAAGAGGGCACTGTGGCAGCATCTACAGAGGGCACTGGCAGCATCTACAGGGGGCACTGTGGCAGCATCTTCAGAGGGCACTGTGGCAGCTTCTAGAAAGGGCACTGTGGCAGCATCTACAGAGGCCACTGTGGCAGCATCTACAGAGGGCACTGTGGCAGTATGTACAGAGGGCACTGTGGCATTATCTAGGGGTGTGTTGCATTATCTACAGAGGGCACTGTGACATTATCTACAGAGGGCACTGTGGCATTATCTACAGAGAGAACTGTGGCAGCATCTACATAGGGAACTGTGGCAGCATCTACAGAGGGAACTGTGGCAGCATCTACAGAGAGCACTGTGGCAGTATGTACAGAGGACACTGTGGAATTATCTAGGGGTGTGTTGCATTATCTAAAGAGGGGACTGTGGCATTATCTACAGAGGGCACTGTGGCATTATCTACAGAGGGCACTGTGGCATTATCTACAGAGGGCACTGTGGCATTATCTAGGGGTCTGTTTAATTATCTACAGAGGGCACTGTGGCATTATGTACAGAGGGCACGGTGGCATTATCTAAGGGTGTGTTGCATTATCTACAGAGGGCAGGGCACTGTGGCATTATCTACAGAGGGCACTGTGGCAGCATCTACAGAGGACTCTTTGGCAGCATCTACAGAGGACTCTGTGGCAGCATCTACAGAGGGCACTGCGGCAGCATCCACAGAGGGAACTGTGGCAGCATCTACAGAGAGCACTGTGGCAGTATGTACAGAGGACACTGTGGCATTATCTAGGGGTGTGTTGCATTATCTAAAGAGGGGACTGTGGCATTATCTACAGAGGGTACTGTGGCATTATCTACAGAGGGCACTGTGGCATTATCTACAGAGGGCACTGTGGCATTATCTATGGGTCTGTTTAATTATCTACAGAGGGCACTGTGGCATTATGTACAGAGGGCATGGTGGCATTATCTAAGGGTGTGTTGCATTATCTACAGAGGGCAGGGCACTGTGGCATTATCTACAGAGGGCACTGTGGCAGCATCTACAGAGGACTCTTTGGCAGCATCTACAGAGGACTCTGTGGCAGCATCTCCAGAGGGCACTGCGGCAGCATCCACAGAGGGAACTGCGGCAGCATCCACAGAGGGCACTGCGGCAGCATCCACAGAGGGCACTGCGGCAGCATCAACAGAGGGCACTGCGGCAGCATCCACCGAATGTAATGCGGCCCGACAACTTCCCATTTTTTCTATATGTGGCCCACTTACCCGGTCGAGTTTGAGACCCCAGTTCTATGCCCACCAAGCCAGCCCAGTACATATGAACAGCACCAAAACCAAGCTCAGTACCTATATACAATGCCAGAACCAAGCTCAGTACATAAATACAACACCAGACCCAAGCTCAGTACATAAATACAGCACCAGAACCAAGCTCAGTACATAAATACAGCACTAGAACAAATCTCAGTACAGAAATACAGCACTAGAACCAAGGTCGGAACATATATACAACACCAGAACCAAACTCAGTACATATATATATACATCCCCAGAACCAAGCTCAGTTCATAAATACAACACCAGAACAAAGCTTAGTACATATATACAGCACCAGAACCAAGCTCAGTACATAAATACAATACCAGAACAGAGCTCAGTACATATATATATACCTGTGGGCGCACAGGTATTTCCCGTAAATATGAAACCTAATAAGATCTTGCTTCCCTTTCAGGTTTCTTTTGAGGGTAGGTCTGCTACCGGCAGTGCGTTCGTGGATTTAGGGTCTTCTGCTAATATTATGTCTGTGGAATTTGCTATGTCTCTAGCTATGCCATTGATTGATTTGCCTAAACGTGTCCCGGTAGTGGGTATCGACTCCACTCCACTTGCTAATAGTTATTTTACGCAGCATACCCCTGTTTTTGAACTCCTTGTTGGCTCCATGCATTTGGAGCAGTGCTCTTTACTGGTGATGCAGGGATTATCATCCGATTTGATTTTAGGCCTTCCCTGGTTGCAGATGCAAAATCCCACGTTTGACTGGAATACTGGGGATCTTATCAAATGGGGTAATGAATGCATGACGTCATGTTTTTCTGTTAATTTTATTTTTCTCCCTGAGGAGGTGAACACTCTACCTGAGTTTATTCAGGACTTCACTGATGTTTTTTCTAAAAAGGCCTCCGAAGTGTTACCTCCTCATAGAGAATACGATTGCGCAATCGATTTGCTACCAGGGGCTAAGCTCCCTAAGGGTAGGATATTTAATCTCTCTTGTCCCGAACGTGAAGCCATGAGAGAGTATATCCAGGAAAGCCTGGCCAAGGGTTACATTCGCCCCTCTACTTCTCCGGTAGGTGCTGGCTTCTTCTTCGTAGGGAAGAAGGATGGTGGTCTTTGGCCATGCATCGATTACCGAAAGTTGAAAAAGGTCACTGTAAGGAACCAGTATCCCCTTCCTTTGATTCCTGATCTCTTCAATGAAGTTCAGGGGGCCCAATGGTTCTCTAAGTTTGATCTACGGGGGGCTTATAACCTTATCCGCATCAGAGAGGGGGATGAGTGGAAGACTGCGTTTAACACGCCCGAAGGTCATTTCGAATACCTCGTCATGCCCTTTGGGTTGTGTAATGCTCCCGCGGTCTTCCAGAATTTCATAAATGAGATTTTAAGAGACTACCTGGGGGTATTTCTTGTAGTGTACCTTGATGACATACTTGTGTTTTCCAAGGACTGGTCCTCCCACATTGAGCATGTCAGGAAGGTGCTCCAGGCCCTTCGAGAAAACAAACTGTTTGCTAAAACCGAAAAATGTGTGTTTGGGGTGCAGGAGATACCATTTTTGGGTCAAATCCTCACTCCTCATGAATTCCGCATGGACCCTGCCAAGGTTAAGGCTGTGGCTAAATGGGTCCAACCTGCCTCCCTGAAGGCATTACATTGCTTCCTGGGGTTTGCTAATTATTACAGGAGATTTATTGCTAACTTCTCGGTAAGCCTCTTACGGATCTTACTCGCAAAGGTGCTGATCTCCTCCACTGGCCTTCAGAGGTGGTCCAGTCTTTTGAGGACCTTAAGAAGTGCTTTATCTCGGCCCCGGTGCTGATTCAGCCTAACCAAATGGAGCCATTTTATCGTGGAGGTTGACGCCTCCGAGGTGGGAGTGGGTGCTGTCTTGTCCCAGGGTACCAGGTCCCTCACCCATCTCCATCCCTGTGCCTACTTCTCCAGGAAGTTTTCGCCCACTGAGAGTAACTATGACATTGGCAACCGCGAACTCTTAGCCATTAAATGGGCATTTGAAGAGTGGCGCCACTTCTTGGAGGGGGCTAGGCACCAGGTAACGGTCCTTACTGACCACAAGAATCTGGTTTTCCAAGAATCTGCCCGGAGGCTAAACCCGAGACAAGCTCGATGGGCGTTGTTTTTTTACTAGATTCAACATTTTGGTCACCTATAGGGCTGGGTCTAAAAATATTAAAGCTGATGCACTGTCGCGTAGTTTCATGGCCAGCCCTCCTTCGGAGGAAGATCCTGCTTGTGTTTTGCCCCCAGGTATAATCATTTCCTCTGTTGATTCTGTCTTAGTCTTCGAAATTGCGGCTGATCAAGGTTCAGCTTCCTGGAACCTTCCTGAGAACAAGCTGTTTGTTCCCCTGCAATTCCGGCTAAGGGTACTCAGGGAAAATCATGACTCTGCGCTATCTGGTCATCCAGGCATCCTGAGTACCAAGCACATCATTGCCAGAAACTATTGGTGGCCTGGGTTGCCTAAAGACGTTAAGGCCTACGTCGCCGCTTGTGAAATTTGTGCTAGGTCCAAGACTCCCAGGTCCCGACCAGCGGGCTTACTATGTTCTTTGCCCATTCCCCAGAGACCTTGGACCCATATCTCCATGGATTTTATCACCGATCTGCCTCCATCTCAAGGCAAGTCGGTGGTGTGGGTTGTAGTAGACCGCTTCAGTAAGATGTGCCACTTTGTGCCCCTCAAGAAACTACCCAATGCTAAGACGTTAGCTACCTTGTTTGTCAAACACATCCTGCGTCTCCATGGGGTTCCTGTCAATATAATTTCTGACAGAGGGGTACAATTTGTTTCATTGTTTTGGAGAGCTTTCTGTAAAAATTTGGAGATTGATCTGTCCTTCTCCTCGGCCTTTCATCCTGAAACTAATGGCCAAACTGAGAGGACTAATCAGTCTCTAGAACAATATTTAAGGTGTTTTATCTCTGACTGTCAATATGATTGGGTCTCATTAATTCCCCTCGCCGAATTTTCCCTTAATAACCGGGTCAGTAACTCGTCAGGGGTCTCCCCCTTTTTCTGTAATTTTGGGTTTAATCCACGGTTCTCCTCCGTTTCACCTGGTGGTTACAACAATCCCGAGGTAGATGTCGTTCATCGGGAACTGTGCACAGTCTGGGCTCAGGTTCAGAAGAACCTAGAGGCGTCCCAGAGCATACAAAACACTCAGGCAGATAGAAGACGTTCTGTGGCTGTCTTCAAAAAATTTGTGCCTTAATGTCCCGTCCAAAAAACTTGCTCCCCGGTATATAGGGCCGTACAAGGTCATTGAAGTCCTTAAACCTGTCTCCTTCCGACTGGAGTTACCCCGGTCTTTTCGAATACACAACGTGTTTCATGCCTCCCTCCTGAAACGCTGCTCTTCATCCTTGGCTACCTCGAGGAAACCTCCGGTCCCTGTTCTCACCCCTGATGGGGTAGAATTCGAGGTGGCCAAGATTGTGGACAGCAGGATGGTCCAAGGCTCCCTCCAGTACCTGGTCCATTGGAGAGGATATGGGCCTGAGGAGAGGACTTGGGTGCCCGCCCGGAATGTTCACGCTGGGGTATTGCTCAGGAGGTTCCATCTTCGGTTCCCCAATAAGCCAGGTCCACCTAGAAAGGGTCCAGTGGCCCCTCATAAAAGGGGGGGTACTGTAAAGGATCTGCCAGACACAGCTTCTGTGTCGACGCCCGTGGTTAATCAGTCTGCACCTGCTCCTAAGTCTGATAGAGTGACTCGATCATCTACCACTCGGGCTGGGAGGCTGAGAAGTGGGAGAGCCATGCACAGCCTGGCCAGACGGAGCTAGCTCCCGCCCCCTGTTTATTTATACCTTAATTTCCTGCTCCTCCTTTGCCTGTGATTCTGCCTGTTTCCTGGTTCTGCTGCTGCTTGTACTATTGACCTATGCTTCATATTGACCCTGGCTTTACTGACTACTTTCCTGCTCTGCGTTTGGTACCTCGTACACTCCTGGTTTGACTCGGCTTGTTCACTACTCTTGTTGCTCACGGTGTTGCCGTGGGCAACTGCCCCATTTCCCTTAGCTTCTGTGTACCCTTGTCTGTTTTTCTGTCGTGCACATATTGAGCGTAGGGACCGTCGCCCAGTTGTACGCCGTCGCCTAGGACGGGCCGTGCAAGTAGGCAGGGACTGAGTGGCGGGTAGATTAGGGCTCACCTGTCTGTCTCCCTACCCCGTCATTACAATTACAGCTCTGGAACCAAGCTCACTCACACACACACACACACACACACACACACACACACACACACACGCAGTGCCCCCTTTAGATATTGACAACCTATAAATAACAGAAGGTGAAGGTACATATCCGGAAGTAACAAACCAGGTGATATGGATACAAGGTACTCCTTCAATATACAACCAATGTTTATAACCATAGTTATAAAAATCAAATGATAACAAAATGAGAATATTAATATCTTTATTAATAATCAATTAAAAACAAGAACAGCTGTATACAGACAATTAAAATTAACAGTGTAGTATGAAAATGGGTGACACAGCAGGTTTGATATGTATGAATAGAATGCCTGGGAGCAGTATATGCTGACACAAATACAAAAATAGATATATATCCCAAATATTATAGTACAAAAAAGAAGAGTAGGATTACTAATAAAGATATTGATATTCTCATTTTGTTATTATTTGATTTTTGTAACTATGTTTATAGAGATTGGTTGTACACTGTAGATATTGCCCCATAGAACCCCCTGTAGGTAAAGTGCCTGTAGATAATACCACTCACACTGTTAAACGGAATGTCCACTACCGGACAACTGTAGACCTATCCACCGGATAGGACATCAGTATATGATCTGTGGGGGTCCGACATCCGGAGCCTGCATCGTTAATCCACTCCGGCTGCCTATGGACACTGGACATACATGCCAGAAGCAGTTGTTTCCGGGTACAGAATAGCGGCCGAGCTGCAGTACTGTTCAAGTAAATACTAGCAGAGCTGCAGTTCTGCACCACGGCCGCTATGCTATGTATGGAGAAAACTGCTACCGGCTCCGTACATCGCATAATGGGCAATAACATCCGGTGCCCGCAGGCCACCGCAACGGCTCATCGGTGCAGGGTCCGGATGTCGGACCCGCACCGATGATATACTGATGATGTGTCCGGTGGATAGGTCATCAGTTGTCCGGTAGTGGACAACCCATCTATCTAAAAAACAAACAAACATTACATGCTCCTGATCCTATTCCCATGCTGTCCTGTAGCAACACATGGCCTGCTCTCTAAAGAGCAGGTCTGCTGGAGCTGAACGACGTAAGCATCGTTGAAAAGTGTTACGTGGCAGGGCAAGACACTAATGTACAGTACATACATTACACGCTATACATACATTATACACATACAGTACATACATTACACACTACACTATACACATACAGTACATACAATACACACATATAGTACATACATTACATGCTACACATACACTATACACAACAATACATACATTATACACTACAATACACACTACACATACACTATAAACATACAGTACATAGATACGCATACAGTACATACATTACACACTACAATACATACATTACACACTACACATACACTATACACATACAGTACATACTGTCACGTAGGGTTCGTGGACCCACTGGGCTGTACCGCCTTGGCGGTATGGCAGCTGACCAACAGGGCGCAGGTCAAGGTCTATAGTTGGTATAGGGTACCTGTGGCAGCTCGGACAGTAGCAAGGCAGGCTTGGCTGGGAATAGGCAGCATGTAGACGTCAGGCGTGGAGTAGGAGGACAGGCGTAGAATACAGCACAGCATGACTACAGCTCAGCACAGCACTTGACTAGGATAGCACCGGATACAGGATACAGGAAACACTGGGAACTGGAAACACTGGGAGACCATTTGCATAGAAAAACTAGGAAACGACAAACAACGCTCAGGCAACGAAGCAAGGGGCTGGGCCCTCTTATAGTCCAGGGCACTCATGGGCTGATTAAAAGATTAAAGTCCGGTGCACGCGCTGACTCTTTAAGAGCGGGCACGAGCGTGCGCGTGCATCCTACGTGACCCGGCCGAGGTGAGTGGAAGTGAGTGCTGGCGTCTCCTGAGGAGGAGACTGGGGCCAGCGCTGGCAGACCCTTGGCTGCGGCCGTCAGGAGTTGAGTGAACGTGACGGCCTGCAGCCACAGACATGACACATACATTACACACACTTACCTTTTGTGCAGGCTGCTGCCTATATTGATCATCTCTTGCTCTGATGGGAGACTCAAGAGGAAACCACTAGCAAGCTTTGTTGAGTCCATCATGGCAGGATTTCCCATCAGTTGCAGAGAAGACACCCTGCACGCCTCCCTCTCCGTCCCGACACTGAGCAGGATCATATTACATTGGTGACATGAGAGTGGAGAGCAGGGAGGGTCAGGGGAGTTATTAAGGTGGCACAGGAGAGATGTGATGTTCTTACGGAGGCAGCACATCTTGCACCTGCTAAGTGGAGGGAACCTCGGCCAGCAGCTCTGTAATGCCACCCCCTCTGACACTCTGCAGGGTGCCGCCTGAGGCCAGAGGCTCAACTCGCCTCATGGTAGATACATCCCTGCCTGGGAGTCTTAATTAGACCACCAGCTGCCATGACAACCCATCGGCAATCGACAATTGCGTCGCAGGGGGGGCGATGGGGTGACAGAGGGGGTTACCTGTGTCTAACTACCTAAATGAAGTGATTGCTATGGTCTGCGAAATCTAAGCAGTTAAATGGCTTGGATCAGAGTAATATACAGCTGGCACCCACTCTGTATCGAGTGGGTATAGTTCGTGAGCCCGATACATACTTCCCCAGCCTTCCCCAGCCTTCCCCAACCCGACTATGATGTACAAGTATGTCAATGGTTTTTTATTATTATTACTCCAATGCATCTAAAATGAAAAAAGTAACTCCTCAAATAGTCTTGATTAAAAATCTTCTACTGGTTTGTGTCTACAACTCCTATGCAGACCTATGTGTCTCCATGGTAACAGACAACAAACAAACCCCATATAGTCTAATCCTGCATCCTCCCCTACTGTACTCCTACCAAATGTAACTTAGTTTGAAGTAGCTTAAAGCAGCCTATGCTTTTCTGTACAGTCCTAAAATGTTATTTATATATAAATATGCCAGATGTACCTAAAAAGAGTAAAAAGAAGCACAAGCTGGGCACTCACCAATTCAAAACTTCTTCATTTGTTTCTTTTCATTCCAATAACAGCTAAACACATGGGCTGTAAGCGCAAGCATAGTACTCCTACTACAAACATCGGTGCCTATGTTTGGAGTAGGAGTACTGCGCTTACAGCCCATGTGTTTTGTTTTGACTGGAATGTTTCTGCATCGAATATCTAAAAAGAGTTATACTTTTTTTTTTTCAGATGTATACTGCCAACTGTATGGTCAAACATAGTGTCGATAGAGCCTGGAATATAACTACAGCTAGGATTCATACAGCAATTATTATTACCAGAGATTATGGTAGGACGTTGTTGTGTAGTTGTCTTAAAGAGACTTTGTCACCAAATTATAAGTGCCCTATCTCGTACATAAGGAGATGGACGCTATAATGTAGGTGACAGCAGTGCTTTTTATTTATAAAAAGGATCTATTTTTACCACATTAGGAGCGATTTTAGCTTTATGCTAATTAGTTTCTTAATGCCCAAGTGGGCGTGTTTTTACTTTAGACCAAGTGGGCGTTGTACAGAGGAGTGTATGACGCTGACCAATCAGTGTCATACACTTCTCTCCACTCATTTAGACAGCGCATAGTGACACTGCGTTATTCACTATGTGCTGTCTTAAGCTGGATTCACACGAGCGTGTGCGTTTGCGCAAAAGGCACTTGACAGCCCCGTATGATGCGCGGCTGCGTGCTTTTCACGCAGCTGCCATCATTATGACACTCCGTTTGGATGTTTTCAATCATCCTTTTCACAGCTGTTGCGCGAATCACGCTGGTCGCACGGAATGCGTGGTTTTCACGCACCCAATGACTTCAATGGGTGCGTGATGCGTGAAAAACGCCCAAAGAACGGACATGTCGTGACTTTTTTTCAGCGAACTCACGCTAAGTAAAAATAACGCACGTCTGCACGGCCCCATAGACTAATATAGGTCCATGCGACGTATATCCCGTTCATCTGAATAAGCCCTTATACTGACATATTAACGTTACTGAAGTGTTTAGACAGTGACTAGACATTCCTTCCAGACAGGACAGAATGTCTATTCACAATCCCTGCACTTCGTTAACGTTTGTTTGGTGCTTACAGCAGAGCAAGCGTAATCTCGCAAGATCTCGCTGTAAATGACAGGTTACAGCGAGATTACGCTTTGTCTCTTTAAATCATGATCTCATACATTTGGTTTGTGCTCTGCATTGTACGTTTACTGCAAAGCAATCGATTAGGGTATGTTCAGCAAATTGGTTTCAGAAATGTCTGCAACTGAAAATCCTGATCCATACAGATGAATGGGATAGTCACAGAAATTTCTGCAACAAATCTGGTACATGTGAACATACTCTTATAGTAGAAATTATCCTGGCTAAGCAACTAACTGCTACCTTATCAGGATCCAACAGGAACAATAATAAGTCCCTGTCACATATTCTGGACATGTTATTCCTTATAAAAGCCCAAGTTTGTCTCTATTTATTAACATTCCAGCTGCATAAATATCTTTAGGTGTCCAGTTTTAAGGTCACGTAGATGGGTGATGAAAATAACATCTGTATCCATTTTCTTTAAAAATGTCCAAAAGTTTTCTTTATAAACAATCAGTGTCCTGATCTAATGTATTCATCATGAAGAACATACAATAATAGTTTAAGAAACCAATCTTCTAATTTACATATTTCTAAAACAGCTTGAGCTGGAGGAACAATTCGACAATCCTCATCTTTTTCATTTGCTTGTAATGTATTCTGCGTTGCTTTCTGATATTCAGTCTAGACCTGTGTGAACTCAGGCTTTGTATACAGTTTACAGCTGCTGCCGGAGTTGTGTATATATGGGCTCTGGTTTGTTTTCAGATGTTCTTACAGCTTTCCAGGAATTCTGGGACTCAGAAATGAGGCATCCAGAATATAGGAGCCTGGAGCTTTTAACTATGTGTTATTCCTAGGGGGAAGTACAGTTGAGAGCGATATCCTCGGCTTTATGTAGTCTCCACTGATTTTCAAACAACCACATAACCGTTCCCCCAAAATATGTTTAAAGAAGCAAAATGGAGAATTAGAGATTTAATGTGTAACAGTATGTTTGGTACAGTTAAACAAAAAGTTACACCATAAATATATTTATCCATTTTCAAAGGAATGCATAAAATTATGCATTCGGTTTGTTTGCCAGATTTAGGTTCCATTTAATTTTATTTATGTCTGTTGCTTATATGGCCCCAACATATTCCGCAGCACTGTACATAAATTGTAATCACTCCGTGTCGCCAGTCGGGCTCACAATCTAAATTCTCTATCTTTATGTTTTTGGTGTGTGTGGGGAAACCAGGGAAGCCGGAGAAAACCCACGTAAGTGTAACGTCTAAGGCCGCGGACCGTTGTTCAGACTTACCCTTTGACGGCCTTGGCCATTGACACGTGAGTTCTCGGCGGCATCTCCCTCCAGGGAGACACCGGCACTCACTTCCGGGTTCTGTGACTGTTTCCCGCAGGGCGCGCACGCCCGCACGTGCCCGGCCTTAAAGGGCCAGTACGCATTCAGTTGTTAAAAATCAGTAATTAGCCCAGAATACTGCTGGACTATAAAAAGGGCTCTGCTCACTTGATCTTTGCCTGAGAGTTGTTGTATACCTAAAGTTTGTCTTGCAAATGGTCTCCTGGTGTTTTCCAGTTCCCAGTGTTACCCGTTCCTGCTGCCTGTACCCTGTATCCCGTGCTACCGTGCCTCTGTGCCATCTACAGTGAAAGTCAAGTTGTGTCTTCCGCGGCATTTACTGTGCCATCTACTGTGAGAGTCAAGTCGTGTCTTCTGCTGCATCTACTGTGCCATCTACTGTGAGAGTCAAGTTGTGTCACCGCTACTGTCTACATTGCCTCAGGCACCCTTTCTGGACTATAAACATTGTATTGTACCTAGGTGGCCAGCTGCTATCCCGCTACGCGGTACGGTCCAGTGGGTCCACACCCCGCGCCTTGACAGTAAGCATTGGGAGAAAACACAAAGTACACGTATATATTATGCCTGTCATATTTCAGATTATGCCTGCATGCAGTTTCATAACATAAGAAAAAGATGACCCAATGCTTAAAAAGAAGACTCTATTTATCAAAGGCTGCTAAGTAAGAGTGGACATTTAAAGGGAAACTCCACCTCCACAACCAGTTTTTGTATTGTTCAAAAGCATTTAAAATGAAAAATCAAGCACCTTTGTAAATAGTCTAAAATCTTCTATAGTTTCATGTCTACAGCTCTCCTACTTCTTCGGCTACATTCACACGAGAGCATCCGATTTGCGAGCGTAATAAAGCAGTGTATTTCCAGCAGTTCAATTCCGTGTGCCATCAGTGTGTGTTGCATATGGCATCAGTGTGCATTGCGTGTGACATGCGGTTTTTTACATCCGTGCAAGCAGTTTTATTTTATTTTTCTAATTTCTCTGCATTTCTTTGTAACTGATACATGAAACACGGACAGCACATGGGTGTCATCCGTGTGCTGTTCGAGTTTTTTACGCACCCATAGACTTCAATGGGCAACAAGGTGTGCAAAAATGCACCAATATAGGACATGCAGTAGGTTTCATGCAACGGACACTTCCTGCGTGAAAACTCACGTATGTATGAATAGCCCCATTGCAATGAATGGGTCCGTGTGCTATAAGTTATTTCAACGCACAGCCCACAGACGAGTATTACGCTCGTCTGAATGATAATCACTATATAAACTCCAAAAGCAGTTAAAATGCGGGCAGGGCATTATTTACAACAAAAACATCCCCCCATCATTTACCGCAAAGGCAGCTCCATACTATAAACCATACATAAGAGAAAAAACAGAGCTTAAAGCCAAATTTCTAAAAAGTGTAAATATTTATTTATTAAACACATATAACAAGCAATGTATTAAAAATATACATAAGGACAAGACTCCAGTAAGATAGATGGAGCAGATAGTAGAAGTTGCTGAGTTTTATGTATGAGCGCTATGAGCTAGAGTGAGTTATTAGATAGGTATATATTTAAACCCAAAATGGGTTCCCTATTCCTAGTCAATAAACCCCATGGACATGTAGAGGGGAAAAAAGATTTCTTGGGATAAAGTGTCAGTGCATCAATATATGATAGGTAACCCTAACCTTACCCATAGCAGCAGCAAAAAGGTGATTCAGTATTTGCTCCTCCACATAGACCTTCTATGGTCTATGTGGAGGAGCCAAATTACTAAGATATGTATTCTCCATTTTGTAATGACCTTTCCTCTATATAATTCTAGATGAGTCTCAAAGAAATTTCTTATCTTCATGTGTTCATAATATGGTCTACATATCCCATTGTAGCCGGTTGGCTGAACGCCCAGACATAAAGTGCAACTATTTCTCATTATAGCAAAAAATTGCCCCATGAGAACGAACCACTAACAACATCCCATTATATGCTTGTCTCCAGGTGTTACCTGATGTCAGCATTTTAATGAAGAATTATAATTATGCACTTGAAATATTCTTATCGTCTGCTATTGGCTGAATAATAAATATTGTCACATTGCCTCTGATTGGTTAACCTCAAGCCTACACCCCTTTTGAATGATATTATTATAATTGAGTTTGGCAATAAACCTCCAGAGGAGTATTTTGAGCTTACTAGTAGAGTCTGTGTGTTATTTCTCCTCTCTCGATATATATCGGTATGAAATCTCCTGATTAGGATGCTGGATAAAGTTCCTGGCGTGAGTGTCTGTTGGAACACTCGTCTTAATTTCAGTCTAATATATTTTGAGCCATTGACTTCCACGACAAGGCCATACTTACTAAATGGGCTGGTAGACATCAGTTACCTCCAGGACGCAGACAAGTAAAAAATGCTACAGAGGGAAAGGGCTCAGGTGCATTAAATAGTAATAACCACTCATCTGAATGAGCCCTAACTAATTTACATTTAGTAGTTTAGAAAGGAGTAGGGAATAGATGAGAGGGAGTATGACTGGAGGATCGCATATCTTGAGATACCTAAATCTGCTTAGGAGCTGTAGACACAAAACGGTGGGTGATTTCTAATTAAGATTACTTAAAAAACAGCTTCATTTTTTATTTTGGTTGCTTTGGAACAATAAAAATCGGTTGCAAACTCCTTGCTACTACAGCCTTTTTTTTTATTTAGTCTTTTCCTCCCAGCATTCCAAAAGCCAAAAAGTTTATATAGCCGCATAAGGGCTTGTTTTTTGTAGACAGGTTGTAATATTTCACAGAACCATTTATTGAACCATATAATGTACTCGGAAACTTAGAAAAAAATATTTGTAGGATGGAATGGGAAAAACCCAGCAATTTCATCATTGTTTTTTGAGTTTTGTTTTTACGGCTTTCTCCATGCTGTAAAAATGACATGTTACATTTATTCTGTGGGTCAATACGATTATGGTAATACCAGATTTATATATTTTTTTCTGTTTTGCTGCTTTTACAAAGAAAAATAAATTGTTAAAAAAAAAATGTTGTGTCACCATATTCTGAGAGCCATACTTTTTTTCTTTATCCGTCAATTGAGCGGTGTGAGGGCTTGTTTTGAGCTGTAGTTTTCATTATTACTGTCTTGGGGTACATGTGACTTTACCATTTTTTATTTATTTTATGAGTGACCAAAGAAACCTGAATTCTTGTGTTTTTTAATAATTTTTTTTTTACAGCGTTTGCCGTGTGGATTAAATAATGTAATATTGTGATAGTTCGAATTTTAACAGTTTTTTACTAGTCCCCCTAGAGGACTTGAACAAGAGATTTTTTTCGGTAGCTTGCACAATAAACTGCAATACTTTTGTATTGCAATGTATTGTGCTTTTTAATCCCTTCCCGATCCTGGAAGTACTATTAGGTCATGGTAACTATAGCGTTCGCGCTCCATGACCTAATAGTACGTCTCGGGAGTAACGGCCGTTTCGGCCGTCCTCCCGACACATACAGGAGCTGTGACAGCTGCTGTCTTGTTCAGCAGCTGTCACAGCTCCTACAGCGGGGACCGATCGCTGTGTCCCCGCTGATTAACCCCTTAAAAGCCGCTTTCTATAGAGATCGCGACTTTTTAGGGGTTAAGCTGCCATCGCCGGCCTGCTACACGATAGCGGCTGGCGATGGTGACTATGGCAACCGGACACCAAACAATGGCGTCCGGCTATGCCATAGACGGAAGCCTAGTGGGTCCTGACAACGTCAGGACCCACTATGCTTGCTGTCAGTGAGTAGCTGACAGTTCTAATACACTGCACTACGCATGTAGTGCAGTGTATTAGAATAGCGATCAGGGCCTCCTGCCCTCAAGTCCCCTAGTGGGACAAAGTAATACAGTAAAAAAAAAGTTAAAAAAAGATGTGTAAAAATAAGAAAATAAAAGTTTTAAAAGTATTAAAAGTAAAAATCCCCCCTTTTCCCTTATCAGTCATTTATTATTAATAAAAATATATAAACAAACAAATAAACTATACATAATTGGTATCGCCGTGTCCGTAACGGCCTGAACTACAAAATAATTTCATTATTTATCCCACACGGTGAACGCCGTAAAAGAAAATAATAATAAACCGTACCACAATCACAATTGTTTGGTCACTTCACCTCCCAAAAAATGGAATAGAAAGAGATCAAAAAGTCGCATGTACCGAAAAATGGTACTGATCGAAACTACAGTTCGTTACGCAAAAAATAAGTCCTCGCACGGCTTTATTGATTGAAAAATAAAAAAGTTCTGACTCTTAGAATAAGGTAACACAAAAAGTGAATGATTTTTTACCAAACGTATTTTATTGTGCAAACGCCATAAGACATAAAAAACTCTAAACATCTGGTATCGCCGTAATCGTATCGCCCCGCAGAATAAAGTGAATGTGTCATTTATAGCGCACGGTGAACGCTGTAAAAAAAATAGAATAAAAAAACAATAGTAGAATTGCTGTTTTTTAGTCACCACGCCACCTAAAAATAGAATAAAAACTGATCAAAAAGCCGCATGCACCCCAAGAAAACTACAATGGATTCCTCAATGGGTCTAGTTTCCAAATTGGGGTCACTTTTGGGGGGTTCAAACGGGACATGGTGCCTAATAAAAAAGAGGCCTCTAAATCCACTATGTCCTCCTTTGCTTCGGAGGCCGGGGCTTGTGTCCATTACCGCCCGAGGGCCACATGTGGGATATTTCTCAAAACTGCAGAATCTGGGCAATACGTATTAAGTTGCGTTTCTCTGATAAATCCAATTGTGTTGTAAAAAAAATGGAATAAAGAGGATTTTCTGACAAAAAAAAAAATGTAAACTTCACCTCTACTTTGCTCTAAATTTCTGTGAAACACCTAAAGGGTTCATAAACTTTCTAAATGCTGTTGTGAATACTTTGAGGAGTCTAGTTTATAAAATGGGGTGATTGATAAGGGTGTCTAATATATGCGCCCCTCAAAGCAACTTCAGAACTGAACTGTAAACTAAAAAAATAAATAAATGAGGCAATACTTCGCTTCTTACATTATACTGATAATGAGCCGTGCCCACCACGAGACGACCCTAGTTTTGACTGTTTGTATAAACGGAGACCCCTATTAGACCGTTTCAGTGACCGGTTTTCCCAGCATTCACCCCCGAGACGTGTATTTCTATTGATGAGTTCCTGGTACATTTTAAAGGGAGGGTTCAATTCCGCGAGTACCTGCCGGGTAAGAGGGCAAGGTATGGCGTGAAGATGTATAAGCTGTGCGAGAGTGCATCAGGGTATACCTACAAGTTTAGGATATATGAAGGAAAGGCCACCGCCAAACCAGACTGCATCCTGGACTACAATAGGTACATGGGAGGGATGGACTTGTCAGATCAAGTCTTGAAGCCCTACAGCGCCATGCGGTGTGGTATAAGAAGCTGGCCGGGCACATCATACAGATGGCTTTGTACAATGTGTACGTGCTACATCGATGTGCAGGCCAGAGGGGAACTTTCCTGGAATTTCAAGAGGTGATTATCAAGAACCTAATCTTTAGGGACCAAGAAGGGGGGGCACACAGTACTTCTGGAAGCGGGGCCACACGCATCGTACCAGGGCGGCAACACTTTCCAGGAGAAGTTCCCCAAACTGGCAAGAAGGGAAAAAGTCAAAAGAGGTGCAAAGTCTGCTATATGGGATGACACAATATATCAATGTGACACGTGTCCCGAATAACCAGAGCTCTGTATGAAAGAGTTTTAAAATGTATCATACATCCCTTGGTTTATAATTTACCCCAATTTTACTTACCCTGATGCACTCCGCACAGCTTATCCCCCCTCGTCTTTCCCCTCTGAGCCCTGCTGCGTGCCCAGGCAGCTCATAACAGCCACATGTAGGGTATTGCCATACCCGGGAGAACCCACGTTACAGTTTATGGGGTATAGGTCTCCAGTCAAAATGCTCACTACACCTCTAGATGAATGCCGTAAGGGTGTAGTTTTTAAAACGGGGTCACTTCTTGCGGGTTTCAACTGTACTGGTACCTCAGGTGCTTCTGCATACATGACTTCGCACTAGAAAATCCCCAGTAGGCCAAATGGTGGTCCTTTCCTTCTGAGCCCTCCCATGGGCCCAAACGGCAGTTTATCACCACAAATGGGGTATTGCGGCACTCAGAACAAATTGCGCAACAGAATGGGGTATTTTGTTTCTTGTGAAAATAAGACATTTTCAGCCAAAACTACATATTATTTGAAAAAAATAATTTTGTTTTCATTCCCAGCCCAATTCAAATAAGTTCTGTGAAGAAACTATGGGGTCTAAATGGTCACATTACCCATAAATGAATTCCTTGAGGGGTGTAGTTTCCAAAATGGGGTCACTTCTGGTGGGTTTCCATTGCTTTGATACCTATAGGGCTCTGCAAATGTGACATGGCACCAGAAAACCAATCCAGCAAAATCTGGACTCCAACAAACACATAGCGCTCCTTTCCTTCTGAGCCCTCCCATGAGCCCAAACGGCAGTTTATCACCACAAATGGGATATTGCCACACTAAGGACAAATTGGGCAACAAAATGGGGTATTTTGTTCCCTGTGAAAATAAGACATTTTGATCACAAATGACATTTTATTGGAAAAAATTACATTTTTTTCATTTCACAGCCCAATTCAAATACGTGCTGTGAAAAAACTGTGCGGTCAAAATGGTAACAACAACCATAAATGAATTCCTTGAGGGGTGTAGTTTCCAAAATGGGGTCACTATTGGGGGATTCCTACTGTTTTGGCACCTCAACACCTCTTCAAACCTGGCATGCTTCCTAAAATATATTCTAATAAAAAAGAGGACTCAAAATGCACTAGGTGCTTCTTTGCTTCTAGGGCTTGTGTTTTAGTCCACGAGCGCAGTAGAGCCACATGTGGGACATTTCTAAAAACTGCAGAATCTGGACAATACATATTTAGTAGTGTTTCTCTGGTAAAACCTTCTGTGTTACAGAAAAAAAATGAATAAAATTGAAATTCAGCAAGAAAAATGAAATTTGCAAATTTTACCTTCACTTTGCTTTAATTCCTGTGAAATGCCTGAAGGGTTAAAAAACGTTCTAAATGCTGTTTTGAATACTTTGAGGGGTCTAGTTTTTAAAATGGGGTGTTTTATCAGGGTTTCTAATACATAGGCCCCTCAAAGCCACTTTAGAACTCAAGAGGTACCTTAAAAAAAGGCTTTTGAAATTTTCTTAAAAACATGAGAAATTGCTGTTTATGTTCTAAGCCTTGTAACGTCCAAGAAAAATAAAAGAATGTTCAAAAAAACGATGCCAATCTAAAGTAGACATATGGGGAATGTGAACTAGTAACTATTTTGGGTGGTATAACCCTCTGTTTTACAAGCAGATGCATTTAAATTCTGAAAAATGCAATTTTTTCAAAATTTTCTCTAAATTTTGCAATTTTTCATCAATAAACACTGAATATATCGACCAAATTGTACCACGAACATGAAGCCCAATGTGTCACGAGAAAACAGTCTCAGAATCGCTTGGGTAGGTTTAAGCATTCCGACGTTATTACCACATAAAGTGAAATATGTCAGATTTGAAAAATGGGCTCTGAGCCTTAAGGCCAAAACTAGGCTGCGTCCTTAAGGGGTTAAATATTCTGACACTATTTAATCAGTGGTGACAGTGCCAGACTATGTAGGAACCCACCCTTTTGAAACGGGAGTGGTAATGCCCAGTTGTCAACTTATTCATACATTTTCAGGAGGAATAACAGAGGAATGGCACAACACAGTTATAAGAAATGATGCTCCACCATTATTATTTCATGGTGAATACAAATATATACTAAAACTGCAAGTCAGGAGACGTGGCGGTCTTCTTTAAATACAACTTAATAACCTATGTTGATATCCCTGAAACCCAATGCAATATTTTGGTCATGTAGACACTGAATTTATGTTCTTCTTTTTTTTCCATTTGAAGAAAAATGCAGCATTCAGATGTTACCTGTGAGTGAATGGCAAAATGTGACTTAATGTGGTGTTTCTAGTTCACAAAGCTATCACACACACTGTTTAAAAAATCTAAAGAAGCAAACATTAAACAGGTAAGATCCTGTGTGCTAATGCTGACTGCATATGCAATATTTTCTAAGAAATATATTTCTTAGAATAAACATGGTTAGAACTGACAATAAAAACAAGCTAGAAATTTCATTGGTGGAAATGTGCCAAGCACAAAAAAGGAGAAATGGCTCAAAGTACAGAGAAAGCAATGTATACATACAGTGCCATGAAAAAGTATTTCCCCATCCAAATTTCTTTTATTTTTGCATAGTTGTCACACTTAAATGTTTTAGCTCATCAAAAGACTTTTAATAGCAGACAGAGATATCCCAAGTTACACAAAATTTAATTTTTAAATGATGATTTCATATATTGCAGGAAAATGCTGTTCAGTCCTACCTGGCCCTATGTGAAAAAGTAATTGCCCCCTTAGCTACTAAATCAACTAGTGAACCAAATTCAATTGATAATTGTGTTTAATTTCACTAGCTACACCAAGCTACCACTAGCTACACTGCCAGACCTGTTGAATCCTAACATCAATTGAATAGAACCTGTCTGGCAATGTGAAGCAGGCTAGAAGTTCTGAAAAAGCAGCGCACGATGCCACGTTCTAAAGAGTTTCAAATACAGATGCCAAACAAAGTCTTTGAAATCTACCAGTCAGGAAAGGGTTACAAAGCCAGGGGCATAGCTATAGGGGGCCCAAAAGCCCCTCAGCCGCATAAGACACTAGTATTATAAATGATATATGGTAGCTGGGGGCCCTGTTAAATATTTTGCATTTGGGCCCAGGATCTTCAAGTTACGCCTTTGTACAAAGCAATTGCTGTAGCTCTGGGACTCCAGCAAATCACAGTGGGAGCCATATTCACAAATTAAGAAAATTTTTAACAATTGTGAACCTTCCAAGAAGAGGCCGGTCTACTGAAATTTCATCGAGATCGCATTGACAACTCATCCAGGAGTTCACAAAAGAACCGAGATGAACATCTAAAGAACTGCAGGCCTCACTTGCCTCAGTATACACCAGTGGCGACTTACCAGAGGGGTGGATGGGATGACCACCCGGTGCCCCAGACTCAGAGGCCTCATTTGCCCCTGAAATGCGCCAAGCAATGACGGCGCAGGGAGCTATTGGCTTCCTGCCCCGCTGTTTGCACTCGTAGGCCACAGCCTAGTTTAGGCCTACGGCCTACGAAAGACCGGGAGCACGCTTATGATGCCGCTAAAGTTATAGAAAGCAGGAAGTCAAAGTGTCCGGCAGGATTGAGTACAAGTATATTAGGTGAGTATAACTGAAAAAAAAATATTTCAGTGGCACCAAGGGGTCACTATTAATATGAGGGGATCAAATGACTGAAATGAGTGTGAGCATAAGAAAGGGGCATTCCTACTGTGGGATAAAAAAAAAGGGGGCATTCTAAATGTGGGGGCCTAAAAAATGGGGCATTCCTACTGTGGGGCATAAAAAAGGGGCATTCTTACTGTGGGGGCAGAAAAAAAATAGGCATCCTTACTGTGAGGGCATAAAAAAGGGACATTCCAACTTTGGGGGCATAAAAGAAAGAACATACAAAAGGGAGCATACTTACTGTGGGGGCATACAAAATAATCATTCCTAATGTGGGGGCATAAAAGTTGACACTAGTAACATGGGGGCTTAAAGGGGGAATTATTTCTGAGCAGGGGTAAAAAAGGGGCGATTATTACTGCGTGGGTATAAAATGGGGCATTATTACAGTGGGGGCATAATAGGTGGTACTATTGCTGCGGGGGCATAAAAGGAGGCATTACTGAGTGCGGCAGAAAAAAGAGCATTAGTACTGAGTGGGACATAAAGAAACATTATTACTAAGTGTGGGCATAAAAGGGGATTATTACTGTAGGGGAATAAAAGGGGGCATTATTACTGACTGCTGCATAAAAAGGACATTAGTATTGAGTGGGAGCATAAAAGGGTGCATTAATACTGAGTCGGGACGTTATTACTATGGGAGATAGAAAAGAGGGCATTATTACTGAATTGGGCATAAAAGGGGGTATTAGTGCTGAGTGGAGGCACTATTACTGTGTGGCTCTATCGCTGGGTAGGGTGTAAAGGGGACACTATTACCGTGTAGAGAAATAAAAGTAGCACTTACTGTGTGGGAGTGGGTGCTCTTACTGTATGGGGCACCTAGAGGGGGCATTATTACCATCTAAGGCACTACATTTTTGCCGGTGAACGGAGAGGAGCAATGAGCTCTCCCCTGCCTGGAATTAAACTACAAGCACCGCTGCCTTGCTGAGCTATGGATAGTGGAGCTCAGCAGCGGGGTGCAATGAGCAAAGTTGTATGGCCCGGGAGTGAAAAATATCCCACTCTTGGCTGTATGTTCTGGGAGTGTGAGGTCCCGTCTCGCTCTGTCCTACTCTGCTGCCGGTGCATGCGGCAGAGCGGAGGGCATGAGGCTCTGGCAGTAGGCTGGAGAGTGGTTGCGCTAGCGTTGCACTTTTTAAAACTTTAAATCAATGGACCCTAGTGTTGGAGAACTTTGAAATAAACACCCAGCGCATATTTCGTTGACATTTCCCGGGACCGCCATTCTAGCAGCCAATAAATAGGTAAATGTGTCACAGTGTCTAGAGTCAATCAGAAAATTATTCATCAAATCACTTTAAGTCCAGTGTGTGAAATTTACAACTGAGACTTTTAATGCTTAACTTTTAATGAAGCTATATTACAAATATGCTATATTTTAAATGTCCTGACTACATTGCCAAAGGCCGGGGCTTAACTTGCCTCATTACAATTGCTTTCAGATCCCTTGTTGGTCATTACAATTGATATTCCAGATATTGCTGCTATATCACAGTGTGCAATATCACACATAATGACCCCATGTCTGGTTGTATTCCTCTTTACATTGATAGGATCAGTATTTTATAATCAAATTTTAGTAAATGTGCCTTGAAAACTGCCAACAGCCTCTACCAATGAAAAACAAATCAACATGATGTGAATAAGCCAGCATTTGTTCTGATAGTCCTCTTTCAGACCTAGCCATACAGTTGGAGGTTTATAAAGACTGGCGTTGCCTTTGCCAACCTTAATATATAGATTAGTGGAGTAAGATGCGCATAATTTATTAAAAGTCCACGCTGTCCGTGCACCACAGATTTAAATCTACGTCAGCTATGAGCTGGCGTACATTTTTACTATAAATGACACCAGTTTCTGACATAAAAATGTTTTGACCTGCAGGTGCCCCCATCCCTTTCACTAAGCTCTGCCCACAAAAAGTGCCGTAAGCTATGGAAACGGCCCAGGCGCAAATTTTTTGTGCCATTTATGACTTTTCTACACAAGAAAACTAGTGTTGAAAAGGTAAAATTTCTCCCCCACTGACATTTTTTTGTGTGATTGGGACTGAGCTGAAGTAGCAGACACATCCATAATTGAACATGCTCGGGTAAATAATGAGGGGGACATGAGTTCCATGTCTCTTCATGCAGCCAAAAGACAGGGGAGCTGGGAGTCGAGCCCCCACTGCTCTGATAATGATGGCTTATCCTTTCCGATCCCCACCCCCAAAAATGTTTTTTAAAAATGAACATAACTGGTATCACCGTGACCGTAAATGTCTATTATAATATAACAATATTTAACCTGCACTGTAAACACCGTAAAAAAAGAAATAAAAAGCCAGAAATGCTGTTTTTTAGTCAGCTCATATCCCACAAAAATGGAATAAAAAGTGTTAAAAATCCCTCATGTACTATGGTACCAATAGATTCTACAGCTCGAAACACATAAAAATAAACACTCACATTGCTCAATCGATGGAAAAATAAAAGTCACGGCTCTCAGAAAATGGCAACACAAAACAAATTTTATTTGTAACAATTAGTTTTTACCTTGTAAAAGTAGTAAAACATAAAAAGCTATATAACATAACATAATATAATATGGAGGTACCTTATTGTAAAAATGACACATTGACAGTGTGGTACAGATAAGTGAAACAGTTTTGTTTTTCGACAAATTAGGTGGGAAACCTGCCCATACAAGCTTACAATCTATAAGGAATAGGAAGTAGCTAGAAAAGGTCAGAGAAAGGAGTAAGCAACTCTAGACATGTCAGATGAAGGCAGTGTTGGAATACTGGTTGGGGGCTCTTTAGGCCAGGTTATACTCTTGTTGGAAGAGGTAAGTTTTCAGCTAGTGTCTGAAGCTTTGGAGGGTTGGAGAATATCGAATGGAATGAGGGAGGGAGTTTCATTATTCTTCGTGAGGTCTCATTCACATTTGCATGTGAATTTTGGTGCACAGCCCAGTGCTCTATACGCAGTCTAGAAAACAAATGGTTGGAAATCAACTGTTTATAAATATAATTATGGAATTATTTTACAAGTAGGTCAGGAAATTATGTTATTTAACTGTCACATTGAAAATGCAGTCTAATCTGTGGGCTGTATGTTATAGAGCAGGAGGAGCTGATCAGATTGATGTATAGTTTTGAGGGAAAAGATTCAGTATTACTTGTCATTTATTCATTTAAATATCTTCTCATTCTGGGCTTAGGAGTCTAGTGGGCGGTCCTAATCGGTGATTGACTGCCTCCCCTATATAAGTGTGAATACAAATATAGCTGTCAATCACTGAGTAGGACCGCCCACTGAACTCCTAAACTCAGAATAAGCAGAGGTTTAAATGAATAAATTACAAATGATACTGAATCTTTTCCCATAAAACTATATATCATGACTGGGTCTCTATGTCATTGTGTCAATATTCCTAATCTCTGAGTTCCAACATGCCATACTAAAGGGGTTTGACGGGTTGAAAAGATTTGGGTGGCATCTAGAAACTGAGTAATTTAATGATTGTGAGACTGGCACTAAACAAAGAGTGGAATGATAGTTAATGCCCTCCGGCATTTTGCTGTTTTTTTAAGTACTGATTGCGTCACTGAATACAAGCAAGTCTTTTTGTGCTAATAACTTAGGGGTGTGTGCCAGGGAAGAACCACAGCCAGAAAATACTCTGTTCAGGTACATTTAATCTCCTTAAATGAAACATTGTAAAGCTTGCACAAAACCTACCTTTCAATAAATAGGAACACACCCAAACTGGCATTTACAGCTTGTTTGCCAACTACCATGAGCAAGTTGGCCTGGCACATTGCATACTGTTGTGGTTAGTCAGAGTTCCCTATTGCATAAAACACATTTGTTTTTCCTTCAGTGAAGGACATGAAAAACATGGCTTCCTTGTTATTTAATTTGTAAGTTCAGTACCTGTCACAACTTGTTTCAGAGTCAGTACAAGGAAACATAGAGCATGGGTTTACATTACATTGTTGAATAATTAGTTGGACCTTCATAGTCAGTTGTTTAGATCCGGACTTAGGCCCCATGCACACAACCGTAATTTTCATCCGTAATTACGGATGAAATTGCGAGCCCATACCTTTTAGGACATTCACGGATGTGTGTCCGGACAGTAGAAATGATCTGCAAAATATAGAACATGTCCTATTCTTGCACGCAATTACTGCACGGGCTTGCCCATTGAAGTCTTTTGGCGCTTCCACAATTGTGGACGGCTACGAATGTGTATCCGTAGTCGTCAGATCCGTATTTGCAGACAGTAAAAGCTATTACGGTCGTGTGAATGAGGACTTATCAAGTGTTTGTATATTCTAAACGGCTTTATACTAATCACACACACAATTTGGGGAAAGTGGCACATCTTCATCATCTAATCTGCCAACCCTCACTTTATTTCTATACGATTACTGCCCATACCTGCTGTCTGAGAGATTATCTAGTTATTAGATGTGCATTACCAAAAAGTGGATGAACATTCTGAACTTTTTTGACCGTGCAGGATTGCATTTTCACAGTTCCTATAGCCGGTGTCACATGACTCATTGCGATAGCATTCTATTATGGAATGTAAAACTGCCTGTAAAAGTGAACCACACCTTGATATGTTGGTAAACTCATACATATTTCCCCTACATTACAGCCAATACATGGTGGGTCTCATTTGTAATACAGAAGCGTTGTGAATCAACCATTGAGACCACTTGTTATATTTTCTGGCCTGGGAAAAAGGAAGCTGGATCTGGCTTTCTATTGGTTATGGCTTGACTACCAGTATATAGCTGCTACAGTTACTGATCTCTGTGAGTGATATAGGGGGTCACTGGAGGGGCAATAGAAGTTTTTCATGTCTTTAACTGTCTTCCTAGGGAAGGTGGATATGTTTAAGCAGCACCCCATTTCAAGGTTTGGAATAATATCACTGGTCGTCTCAGTGGTCTCATTTCCAGGGTTATGAAAACAGGAAAGTGATCAGCCTCATTTAACCCCTACCCACACGAGGACGTAACTGTGCGTCGTTGCGGGAGGTTACTTCTCTCACGACGACGTACAGTTACAGAGTTTTTCCCGGTGCACACTGTCGGCGACAGTGTGCACCGAGAACCGGAAGGTCAGCTGTTGCCGACAGCTGACACTCCACTCTTGCCGACCAGCGGTCCTTTGCTGCTGATTTCGGCGAATTAACCCCTTAAATTCACCGAATTTTGGGGGTTTCTAACATATCGGCAGACCCCCGGTCCGAAATCCCAGGGTTTGCCGATAGTTAGTATGGCAAACGGAAGCCAAACAATGGCTTCCGTGTCTGCCATGGACGGAAGCCCATCAGGACCAACCTTCGGCTGGTCCTGATAGGCTTCCTGTCAGCGTGACAGGAAGTCACTGTGTCGTTCCCGATGCACACTGTCGGCAACAAGGTGTGCATCGGGAAGTTGGAGATCAGCTGTCCCCAACAGCTGACACTCCAGTGTTGCCGATCAGCGGCTCATCGCTGCTGATTTCGGCAATTAACCCGTTACATGCGGGGCTCGATTGCGATCTCCGCATGTAACGGGTTTGTAGCACATCAGCAGCCTCCATGCAATCGTGGGGGCTTCTGATGCTTGTGATGGCACCCGGGGGCCAGACAACGGCCCCCGGGTCTGCCATGTATGTCAGCCTATGAGGATCAGCCTCTGCTGATCCTCGTAGACCAACTGTCAGAGTGACTGTGACGTCACGCTGACAGTTGGAATACATTACACTACCTAGGTAGTGTAATGTATTTTAGCAGCGATCAGAGCTGCAGGTCAAAAAAATAAAGCGTAAAAAGTAAAAGAAAAGTTAATAAACAAAAAAATAAAGTGTAAAAAGTAAAAAAAGTTAATAAAAATGTTTTATAAAAGTGTAAAAATACGTTTTTGTTTTCCTATAATAAGTCATTTATTATAGGTAAAAAATGAAACCGTTAAAAAAAAAGTACACATATTTTGTATCACCGTGTTCGTAACGACCCAAACTATGAAACTATAATGTTAATTTTTCCGCACGGTGAACGCCGCAAACAAAATAAACGGAAAACGATATCAGCATCGCTATTTTTTGGTCACCACCCCTCCCAAGATATAGAATAAAAAGTGATCAAAATGTCGCATTTACCCCAAAATAGTAGCAATAAAAACTACAACCCGTACCGCAAAAAAACAAGACCTCCCACAGCTTTTTTGACAAAAAAAAAAAAAGTTACGGCTCAGAATATCGTGTCTCAGAAAATATATTATTTTATAGAAACGTAATTTTATTGTGCAAACACTGCAAAACGTAAAAAAAAACTATACACATATGGTATCGCCGTAATCGTACCGACCCGCAGAATGAAGTAAAACGTAATTTATTGCGCACGGTGAACGCTGTAAGAAATAAAGAATTTAAAGCGCCAAAATCGTTGTTTTTTGGTCACCTTAGCTCTAAAAAAGATCCTGTGGGGTCAAAATGCTCACTATACCCCTAGAAAAATTCCTCGAGGGGTGTAGTTTCCAAGATAGGGTCACTTTTGGGGGGTTTCCACTGTTTTGGTCCCTCCGGGGCGTTGCAAACCCGACACGGCACTGAAAACCAATCCAGCAAAATCTGTGCTCCAAAATCCAAAAGGCGCTCCTTCCCTCCTGAGCCTTGCTATGGGTCCAAACATCAGTTTACGACCACATATGGGGTATTGCCGTAATCAGGAGAAATTGCTTTACAAATGTTGGGGTGCTTTTTCTCCTTTATTCCTTGTAAAAATGAAAAAATTCTATGTTTCCACAGAAAAATAGGTGATTTTCATCTTCACAGACTAATTCCACTAAATTCTGCAAGAAAACTGTGGGGTCAAAATGCTAACTATACCCCTAGAAAAATGCCTTGAGGGGTGTAGTTTCCAAAATGGGGGTCACTTTTGGGGGTTTCGACTGTTTAGGTACCACAAGACCTCCTCAAACCTGACATGGTGCCTAAAATATATTCCTAAAAAAAGGAGGCCCCAAAATCCACTGGGTGCTCCTTTGCTTCTGAGACCTGTGCTTCAGTCCATTAGGACACTAGGGCTACATGTTGGATATTTCTAAAATCTGCAGAATCTGGGCAATAAATATTGAGTTGCTTTTCTCTGGTAAAACCTTTGGTGTTACAGATTATTTTTTTTATTACAAATGAATTTCGGCAAAAAAAATAAAATTTGTAAATTTCACCCCTACTTTGCCTTAATTCCTATGAAACGCCTAAAGGGTTCAAATATTTTCTGAATGTGGTTTTGAATACCTTGAGGGGTGCAGTTTTCAAAATGGGGTGATTTATGGGTACTTTCTAATATAGAAGGCCCTCAAAACCACTTCAGAACTGAACTGGTCCCTGAAAAAATGGCCTATTGAAATTTTCTTGTGACACGAAGGTATACTGGTGGGCGGCGCCCCACTGGCTGCATGGAGATGTCTGCCCAGGACCGTCGGGCGGATAGGCCCATGTTGTCTATGGCCCGATATGGTTCCAGGGGGGGCCACAGCTGCCGGTCGTGTGGCACCGGTCCAGGTACAGCCGGTCCGGATGGGGCTGTCGATTGGGAGATCGATGGAGAAGTTAGACGTCAGGATTATTCCTTCGCCCCGTCTGGTGGGGACACAGCACCTACGCAGCCTGGTGCTTCGATTTCACCTATTTTTTCATTACCTGCTATTTTTCAGTCCCCGGATGGAGGGTGGTTCCCAGGGGGGGGGCCGGTGTTAGGTTCGGGCAGTAGTAGTGCGCCTGCGTTAGCTGGGAGTACTGGGGGCGAGGTCCAAAAGTTGCTTGGTTGCGTCCGGGAACTTCTTGTGCACAGTGGGCGGAGGGGTTCGCCGGGTTCCCCGTCGCCACTTCCCGGGTGAGTTCCGCCGGCAAGGGGGCCTGTGGTTGATAGTCGTCCTGCGGGGGTCGTGTTGGGTGCTAGGGAGGCGGGAGTGACGGTGTCTGTGCAGACTGAGAAGGACAAGGAGGTGGACTGAGTGCGCTTAGATGATAAGTCGAAAGGGGAGGTGTACGTGTGTTTTGAAGGCGCGTTAGGTGCGCATTTGAAATCAGAGGTTAGGGAAAAAATTTGGAGGGACGAATATGTGGAGATATTCTCGCTACTCCCCCTTGAAAATTTTTATCTAGATAAAGGGAAGCGTTTTGAGAGCAAAAAAGAGGACGAGGAGAAGCATCGGTATCGGTTGATTCCCCAAACATATGCGAATTGGCTGCAGACGTTTGCCATATTGGCAAGTGTTATTGGGGAGAAGACGCCGGAACATTGTTCCATCTTCTTCGGGTACATGGACGCTATCGGGGAAGCGCAGAGGGTTTACGGCGGGCAGACGTGGCTGCGTTACGACTAGCAATTTAGGCAGCGTAAGGGGAAAGGACTTCGGTGAGGTGGGAAAGGATGGAACCGTACTTACATATGTTCCCTGATAGGACAAGGCCGGTGTTGTTGTTTGAAGGTTTTCGGTTCGGTTTTCGTATTCCCATCCCCCCTCATGAAGTCCCCTTTTCCTTGCGGAATTTGTGTTCGGCTCCGCTATATCCTGGGGTGGTTAGGGACAAGTTGAGAAAGGAAGTGTCGTTGGGCAGGATGGCGGGGCCCTTCGCGGATATTCCTATTCACGACCTGGTTGTTTCTCCGCTCGGGGTGGTGCCTAAGAAGGAGCTGAATAAGCTTCGGTTGATTCATCACCTATTTCACCCGTGAGGGTTGTCGGTCAATGACGGGATTGCTCCTGAACTCTGCTCGGTGGTGTACACGTCTTTTGATGTGGCGGTGGAATGGGTGTGGCGTTACGGGAGGGGTTCTCTCATGGCGAAAACCGATATTGTCTGCTTTCCGCCTCCTCCCGGTGCATCTGGATAGCCAGCGGCTGTTGGGGTATTATTGGGACGAGGCTTATTTCATAGATAGATGCCTCCCGATGGGGTGCTCGATTTCCTGCACTTCTTTTGAAGCTTTCAGCTCCTTCCAAGAATGGGTGATTTGTGACGTGGCAGGTGTCTCGTCAGTTATCCATTATCTGGACGATTTTTTCTGTGTTGGACCGGCGGGTTCCCCTTTGTGTGCTACGCTGCTGCGCTCGATCAAATGGGTGACAAAACTGTTTGGGGTCCCGTTGGCCCCCGACAAGACGGAAGGACTGTGTGCGTGTATCGTTTTTCTAGGAATCACGATTGATTCCGTTCACATGGAGTGTCGTCTTCCGGGTGATAAGCTGGATGGTCTGCGTGTGGAGGTTTGCCGGGCTCAGCATTTGCGGAAAATTCCTCTTAGAGAGTTGCAGTCGCTGCTGGGCAAGCTTAACTTTGCTTGTCGGATTATACCCATGGGACGTGTTTTCTGCAGGTGGTTATCGGGGGCGACGGCAGGCGTGAAGGCCCCTCATCATTTTGTCTGGCAGACTGGGGAACATAGGGCGGATTTGGGAGTTTGGGCTGAATTCTTACGGTTGCATAATGGCAGGTCGCTGATTATGTCCCCGGTGGTGATAGTTCAGACTGGGAGCTATTTACGGATGCAGCAGGGGCAGTGGGGTTCAGGGCTTTTTGCAAGGGTCAATGGTGTGCGTCGCGGTGGCCTTGGGCATGGGTCGACCTGGGATTGGTGAGGAACCTTGCTCTCCTGGAGCTTTGTCCTATTCTGGTGGCGGTGGAGATTTGGAGTGGTAGGTACCAGGACAGCCAGGTGCGTTTTCATTGTGAATATATGGGGGTGGTATTGGCCATTAATAATGTGACGGCTTCCTCCCCCCCCCGGTGGTGCGGCTTCTTCGGCATTTGGTGTTGCAGTGTTTGTTGCTTAATGCATGGATAATTGCTGTGCATGTTCCTGGAGTTCAGAATGATATAGCGGATTCTCTTTCTCGCTCACAGTGGGATCGTTTTCATTCATCGGCTCCGGAGGCGGACGCAGAGGGAACCGCTTTCCCGGCATGGCTATGTGAGTTGCCTTACGAGCCTGAGGACAATTGATCCGGTCTTCTCTAGCGCCTGGTACTTGGTCGGCTTATGACACGGCGTGGAGGGATTGGGAGGTGTGGCTAGATGGTCTGCCGGGGGTGGGGGGCGATGAAGGTAGGGTGGTGGTGTTGTTAGGGTTTTCAGGTCACGCTTCAGTTGCAGGCTGGTCGGTGTCCAGGGTTAATCGTTTTGTGGCAGCTCTGGCGTTTGGTTTTAAACTACGGGGTTTCAGGGACTTCACAAAGGATTTTTTGGTGGGCCAGGCCCTGAGGGGTTATCATAAGGGTAGAGTTTTACCTGATGGTCGGTGCCCCGTTTCTTTTTCCTTGTTAGAGCGTCTGTGGGGAGTTTTGGAGGGCGTTTTTTTTTCGGCTTTTGAAGTTACGTTGTACCGCTTGGCTTTTTCGTGGACGCTCTTTGGGGCCCTTAGGATAGGGGAGTTAGTCGCGCCTAGCACTAGCAGGGCTGGGGGGTTGCGAGCGGAAGACATGTTGTTATTGGACAGGAGGGTTGAGTTTTGGATTAGGCGTTCCAAGACGGATCAGGGTGGTCGTAGCAGGAGGGCGGTGTTATGGGTGGCGGCTGGGGCTCAGATGTGCCCAGTGGAGTGTTTCGCGCGTTACATTGCGATTCAACGGGGTGTCCGTGGGCAGTTTTTGTGCCATGCGGACGGCTGTTATTTGTCACAATATCAGTTCACATGGGTGTTGCACCTGTTGGTCTTGGGGTTGGATGGGACAGTTGGGGTTCCAGCGGTCTGAGGTCTTAGTCCGCTGGCTCGGGTACAGAGGTATGGTTAGGAGTGGGGTTCTCCCTGATTTCCATCACTTTGCGCAGCTGTATAGATCCCCTGACATTCTGGTGTTGCATATCGGGGGTAATGATCTGGCGGTGCGCCCTTTTCGGGAGCTCATTAGGGATATTAAATATGACCTTCTCCGACTGTGGTCCGTTTTTCCAGGGGTAGTGGTCATGTGGTCGGAAATTGTCCCACAGAAGTCTTGGCAGCATGCACGTTCCGTGGCACGGATTAACAAGCTCGCGTGTTAAAGTTAACCGGGCGATTTTAGTGTTTGTGGTGTGGGACAGGCGTGTTTTCGTTCCTCACTATGACTTTGAGGACGGTCAGGGGAATTTTTGGTTGGGCGATGGTGTACACCTTAATACAGTCGGCATTGATCTTTGGACCCTTAGGATCCATGAGGGGGTGGAATGTGCTTTGTTGCTGGGTGGGGGCTCTCATACTTGAAGGTTTTTGAAGTATGTTCATGTGGAGAATTGGGGGTCTTTGGAGTTGGTGGTAAATTTTGTGGGGGGCATTCATCGTGGGTATGGTCCCTCCCGAATTTTATAATTTATCGGTGCTCTGGCTAAATTTGGGCTCCTGCTGCTGGTGCTCTCCCAGGGAGTGGTGGCACTTAAGAACAGCCAACTGCAGTTATACAGTTATAATAGTGCCCCTGAGCCGGTGGGAGACGGCTGGGTATAAATATGCAGATATGCAAATTGTTGAGGGGCAGATTTTTGTATCTCCAAGGACTCCCCTTTCCTTGTTCATTTTTATATGCTATTTTGTTTATTGTTATTTATGTTTGTTAGTAAAATGGCTGCTGTGGCCAAGATTTATCCAACCCAACGTGTCTGTGGGATGGGTAAATTCTGTTTTTTTTTTATGGAGGCCATAGCGGAGGGGGAGGTAAAAGATAGATGGTCCATGGGTTTTAGTCCTTAATTGAATGAACTCTACAATCCCAGGGTCAAGTACAGGCCGAACATAGGCCGGAAGACTTAGGGTAGGCCAGCATGACCATGGGTGTAGGTAGGAAAGGGTTAAGGAAGCGTAGGGGAGGAGGAGGAGGCAGGCAGGGGAGGGGGTTAACGGGGCGAGGCAGTGGTGATATAAGGGAAGGCAGGGGAGTTAGCGCCATTAACGGCTGGATAGCGTGGTGAGTTCCCGGCCGCCCTCCCTCAATTTTTTAGATTCTGGAGTGTTGTTTCGCTGCTTGTTAGTGTTTTTTCTTTTTCGCTGTGTTGCTCATTCTTTCTTTTCATTTTTTCACAGATGTAGGGACGCTGTGGGGACAGTTGAAGCAGAGTCGCGGCAGAATGTTAGCGGATTGGGGGTCTTTGGAGTTGGTGGTAAATTGTGGTGGGGGGGATTCATCGTGGATATGGTCCCTCCCGAATTATATAAGTGATCGGTGGTCTGGCTCAATTTGGGCTCCTGCTATGTGGTGTCCCGGGGAGTGGTGTCACTTAACGACAGCCAACTGCAGTTATAACAGTGCCCCTGAGCCGGTGGGAGACGGCTGGGGGTAAATATGCAGATAGGCAAATTGTTGGGGGCCAGATTTTTGTAGCTCCATGGACTCCTCTTTCCATGTTCATTTTTATATGCTAATTTTTTATTGTTATTTATGTTTGTTAATAAAATGGCTGCTGTGGACAAGATTTATCCAACCCAACGTGTCTGTGTTTTATGGGATGGGTAAATTCTGGGGGGTTTTTGATGGTGGCCATAGTGGAGGGGGAGGTAAAAGATAGATGGGCCATGGGTTTTAGTCCTTAACTGAACGAACTCTACAATCCAAGGGTCATGGAAGATTAGGTAATAAGTTCACCAGAGCGCTACCTGTTCTTGTTAGAGGCTTTCGGTTCTCGCTCACATTGCTTAAACACAGAGTAATATGCAAAAGCAGTGAGTTCTACCTCTCTGTTCTGTATGAATTATGACTGGTGAGTGTAAAGCGTTCAGTTTACCGTTATTGTTATAAAATGTGTTTTTTCTTGTCTTTTATAGCTTTTAGTTGCATTCTTAATGACAAGTGGTAAGATGTGTGTCCTAAATAGTATGCAAGAACCACGATTTGGTTTAAAACCATGTACACTTTGGCAGCCATTTTTTTTGTATTGGTCAAATGCATTTAAAAATGCATAAAATATTAGGCATCTTAACAAATGGTTTTGATTATAAATATCCTATCATTTTGTGTGTACAGATCCTATGCAGACTTAGGCTGGGTTCACACGACCTATTTTCAGATGTAATGGAGGCGTTTTACTCCTCGAATTACGTCTGAAAAAAACAGCTCCAATACTTCGGCAAACATCTGGCCATTACTTTCAATGGGCTTTACGATGTACTGTGCCGACGACCTGTCATTTTACGTGTCGCTGTCAAAAGACGGCACATAAAATTACAGCCTCGTCAAAAGAAGTGCAGGACACTTCTTGGGACGTTTTTGGAGCCGTTTTCTCATAGACTCCAATGAAAACAGCTCCAAAAACGGCCGTAATAAACGCCGCGAAAACGCTGCGAAAAACGTGAGTTGCTCAAAAAGCGTCTGAAAATCAGGGGCTGTTTTCCCTTGAGAACAGCTCCGTATTTTCAGACGTTTTTTGTTAAGCGTGTGAACATACCCTTATACGTCTCCGTAATTATAGACTTTTAACTACTACTACTACTGCTACTGCTACTACTACAGTAACACATGACTGCCGGATCTGACTATACACAGAGTTTGTAGTCTGTAACCATGGAGCCACATTGGTCTGTGCTATATTCACAAAATGGTAATATGTTTTTAACCCCTTAAGGACGCAGCCACTTTTGGACCAATTGACACAGCCTCATTTTTTAAATCTGACATGTGTCAATTTATGTGATAATAACTCTGGAATGCTTTTACCTATCCAAGCGATTCTGAGATTGTTTTCTCGTGACATACTGTACTTTATGTTAGTGAAAAAATGTGGTCTATAAATTCAATATTTTTTAAGAAAAACACCAAAATTTTGAGAAAATTTGCAAAAATTTGCATTTTTCTAAATTCAAATGTATCTGCTTGTAAGACAGATAGTTATACCACACAAAACAGTGACTCGTTAACATTTCCCATATGTCTACTTTATGTATGCATCATTTTTTGAACATCCTTTTATTTTTCTAGGACGTTACAAGGCTTATAACATAACATAAACTGGAAACGACTAATGTCAAATAACGGTACAAGAGTGCTTAAATTCTGCTTTAGGTAATTATACTGCAAAAGTATAAATTACTAAAATTAAACCCCACATGAATTACACCTACTGTAAATAAAAAAAAATAAAAAAAGAACATTTGAAAGTTTTAAATCTGAGGGTTCCGTTTTAGTCTTTCAATATTGCAAAGCACTTAGTCAAATCGGTAAAAAATACTAAATGAAATGCAGGTGGCCAAAGATAGCAAAATAAATCTCCAAAAAGTCTTTAAGTATATAAATGCATATAAACCAAGGTCAGAACATGTAAGTGGTAATGGGTTGCTCACGGGGACTAAAGAGAAGGAAGAGTTACTAAATCGGTTCTTTAGCTCACAGAAGAAAGAGCAGCTGATGTACGCTGTGCCAGTGCTGTTAATACATCAATTAATATACTGAATTGGCTGAATGTAGATATGGTCCAAGCCAAGTTAAATTAAAAAAAAATGTGAACAAGGCTCCGGGACTAGATGGGTTACACCGAAGAGTTCTTAAAGAACTTAGTTCAGTTATTTCTGCCTCCTAATATTTAGATATTCTCTAGGGACTGGTATAGTGCCAAGGGACTGGTACAGGGCAAATGTTGTGCCCATTTAAAAAAAAAAAAAGACCTAGGTCTTTTTTAGGTAATTATAGACCAGTTAGCTTAACATCCATCATGCAAAAAATGTTTGAGGGGCTATTGAGGGACTATATACAGGAGTATGTGACAAAAAAAAAATAGAATTATAAGTGACAACCAGCACGGTTTTACTCAGACCCACCTGAGTTGTTTTTATGAAGAGGTGAGCAGAAGCCTAGACAGAGGGGCCGCTGTGGATATAGTGTTTTTGGACTTTGCAAAGGCATTTGACACTGTCCCTCATAGACGTCTAATGGGTAAATTAAGGACTATAGGTTTAGAAAGTATAGTCTGTAATTGGATTGAAAATTGGCTCAAGGACCGTATCCAGAGAGTTGTGTTCAATGATTTGACCTCTGAATGGTTCCCAGTAATAAGTGGTGTACCCCAGGGTTCCATGCTGGGACCACTAGTATTCAACTTATTTATTAACCCTTTCATGACCAAGGGTTATTGATGCCCCTGTGTCCAGGTCAAATTTTCCATTTCTGATGTGCACTTTTTTAAACCATAATATCTTTGCAACCGCTTTGAATATCATAACTATTTTTACTTTATTTTTTTTGCAAAACTTATGAGGCTTTCATTTTCTAGATTCGTTTAATTCCGTGTTTTGAATTTTTATTATGAGCGGACAAATCACTAAAAATGAGAAAAAAATACTTTTTAGTAATTTTTTATATACATTTATCTATATTATATGTATATATATATACCTATATATCTACATATAAATATATATATGTATATATGTATATGTATGTATATATATATATATATATATATATATATATATATATATATACACTGTACTTCTCTGTAACAATTAGTCTTCTTCTCTTTTTTTTTTCACCCTGGATCGCTATGAGGGGAGAGTGAAGAGGGCTATAAGGTTTTATTTACACGACGTGAAAAAAAAGGCAGTTAAGAACAGATTAGTTTTTCATGGCTGTTTTACAGCAATGTGCCTCAAAATTTTAATCCATTTCCCAGCCATCAGAGCGTTTTTAACCGCCATTTGACATCCGTTTTTAAAAAAAAATGGATACATTTTATTTGTTAGGGTTTTTCTGTTCCAGCCACGTGGAAACACCACAGTGCCCATGTAATTAGTGACGCAATACCACTGTAGATAGTGCCACATTGCCCACTGTAAATAGTGCCAGTGCCCACATAGTGCCCACATAGCACCCACATAGTGCCACACAGTGGCCATGTAGAGAGATCCACAGCATCTTCTGTAGGTAGTGTCCGTATAATGCCACAGTGCCCATGTAGATAGTGCCACACGCCCTGTAGATAGTGCCACCCCCTGTAGATAGCACCATCCCCTCTGTAGATAGCACCATCCCCTATGTAGATAGCACCATCACCCCTGTAGATAGCGCCACCCCCTGTAGATAGTTCTGTAGATTGCACCCTCCCCCCTGTAGATAGCAACATCCCCCCTGTATAAAGCGCCACCCTCTGGATATATGTAGATAGCATCCTCCTCTGTGCAGATTGTACTATTCCCGCTGTAGATAGCAACATCCCCTGTGCAGATGGCGCCACTCGCCCCCCCATAAATGGCACCTCCATCCTGTAGATAGCCCCCCTTTAGCTTCCTGTAGGAGCGGAATTCCTCTGGCTGGGGATTCCGCTCCTAGAGGGAGCCCCTGATGTCTCTGTCCATATATGGATAGTGACATCAGGGGTTAACTCTAAAAGCGGAATCCCCTGCCAGAGCAAGCATTCCGCTGCAGGAGTAGCCCCCGACGTCAATGTCTATATATGGATAGTAACGCCAGGGGCTTCTCAAGTAGCGGAATCCCCAGCCAGAGTGTCGGCCGGGGATTCCACTTCTAGAGAGAGCCACTAACGTCACTGTCCAAATGGACAGTGACGTCAGGGGCTCTCTCTAGAAGCGGACAACCCGGCCAGTGTGATCTGACACTCGGGATTACACTCCTTGAGGGAGTTTAGATGGCGCTATCTGCAGTGGGGGGGGGATGAGATGCTATCTACATGGGAGGGTTGCTATATACAGGGGGAAGTCACTACCTGCAGGGGTGGTGCTATCTACAGCAGGGATGGAGAGACATCGGACATCAGGGGCTCCCTCTAGGGAATCCGCTGGCCGGGAATTCACGTTCCTAGTCGGAGCTTAGGTGGCACTATCTACAGGGGACATGATTAAATGACCTGTACAAAAAATATGGTGAAATCCTGTTCCATGTAAAACCCCCTCAAAAGACAAGGTTTTGCGCTATCTAGATGGTTGCGCTAGATCATTGTGTGTGGAGCTATCTACAGTGGGGGGTGTATTCCGGGGCTCTCACAGCCCTGGCAGACAGGAGAATGCAGCGCTGCTCACGCTGAAGCAGCACCACACTCATTAAATCCCTTTCCAGGCTGCCAACCTTTGTATACGTGACCACTGCACGGGGCATCGGCACTTGGAATGCATTTAGCCATATGGCAGCCGTGAAGGGGTTAATGATATAGAAGATGGGATTAAAAGTACTGTTTCTATTTTTGCAGATTACACCAAACTATGTGGTATAATTCAGTCTATGGAAGATGTTCATAAATTACAAGCTGACTTGGATAAACTGAATGTTTGGGCATCCACTTGGCAAATGAGGTTCAACGTGGATAAATGTAAAGTTATGCATCTGGGTACTAAAAATCTGCATACATCATATGTCCTAGAGTTAGCTACACTGGGAGAGTCACTAGTTGAGAAGGATCTGGGTGTACTTGTAGATCATAAACTAAATAACAGCATGCAATGTCAATCAGCTGCTGCTAAGTCCAGCAAGGTATTGTCGTGTATTAAAAGAGGCATGGACTCGCAGGACAGGGATATAATATTACCACTGTACAAATCATTAGTGCGGCCTCATCTAGAATATGCAGTTCAGTTCTGGGCTCCAGTTCATGGAAAGGATGCTCTGGAGTTGGGAAAAATTACAAAGAGCAACTAAACTAATATAAGGAAAGATTAAAATAAATCAATTTATTTAGCATTAAAAAGAGACACCTAAAAAGGGACATGATTAAATGACCTGTACATAAAATATGGTGAAATCCTGTTCCATGTAAAACCTCTCAAAAGACAAGGGGGCACTCCCTCCATCTGGAGACAAAAAGGTTCAATCTGCAGAGGCGACAAGCCTTCTTTACTGTGAGAACTGTGAATCTATGGAATAGTCTACCGCAGGAGCTGGTCAGAGCAGGGACAGTAGATGACTTTAAAAACGTCTTAGGTAATTTCTTAGAAGACAAAAATATCCGCTCCTATGACAATGTGTAGAATTCTTGTTTGAATGTTGATCCAGTCTGATCACCACTTGGGATCAGGAGGGAAATGTTTCCTTTTTAGGGAAGATTGGTTAATGCCTTTTGTGTTTTTTTTTTTTGTTTAACCCCTTCCCGCTCCTGAACGCACTATTAGGTCATGGTAACTATATCGTTCGCGCTCCATGACCTAATAGTACGTCTCGGGAGTAACGGCCGTTTCGGCCGTCCTCCCGACACATACAGGAGCTGTGACAGCTGCTGTCTCGTACAGCAGCTGTCACAGCTCCTATAGCGGGGACCGATCGCTGTGTCCCCGCTGATTAACCCTTAAAAGCCGCGTTCTATAGAGATCGCGGCTTTTTAGGGGTTAAGCTGCCATCGCTGGCCTGCTACACGATAGCGGCCGGCGATGGTGACTATTTTTACCGGACACCAAACAATGGCGTCCGGCTATGCCATAGACGGAAGCCTAGTGGGTCCTGACAATGTCAGGACCCACTATGCTTGCTGTCAGTGAGTAGCTGACAGTTCTAATACACTGCACTACACATGTAGTGCAGTGTATTAGAATAGTGATCAGGGCCTCCTGCCCTCAAGTCCCCTAGTGGGACAAAGTAATAAAGTTAAAAAATGATGTGTAAAAATAAGAAAATAAAAGTTTTAAAAGTAATAAAAGTAAAAGTCCCACTTTTTACCTTATCAGTCATTTATTATTAATAAAAATATATAAACAAACAAATAAACTATACATAATTGGTATCGCCGCGTCCGTAACGGCCTGAACTACAAAATTATGTTGTTATTTATCCCGCACGGTGAACGCCGTAAAAAAAAATATTAATAAACCGTACCACAATCACAATTGTTTGGTCACTTCACCTCCCAAAAAATGGAATAAAAAGAGATCAAAAAGTCGCATGTACCGAAAAATGGTACTGATCGAAACTACAGTTCGTTATGCAAAAAATAAGTCCTCGCACGGCTTTATTGATTGAAAAATAAAAACGTTCTGGCTCTGAGAATAAGGTAACACAAAAAGTGAATGATTGTTTACAAAACTTATTTTATTGTGCAAACACCATAAGACATAAAAAAAACTATAAACATAGGGTATCGCCGTAATCGTATCGCACCGCAGAATAAAGTGAATATGTCATTTATAGCGCACGGTGAACGCTGTAAAAAAAATAGAATAAAAAAACAATAGTAGAATTGCTGTTTTTTAGTCACCACACCACCTAAAAATAGAATAAAAACTGATCAAAAAGCCGCATGCATCCCAAGAAAACTACAATGGATTCCTCAAGGGGTCTAGTTTCCAAATTGGGGTCACTTTTGGGGGGTTTCCAATGTTTTGGCACCACAAGACCTCTTCAAACCGGACATGGTGCCTAATAAAAAAGAGGCCTCAAAATCCACTAGGTGCTCCTTGGCTTCTGAGGCCGGTGCTTCCGTCCATTACCATTACCATTATCCTTTTGTGTTATAAAAAAAATGGTATAAAGAGGATTTTCTGACAAAAAAAAAAAGTAAATTTCACCTCTACTTTGCTCTAAATTTCTGTGAAACACCTAAAGGGTTCATAAACTTTCTAAATGCTGTTGTGAATACTTTGAGGGGTCTAGTTTCTAAAATGGGGTGTTTGATAGGGGTTTCTAATATATGGGCCCCTCAAAGCAACTTCAGAACTGAACTGTAACCTAAAAAAATAAATAAATGAGGCAATACTTCGCTTCTTACATTATACTGATAATGAGCCGTGCCCACCCCGAGGTTACCCCAGTTTTGACCGTTTGTATAAACGGAGACCCCTATTAGACCGTTTCAGTGCCCGGTTTTCCCAAGCATACACCCCCGAGAAGTGTATTTCTATTGATGAGTCCCTGGTACATTTTAAAGGGAGGGATCAATTCCGCGAGTACCTGCCGGGTAAGAGGGCAAGGTATGGTGTGAAGATGTATAAGCTGTGCGAGAGTGCATCAGGGTATACCTACAGGTTTAGGATATATGAAGGAAAGGCCACCCCCAAACCAGACTGCATCCTGGACTACAATAAGTACATGGGAGGGGTGGACTTGTCAGATCAAATCCTGAAGCGCTACAGCGCCATGCGGTGTGGTATAAGAAGCTGGCCGGGCACATCATACAGATGACATTGTACAATGTGTACGTGATACGTCGATGTGCAGGCCAGACGGGAACTTTCCTGGAATTTCAAGAGGTGATTATCAAGAACCTAATCTTTAGGGACCAAGAAGGGGGGGCACCCAGTACTTCTGGAAGCGGGGCCACAGGCATCATACCAGGGTGGCAACACTTTCCAGGAGAAGTTCCCCAAACTGGCAAGAAGGGAAAAAGTCAAAAGAGGTGCAAAGTCTGCTATAAGAGGGCGATAAGGGATGACACAATATATCAATGTGACACGTGTCTCGAATAACCAGAGCTCTGTATGAAAGAGTGTTTTAAGATGTATCATACAGTCCTTGATTTTTAATCTACCCCAGTTTTACTTACCCTGATGCACTCCGTACAGCTTATCCCCCCTCGTCTTTCCCCTCTGGGCCCTGCTGTGTGCCCAGGCAGCTGATAACAGCCACATGTAGGGTATTGCCGTACCCAGGAGAACCCACTTTACAGTTTATGGGGTGTATGTCTCCGGTCAAAATGCTCACTACACCTCTAGATGAATGCCTTAAGGGTGTAGTTTTTAAAACGGGGTCACTTCTTGCGGGTTTCAACTGTACTGGTACCTCAGGGGCTTCTGCACACATGACTTCGCAATAGAAAATCCCCAGTAGGTCAAATGGTGGTCCTTTCCTTCTGAGCCCTCCCATGGGCCCAAACGGCAGTTTTTCACCACAAATGGGGTATTGCGGCACTCAGAACAAATTGGGCAACAGAATGGGGTATTTTGTTTCTTGTGAAAATAAGAAATTTTCAGCCAAAACAACATATTATTTGAAAAAAATTATTTTGTTTTCATTCCCAGCCCAATTCAAATAAGTTCTGTGAAAAAACTATGGGGTCAAAATGGTCACAACACCCATAAATGAATTCCTTGAGGGGTTTAGTTTAAAAAATGGGGTCATTTGTGGTTGGTTTCTATTGCTTTGATATCTCTGGGGCTCTGCAAATGCAACATGGCACCCGAAAAACAATCCAGCAAAATCTGGACTCCAAAGAACAAATAGCGCTCCTTTCCTTCTGAGCCCTCCCATGGGCCCAAACGGCAGTTTATCACCACAAATGGGGTATTGCCGCACTCAGGACAAATTGGGCAACAAAATGGAGTATTTTATTTCTTGTGAAAATAATAATTTTTGAGCTAAAATGACATATTATTGGAAAAAATATATATTTTTTTTAATTCCCAGCTCAATTCAAATAAGTTCTGTGAAAAACTATGGGGTCTAAATGGCCACATTACCCATAAATGAATTCCTTGAGGGGTTTAGTTTCCAAAATGGGGTCACTTCTGGCGGGTTTCCATTGCTTTGATACCTCTGGGACTCTGCAAATGTGACATGGCACCCGAAAACCAAACCAGCAAAATCTGTACTCCAAAGAACACACAGCGCTCCTTCCCTTCTGAGGCCTCCCATGGGCACAAACGGCAGTTTATCGCCACAAATGGGGTATTGCTGCACTCAGGAGAAATTGGGCAACAAAATTGAATATTTTGTTCCCTGCGAAAATAAGAAATTTTGATAAAAAATTACATCTTATTGGAAAGAATTAAATTTTTTTAATGTCACAGCCCAATTGAAATAGGTGCTGTGAAAAAACAATGCGGTCAAAATGCTAATAACAACCATAAATGTATTCCTTGAGGGGTGTAGTTTCCAAAATGGGGTCACTTCTGGTGGGTTTCCATTGCTTTGATACCTCTGGGGCTCTGCAAATGCGACATGGCACCCGAAAACCAATCCAGCAAAATCTGGACTCAAACAAACACATAGCGCTCCTTTCCTTCTGAGCCCTCCCATGGGCCCAAACGGCAGTTTATCACCACAAATGGGGTATTGCCACACTAAGGACAAATTGGGCAACAAAATGGGGCATTTTTTTTCCTGTGAAAATAAGAAATTTTGATCACAAATGGCATTTTATTGGAAAAAATGAAATTTTTTTCATTTCACAGCCCAATTCAAATACGTGCTGTGAAAAAAATGTGTGGTCAAAATGGTAACAACAACCATAAATGAATTCCTTGAGGGGTGTAGTTTCCAAAATGGGGTCACTATTGGGGGATTCCTATTGTTTTGGCACCTCAACACCTTTTCAAACCTGGCATGCTGCCTAAAATATATTCTAATAAAAAAGAGGATTCAAAATGCACTAGGTGCTTCTTTGCTTCTAGGGCTTGTGTTTTATTCCACGAGCGCAGTAGAGCCACATGTGGGACATTTCTAAAAACTGCAGAATCGGACAATACATATTTCGTAGTATTTCTCTGGTAAAACCTTCTGTGTTACACAAAAAAAATGTAATAAAATTGAAATTCAACAAGAAAAATGAAATTTGCAAATTTCACCTCCACATTGCTTTAATTCCTGTGAAATGCCTGAAGGGTTAAAAAACTTTCTAAATGCTGTTTTGAATACTTTGAGGGGTCTAGTTTTTAAAATGGGGTGTTTTATCAGGGTTTCTAATACATAGGCCCCTCAAAGCCACTTCAGAACTCAAGAGGTACCTTAAAAAAAAGGCTTTTGAAATTTTCTTAAAAATATGAGACATTGCTGTTTATGTTCTAAGCCTTGTAACGTCCAAGAAAATAAAAGAATGTTCAAAAAACGATGCCAATCTAAAGTAGACATATGGGAAATGTGAACTAGTAACTATTTTGGGTGGTATAACCGTCTGTTTTACAAGCAGATGCATTTAAATTATGAAAAATGTAATTTTTTCAAAATTTTCTCTAAATTTTGCAATTGTTCACCAATAAACACTGAATATATCGACCAAATTTTACAACGAACATGAAGCCCAATGTGTCATGAGAAAACAATCTCAGAATCGCTTGGATAGGTTTAAGCATCCAAACGTTATTACCACATAAAGTGAAATATGTCAGATTTGAAAAATGGGCTCTGAGCCTTAAGGCCCAAACTAGGCAGCGTCCTTAAGGGGTTAACCTTCCTTTGAATCTATAGGGCTAAAACAAACGTCTAAAGTTTACCCATAAACGTCTTATAACGTTTACCCACATACGTCTTTTTTTCAACTGTACTATGTAACTTTGTAAATGCTGTGTATCTACATTTTTCAGTTTAGCACAGTACCACAATAAACTACACATAAAATGGGAATTCTGGGAGTGGGAAAAATGTTTGTAAATGGTTGTCAATAAGCTAAATAAAAAAAGACAGATGGTTGTTATTAATGGAACAAATTCAGAAAAGTGCTCAGTAACTATGAAGTTATGCTTGACTTTAAATGATTGAATACTTTGGTCGGCTTAACCATGACCCCTCGCCTTTATCCCTAGAATAAGACTCCGACAAGGGTTGTGGTGAAAGTCCATAGCAGCCATATTTATTAAATAACATTTTGAAACAAATATGCAAATTTAGCATAATCATAAATGTATATATAAGTATTACATATAAATAACAATAATAATAATAACAACAGATAATAACATAAAAACAAAGGTCAATTTCGGGAGGGAAAAAGCTCCATGAAGGCAGTCTCCAGAAAAACAATTTTACCCTTGGCCGTCCACACCTGACCCAAAGGCACCGTGTACCATTTGTAAATTGCTCCTGGGGACGCCATCCCCCAGGAACTCCACCTGATGTATTTTCACCAATCCGATGCACGGTCCATTTTCATGCACCTTAATCTCAATTTTCTGCCTCCAAGGAACCCCCTTTTTCCACCACCGACGGGCTACAGTGAAACCTTACTGTCGACCATCCCGCCACACCTGAAGGGCAAGCTCCAAACCTTCCTGCAAACCCAAGCACCATATGTCAATCCCTATCGCGTTCAAATATACCCCATCGGCTCTGCGCAACTCCGCCGAGGGAGTCTCCAAATCCCGGTGACACACCGCACTCCCACCGTTCTTGCGAACGAAGTGGGCAATTGCCTTATTAATCTTTGCCCTAGCCTTATTCAAACTAACTACTGAGTGTGCCTGTCGCCAAGCACTACGCGCCATGATATCCGACCACACCACTAACATGCCAGGAAAAACAGACCAGAGACACAACAGATCCAAATTAATGTCCCTAACTAGATCCCTGGAAGGTCTAAGAGCAATATCATTGCCCCCTACGTGTAAAAGTAAGACATCAGGCGGTCTATCCAGCGCCGCGTAAAACTGTACCTCAGATAGGACTCTATTCCACAGCATGCCCCTAAGCCCCAGCCACCTTACTTGCATCTCTGACCGTGCCAAACCCAACTGTCGACCGTCTGGACGTACATCTGTCCGCAGTGCACCCCAGTAAACAAATGAATGGCCGACAATTCATGCCAAACAAACGTCTGCACCTGAAAAACATTAAACAGAACATAACATGCAAGAGACATAGCAAATTCCACAGACATGATATTAGCAGAAGACCCTGAATCCACGAAAGCACTGCCGGTAGCAGACCTACCACCAAAAGAGACCTGAAAGGGAAGCAAGATTTTATTACGTTTCATATTTACGGGAAATACCTGTGCGCCCAAGTGACCTCCCCGATGATCACTTAGGCGCGGAAGTTCTCCGGCTGCATTCTTACGCTTAGGACAGTTGTTCACTTGATGCTTGTCATCCCCACAGTAGAAGCAGAGACCATTCTTCCTGCGGAACTCTCTACGTTGTTGGGGGGACACGGAGGCCCCGAGTTGCATGGGTACCTCCGAGTCTTCCGGGGAGGAACGAAGCAACGGAACCTCGGGAGGCATCATGGGGGAGTCAGAGGAGAAAACATCAAGACGTTCAAGTCGTCGTTCCCTGAGACGTCGGTCAAGTCGTACCACTAAAGCCATAACCTGGTCTAGGGAGTCAGAAGAGGGATAACTAACTAGCAGATCTTTCAGGGAGTTCGACAGACCCAACCTAAACTGGCACCTTAAGGCAGGGTCATTCCACCGAGAAGCTACGCACCACTTCCTAAAGTCTGAGCAATACTCCTCAACAGGTCTCTTACCCTGACGTAAGGTCACCAGCTGACTCTCGGCAAAAGCAGTCTTGTCAGTCTCGTCATAGATGAGTCCGAGAGCAGAAAAGAAAAGATCAACGGAGGAAAGTTCAGGGGCGTCAGGAGCCAAGGAGAAGGCCCATTCTTGGGGCCCTTCCTGGAGCCGGGACATAATTATACCCACCCGCTGGCTCTCAGAACCTGAGGAGTGGGGCTTTAAATGAAAATAGAGCCTACAACTCTCCCGAAAGGAGAGAAAAGTCTTCCGGTCCCCTGAGAATCGGTCGGGCAACTTGAGGTGGGGTTCAAGAGGTGAAGTGAGGGGGACTACCATGGTAGCATCAGGCTGGTTGACCCTCTGAGCCAGGGCCTGGACCTGTAGGGAGAGACCCTGCATTTGCTGAGCCAGGGTCTCAAGGGGGTCCATAGTGGTGTCAGGGACCAGGGTAGACTAGGTATTGGCTTGTGATTATGTAATGACGGGGGTGGGGAGACGGACAAGTGAGCCCTAATCTACCCACCACTCAGTCCCTGCCTACTTGCAACGACCCGCCCTAGGCGACGGTGTACAACTGGGCGACGGTCGCTACGCTCAATAAGTGCACGACAGACAAACAGACAAGGGTACACAGAGCTAGGGGGAGAAAGGGGCAGTTGCCCACGGCAAAACCGTGAGCAACAAGAGAAGTGAACAAGCCGAGTCAAACCAGGAGAATACGAGGTGCCAAACGCAGAGCAGAAGAGTAGTAAACAAGCCGAGTCAAACCAAGAGTGTACGAGGTACCAAACGCAGAGCAGGAGAGTAGTCAGCAAGCCGGGGTTAATATGAAGCAAGGACAATGGTACAAAAAGCTGCAGCAGGGCCAGGAAACCAAACGAGAAGAATCACAAGCAAAGGAGGAACAGGAAAGGCAGGTATAAATAGACAGAGGGCGGGAGTTAGCTCCGCCTGGCCAGGCTGTGATAGGTTCTCCCACTCCTAAGCCTGCCACCCTGAGTGGTGGAAGATGGAGTCAGTCTCACAGACATAGAAGCAGGTGCAGACTGATTATCTATGGGCGTTAACCCCGAAGCTGTGCCTGGCAGATCCTTTACACCCGGAACATGAACAGCCACAAAACAAGCATTCAAACACAGACAATGTAACACTAAATGGAGAAGCAATCTAACCACCGGAGGGGAATTAGCCGTCTGTTTATTTATGGCCTGCACGACACCCAGGTTATCACATCATAAACGCAACTTTTTTTTGCGGAAACGTTCGCCCCAAATTTCCATTGCCATCACAATGGGAAACAACTCTAGCAGCGCCAAGTTAGTCACCAAACCCTCCGCCTTCCAATCATCCGGCCATGACCCTGCACACCATTCCCCCTGAAAATAAGTCCCAAAACTATGCGCCCCTGAAGCATCCGTATGCAATTCCATATCCACACTTGAAACAACCGCATCCATCCACACAGACCTACCATTAAATTGAACCAGAAACTCCTCCCACCCCCCCAAATCAGCTCTCACTCGCCCCATGGGCATAATCCGACAGGCGAAATTCAACTTCCCAAGCAGGGACTGCACCTCCCATAGCTGTACCTTCCCTGCCCCCTAACCCTAGCGACCGTTTCTTTTAGATCCAGCAGCTTTTCTGCCGGCAACCGACACTCCATACGCTCCGAATCAATTATAATGCCCAAACATTTTACCGTCATGGCTGGCTCTTTTGTTTTTTCGGGTGCTAACGGTACCCCGAAATTCGCCGCCACCCGCTCCATTGTATGTAACAAGATGGAGCAAACAGTAGATCCCGACGGACCAACAAACAAAAAGTCATCCAGGTAGTGTAAAACTGAATACCAGCCGGCTTCCTGCTTCACTACCCACTCCAAAAATGTACTGAACCTCTCGAAGTACGCGCACGATATCGAACAACCCATCGGCAAGCAACAACATACATAAAATTTCCCCTCCCAACAAAACTCCAACAAAGGGAAGCTAGCCGGATGAACGGGCAACAACCAAAACGCCACCACAATGTCGGTTTTCGCTACCAGAGCCCCCCTCCCAAATTTCCTAAGCCACGCCACCGCTGAATCAAATGACGTATATGATACTGTGCACAGCTCTGAATCAATGCCATCATTGACCAACCCACCCACTGGGAAAGATAAATGGTGGATGAGCCAAAATTTATTAGGCTCCTTCTTCGGAACAAGTCCCAAAGGAGAAACCAGCATATCCACCCAAGGCGGTGTATTAAACGGACCCGCTATCCTACCTAGATCTACCTCCTTCCTGATTTTATCTGCCACCACCTCCGGCCGAGCTCTAGGCGACACCAAATTTTTATGTACTATCAATGGCCCGCCCTAGTGACATCTGATACGAAAACCCTCTGTGAACCCCGCCCTCAAAAATTCCGCCGCCGCTTTATCTGGATACCTCCTGAGATATGGCAGTATCCTTGTTATCATCAGCGGAGTCTCTTCTGTCCAACTTTCTGTCCCTTACCCTTACCCTGCTTGAAGCATCTAGACAAGCTACGTGCGCCCCCACAACCGGAGCACTCATGTTTGTAATGGCATTCTGACAAAAATTTGCAGTTGCCTTCGTTAAACTGTCAGCAACAGCCCTTTCGTGTTCCAGCCGAGGACCCTGGACTCGAGGCACCCCCGGCTGCCCCAGGAAAGGACTGCCCGCTACTCCTTGGCGCCACCATAAGTCGCATCCACAGGCTAATATCCTTGTGGTCCCAACGCAGAGTGGTCCGAACGGATTTCCGCTCACCGATCCCATCCATATAACAAAACATCACCAAACAATTCTTCGGCGCTTTTTCTCCCACAACACTGGCCAAGATCGCAAACACTTGCAGCCAGTTAGCAATAGTACGAGGAATCAAGCGATACTGCCGCTTTTCCTCCTCGTCCTTTTTACTCTCGTCTGGTTTAACACGATCAAAGTTAAACTTCTCCAAAGGCAACAAGGAGAAGATCTCAACGTATTCGTCCTTCCAGATCTTCTCCTTGACCTCCAGCTTCAGATGAGCTCCGAGAGGCCCTTCAAAGCACACATATAACTCTCCTCTGGCCGCGTCTGCCAAACGCACATCATCCGCCACTTTTGCCTTACTGGACATGCCCCCCTCGTCCCCGTGTCTACTGCTGGTACCTGAACTACCTTCCCCCCACTTATCTCACAATGCACACTCCCCGCAGGTGCCACTGCCTCCGCATCTACCACCGATCCTTCCCAACTTTCCACAGTCATGCCGCCCCCAGCCACAACAGGCCCTCCACCCGTCTGACCCATCGCAGACCCCACCACAGCCGGGGAACAACTCACACTCATTACCCCACCCCCCAGTCTGGACAACAAAGCAAGCACCCCAGTCAATACCTCACTCACCGAACGCTCTGCATCCATCCGCCCACCAGCACCCAAAGGCAATACAGACCCCCCACCCTCACCACCACCAGAACGCTCCTCACCTGGCCATCCCTGGGCAGGACACCCAGCAGCCACCGAACCCACTCCTGTAGACCTCTCTGGCCTGCTGGCAGCGCCCCCGGCCATCATCCTGGGAATCCCTTCTCTGTGTGGAGGGACATCAGGGAAGTCCTCGGCTTCATCCTCGTCATCCTCCAGACACTCTCCTTCCTCAGTTTCCTTCCTGGCAGCACTCCCGTGCGCCAGACCAGGGGAGATAAGCTCCGCCCCCTGGTTACGACAAACAGGCTGCTAGCCTACACTCCTGCGCAGGCCGCAGCGCCGGAACTCCACGATTCCTGCTGCCTCACTCCCCGCTGCTCCAGCAGCTGGAGCAGTTGATCGATCTGGTTCCTGAGAGCCTGCACATCGCTGGGACTGTGCCGCTCCTGTCTGCAGGATGTTCCCCTGCCTGGCCACTTCCCCAGCACACACCTCACCAGCCAGATCAGCCATACCGCTTCCAGTAACATGTCGTCCTGAAGGAGGGGTCAGGAAGAGCCCCCCCGCCCGCCTCTCGCCGAGATCCGCCGCTGTACCGGATTCCTCCCCACTCGCAGCGTCGCCGGAGCAGAGCGTCTCCGGATGTCTGCGGCAGGAGGGTCCCTCTGGGGGCTCCCTAGCCGGCGCCGAACTCATGGGGTAACCTCAGGGCTGAGGCGTTCTCGTGGCCTAGAATGTTGGGCCATAACCCCGGCACCATGTTCTGCCGCCGCATCCCCGCTCGATGAAACAGCCTCCATCAAAGTGGACTGGACCGACTCTTGTCCTCGCTGCTGCCCCGCTTCCCGAACCGCCGCCAAAAAGTCATCCATGGAAGACGCCATGTACTCAAGTAAGTTCTGCACTCAAGTAAGTTCCAACTTCTCCCTCTGCGCCCCTAACTTTGACACATCCCCTTTCCTGCCCCCCTTAAATAACCTATACCCTGCAAAATCCCACCGCTGCTCCGCCTACTGTTTAACACCTTGCATTCCTGCCTTACTTAACCCCTTCTGTCCTTTACAGCCTCCCTGCTTCTAGCTCCAGTCAAGCCGCATTATACTACGGCTTTGCCCCACTCCATTGCTCTCCTATGCAGTATGCAGATAAATGAAAGGGGATGCAGTTAGGAGGAGAGAACAAATTCCAACATTACATCTTAAAGACGCGGCATTAAATTGTAAAACAATGGGTAAAACACACATGGACGAGCACTTATGATATTTAAGTACAGTATGTCACAAAACAGTGATCATTAGGGGTTTGAACATTGGCGTAGTTATAGGGATCGCAGCAGTCACAGTTGCGACCGGACCCCTAAGCCAGGAAGGTCCACAGGCTCCCCTCATCACACATACTCCTACTGGGCTGCTAGCAGTGGCGTCGTTATGCATTTCAGCCCGAACCTCTATTCAGCAGGGCACCTACAGGATGAGATCCTTTATTACTTTAGTGCTCTGCTGTGGCAGTGTGTGTACCTCAAATCCTCATTCGCTGTCTCGTCCTATAGGAGTATGTGCTCTGAGGTGCCAGAGAGCAGAACATAGGGGAGGAGTTGGGATATAGAATGTCCCAGTTCCAGTCACAGTGCCACCAGTAACAGCCAAGACTCTAATAGCTGCAGTATCCCCAATAATAGCCACCAGTGCCAGATACACTGCCCTCAGCTACTGCCCTTAATGCAGTTACAGTGCCCCCATTATCAGCCACTGACGATTGGTGCAATGACATCTCTGCATTGCGCTGCCTGCACTGGGCGGCGCAATTTAGAATTTACTTTGGTCAAAGCGGACACTATTAGTGGGGGGGGGAGGGGTAACTGCTATATGTGGGAACCTAACAACTACATGGGGACCTAACTGCTATATGAAGGCACCTAACTGCTATATGGGGGCACCTAACTTCTCTGTGGGGACACCTAAATACTATATGGGGGGACGAAACTACTATATAGTACCACATAAGTACTATACGGGGGCACAAAGGGACAACTACTATATGGGGACACAATTCAGATAAAAAGAGAACTACTACTTTGTGGGGGCAAAAAGGGGGACATTACTACTGTGTGTGTGGAAACGATTACATTTTGGGGCCTAAATGGGCACTATTACTGAGTGGGGCACTAATGGGAGCACTATTACTGTGCAGTGCGTAAAGGGAGCACTATTACTAATTTTTTGGGGCCCTAAGACCTTGTGGGGTAAAAAGGGGGGTATAATTACTGTGTGGGAGATTAAGAGTGGCATAATTATCATCTGGGGCACTATGAATGGCATGTTTGTGTTGAGGGTTGGGAATAGGTGCGGAGGGTGCTTGAAAATAGAGGAGCCAAAGATGTCTGCGCTGCAAACTCTGCACAGATGAGTCGTGGCTGGAAGGGGTCTTCATGGCAGTCTGGGTAGGATGAATAATAAACGAGAGAAGAATCCGACCAGACATCAGCTGTGAGCTGGATCTAAAGGGAGTCTGTCACTAGAAATGTACCTATCAAACTAGAAGCACAGTAATATAGTGTAGGCTCACCTGAATGTGACGTTATTTTAATTTTTCATCCCAATCACAGGCTGCAGCATCACATGGCCTGCAACGACCTCTTGGGAGGCCAGACTTTTTCTCTCCCAACGCTGCATTCCGCAGCGGAAATTCCATCGGATACGCAACGTATCCGACCTGGAACCTGCAGTATATTCCGTCCAGAAATGGGAACCCAGCCTTAGGGCTTGTCCACACGTAGTGGAATTGCTGCGTATTTTCCGTCCGGAATTGCGAACGGAAAATACGTGGCAGAATACAGTAGCAGCAAAGTGGGTGAGATTTAACAAATCTCATCCACACGCTGCGTAAAATTGCCGAGCAATAATTCACCTGCGGTGCATATTTTTCGTGCCGCAGCATATCCATTCCTGCTGCAGAAAGTGGACTGAATTGCTGCGTTTTTTTGAGGAGAGGTCACTATTTCCCAACATTGAGAAACACAGCAAAATCTGCACCATTCCCTGCAGTAAAAAACGTAGGAAATGGTGCGCTTTTTTCCTCAGCGGAATGTCTGCTAGTTTCAACGGAATTGCTGCAGAAATTTTCCGCCGCAATTCCGTTACGTGTGGACAAGCCCTTAGGCTCCCTGTACGCTGCATGTTTTGTGGCAGATTTTGTGCTTGCTGCAGAAACAGCCCCATTCAGGTGAATGGAACACATTTTCAGTCGCAGAAATGTCTGCAACAAAATCTGCAGCGTATGCAGGGGACCTCAGATCAGGGGCGTAACTAGGAAAGACTGGGCCCCATAGCAAACTTTTGACTGGGGCCCCCCCTCCCCTGGGTGTCACACAACCCCCCCCCCCTTGTAGATAGTGACTTTTTTACAGCCCCCCCTGTATATAACGCCATACAGCCCCCCTGTAGATAACGCCATACAGCCCCCCCTGTAGATAGCGCCATACAGCCCCCCTGTAGATAACACCATAAAAACACCATACAGCCCCCCTGTAGATGACGCCATACAGCCCCCCCTGTAGATAACGCCATACAGCCCCCCTGTAGATAGTGCCATACAGCCCCCCCTGTAGATAGCGCCATACAGCCCCCCTGTAGATAACGCCATACAGCCCCCCTGTAGATAGCGCCATACAGCTCCCCTGTAGATAACGCCATACAGCCCTCCCTGTAGATAACGCCATACAGTCCCCTGTAGATAACGCCAAACAGTCCCCCCTGTAGATAACGCCATACAGCCCCCCCTGTAGATAGCGCCATACAACCTCCCTGTAGATAACGCCATGCAGCCCCCCCCCCCTGTAGATAACGCCATACAGCCCCCTTTGTAGATATCTACAGAGGGGGCTGTATGGCGTTATCTACAGGGGGGACTGTATGGCGTTATCTACAGGGGGGACTGTATGGCGTTATCTACAGGGGGGACTGTATGGCGTTATCTACAGGGGGGACTGTATGGCGTTATCTACAGGGGGGACTGTATGGCGTTATCTACAGAGGGGGCTGTATGGCGCTATCTACAGAGGGGGCTGTATGGTGCTAACGCCATACAGCCCCCACTGTAGAGAACGCCATACAGCCCCCACTGTAGAGAACGCTATACAGCCCCCCCTGTAGGGACCGCCATACAGCTCCCCCCCTGTAGGGAACGCCTTACAGCCCCCCCCTGTAGGTAACGCCATACAGCGTCCCCAACCCCCCAAAAAAATGCGACCTACAGTGTGTCCTACAAAAGACATGTATCCCCTCTCCACAGGATAGGGGATACATGTGTGATCGCTGGCAGCGCTAGGGAGAACGGGGGACCGAAAGTCCCCTGAAGTTCTCCATGACTAACCTCTGACTTCCGGAGTCTGCGCAGCTCAATAAAAATGAAAGGAGCGCTGGTCACGCATGCACACAAGCGCGACCGGCGCTCCATTCATTTCTACGGAGCTGCCGACACAGACCCCGGAAGTCCGAGGTTTGGGATGGAGAACTTCAGGAGACTTTCAGTCCCCTGTTCTCCCTATCAATGCCAGCGATCACACATGTATCCCCTATCCTGTGGATAGGGGATACATGTCTTTTGTTTAATGGCAGAGCGGGGAGATACCTCCCTGCTCTGCCGTAGTGTTCAGTGGCGTCCCGCTGTAGCAGCCATAGCGGCTGCTAGCGGAGCCTCCGGCCATGGTGGGGGCCCGTGCCGGTGGGCAACATGGGCCCCCTCATGCCGCGGGCCCCGTAGCAGCCGCTACGGCTGCTACGGCGGTAGTTACGCCACTGCCTCAGATACAATTCTGAGACGGGAACTCAAGACAAATTTACATGCTGTGGATTTTAAAATCCGGACCGATTATGTCCGGAAAAATTCTGGGTCGGTGTTCTGATAACATAACAGAAAAGCGAATTTAATAAATATAAAATGTAACGTAACATGAGTCATGCAGCCACAAACATAAATTGTATATTGAAAAACCAATGAGCGGAAGTACGAAAGGTCAAGGATAACTGAACGCAGACAATGAGCATTGTGCTAGTCAGAGAAATATTCAGTGATTTCATTTCACTTGCCGGCTAATTCATCGAGGAACTTTCAATGTTGAAAACAGACATTGTTTGAAGCTGCACCTGTATAAATGAACCTGCAATGCTGTCACCTGGTTTCTAAAGTAACAATAAAAGGCTAATTCATTTATATGACTAATATTTTCTGTTCTGTCATTTCAGGTAATTCATAGTATATGGAAACATATGCATATTTATTCATGTTGTTAATTCAGATATACTACATTATCCCTTCTGTACCGAGCATATTTTGAACTTCAGGTCCACAGGATTACTTATTTTTTTTGTCGCCGCTTTCTGAGAGGCATTTTTTATTTTTTTGTTAACATAGCTGTATGAGGACTTGTTTTTTGTAGGACAAGTTGTATTTTTCAATGCCACCATTTTGGGGTACATATAACTTATTGATTACAATTTTTTTTATTATTAAGAGGGAGATGGTTTTTTTTCTTACCTTTTCATTGAACAATTCTTACATATAAATTATTAATTAACTTTTATTATTATTATTTGTCTGGGCGGGGGAAATAATGCAATTCCGCCACTGTTTTTCAGTTGTTTTTTTACGCCGTTCATGTGGTTTAAATAATGTGATAACTTTATCGTAAGGGTCGTTCTGATTCTGCTGATAACAAAAATTTATTTTTTTACACTTCTGCAAAATAAAACCACTTTTTGAAAAAAAAATTGTTTAATTTTTTATGTGAACACTTTTTTTATTTAACATTATTTTATTTATTTTTTAGTCGCATTAGTGGTCTTCTAATGCGATTATTTGATCTCTTCTATAATGTTTTGAGTACCGGTATATCAAAGCATTATTGTCTGTCAGTAATAAACTGATAGGCAATCTATTAGACTGTGCCTTCAATTTTATCGCAGGGCTTGTATAGTTGACAGAGAGAGCCCCCACCCTCTGCCTAGCCACATATTCTGAGGTCGCTCATGGCAGTGGCATCTGAAGGGTTAAATGGCAATAATTACAGTCAGCATCTGCTGCGGATGGGGTGGGCATAGCTCCTGTGTCCGTGCCATCCACTTAACGTAACTGTACGTCCACTTGCAGGAAGACACCGCTAAAATGGGCGTACAGTTACATCAAATCTGGAAATGGGTCAAGGAAAACCTCTGAAACTGAAACAATTTCACCTCCTCCAACATCCTCTCTACAATTAAAAACATTATAAAAAAAATAAGGGTGTATTCATCACGGTCTAGCATTTTTACATGTGATTTGCCGTGGTTTCCATGCTAACATGTAAAAACACATGCAGTTTTGCAGTGCAGTTTTCAGCCACGCGACAAAAAACACCACAAAATCGCATCACAAAATGCTAAGTAGTGGGAGTTATTTCACGCAGTGAAATGCAACGCCCAAAAGTTCTACCAGTTTATCTTCTTTATAGAGAGTAACACCACCAGATTTCCACAGGAATCAGAAGTTACGTACTGGTGGAGGCACCAGATGATAGGCAACTGTCTCAACCTATTTAGGCATAACTTGATGCTCCTGGGCCTTAATGCAAAAACAGTGCCAGTACCCGAAACTACTATGTGCAATTTATAATACTGGTGTCTTTGTTATATGACAGAGTGACATTTGGTCCTCTTTAGGCACCAGAACCCGGGTGCGACGGCTACTGCTGCACCCCCTATAGTTACACCACTCTATTTAATTGCTGCTTAGCAAGCAGTTCTTATATTCTATTTATACTATACTACTAAATATAGCCCATGTACGGTAAGCTTAGCCTTAGTCCTCATGCCTACAGTGTACAACCTATATTTTAATCAGTGTGGTGCCTATGTGCACCACAGTATTATCCTTTATAAGGGACTGATCACACCACATTTGTGATCTATGTCAGGTATATGGATATGTTTGGCATATATTTGTGAACATAGCCTTAGCAATGCTTCTAGGGCAGAATACTGTCTGTGTCACGGTCACAGGGTATGTGGACACACTAGGCCTCTCCGCCGTAGCGGAGAGGCAGCTGACCAGGTCACAGTCTATATGAAAGTCAATAGTAGATAGTAATGCTTGGGTACTTGAACTAGTCCAGACGGTGGCTGTGGCTTCAGCACGGATGGAGGCCGGTGCAGCAGATAGCGCGGCGGGCAGTATCCGATGTGGCAGAAGACACTGGACACTGGACGTGGCAAACGACAGCAGGTGCAGAAGACACAACTCCAACACTGGTAGGCACAGGAACAAGAACAGTATGGGATACAGGAACAGGTAACAGGGCACGGGTAAAAACTGGAACGGGAAACACTAAGGGACCATTTGCAAGACAGACTGGGATAAACTAACAATGCTCAGGCAAGGATCAGAGGGGCTTGGGGCCTTCTTATAGACCAGGACATCATGGGCCGTTGATGATGATGATTTCCTGATGTGTGTGGGCTGGTCCATTAAGGACGGGCGCGAGCGTGCGCGCGCACCCTATGGGACACAGCAGGACAGAGCGGAAGTGAGCGCTGGCGTCTCCTAGGAAGGAGATGGGGACCAGCGCTCATGAATCCATGGTTGCGGGCGTCGGTGAGTAAACCCGACGGCCCGTGGCCATGGACGCTACAGTATCCCCCCTCTTATGCCCCCTCTTCTTGGGGCCAGAGCGAGAGAGGAATCTTTTAATAAGAGCAGGAGCACTGAGGTTGTCTTCTGGCTCCCAGGACCTCTCCTCAGGACCAAACCCTCTACAGTCCACCAAATAGAAATTCCTTCCTCCTACCCTTTTGCAGTCCAGGATCTCCCTCACCTCGAATACATCAGAAAAACCGCTGGGAGAAACTATGGAACTAGAAGTCTTGCTGTAGCGGTTCAGGACCACAGGTTTCAGGAGGGACACATAAAAGGAGTTGGGGATTCTGAGGGTAGGAGGCAGCCGCAGCTTATAGGAGACAGGGTTTATCTGTTGCAGAATCTGGAAAGGACCAAGAAACCTGGGAGCAAACTTGTATGAGGGTACCTTCAAACTAATGTTCCTATAGGACAGCCAGACTTTAGTACCCGGAAGATACTGAGGCGGCTCTCTTCTCTTTGTATCTGCTTTTCGCTTCATGCGATCGACTGCCAGCAAAATAGAGGACCGGGTCTAAGCGGGTACCTGAGATGAAGTCGACACTGGAAGAGGGACTCTAGGATGTTGACTGTACACAATGTGAAGTGGCAAGCCATGCAAGCGAAAGATGTGTTGAATGAAGAGACTCGCCAGCAGAAGGTAGGCCGCTCAGCGGGATAAAATGTGCCATCTTAGAGAACCGGTCCACCGCCACCCAGACAGTGTTGCATCCTGCTGAGGGGGTAAGGTCTGTGACAAAGTCCATTGCAATGTGCTGCCAGGGGGCATTGGGTACAGGCAGAGGTTGAAGCAGGCTGGCTGGCTTGGAGTGAGTAACTTTGTTAGAAGCATACACCGTGCAAGAAGAGACAAAGTCCAGAACATCTTTAGGTAGCTTGGCCACCAGAAGTGACGAGCAATCAGGTCTCGGGTCTTATGGACAACAGCGTGCCCAGCTACTTTAGTACTGTGTCGCCAGCGGAGAATTCTTCTCCTGTCTGCCAACCGAACAAAAGTCCTCCCCGGAGATATTCCTCCACGTGCTTATTTCAACAATCCAGTTTTCCAGTTCAAGTGTCGCTAAATGCAGTCTGGCGGCTCAGTTGGCAGCGTTTGGCAGACACACATGTCAAGATTGGGCAGCCCCTTTTTAGATAGTGCCACATTGCCCTCTGTATATGCTGCCAGAGTGCCCTCTGTAGATGCTGCCACAGTGCCCTCTGTAGATACTGCCACAGTGCCCTCTGTGGATGCTGCCGCAGTGCTCTCTGTGGATGCTGCCGCAGTGCCCTCTGTGGATGCTGCCGCAGTGCCCTCTGTGGATGCTGCCGAAGTGTCCTCTGTAGATAATGCCACAGTGCCCTTTGTAGATAATGCAACACACCCCTAGATAATGCCACAGTGTCCTCTGTACATACTGCCACAGTGCCCTCTGTAGATGCTGCCACAGTGCCCTCTGTAGATGCTGCCACAGTGCCCTCTGTAGATGCTGCCACAGTGCTCTCTGTGGATGCTGCCGCAGTGCCCTCTGTGGATGCTGCCGCAGTGCCCTCTGTGGATGCTGCCGAAGTGTCCTCTGTAGATAATGCCACAGTGCCCTTTGTAGATAATGCAACACACCCCTAGATAATGCCACAGTGTCCTCTGTACATACTGCCACAGTGCCCTCTGTAGATGCTGCCACAGTGCCCTCTGTAGATGCTGCCACAGTGCCCTCTGTAGATGCTGCCACAGTGTCCTCTGTAGATGCTGCCATAGTTCCCTCTGTAGATGCTGCCACAGTTCCCTCTGTAGATGCTGCCACAGTGCCCTCCATAGATGCTGCCACAGTGCCCTCCGTAGATGCTGCCACAGTGCCCTCCGTAGATGCTGCCACAGTGCCCTCCGTAGATGCTGCCACAGTGCCCTCTGTAGATGCTGCCACAGTGCCCTCCGCAGATGCTGCCACAGTGCCCTCCGCAGATGCTGCCACAGTGCCCTCTGCAGATGCTGCCACAGTGCCCTCCGTAGATGCTGCCACAGTGCCCTCCGCAGATGCTGCCACAGTGCCCTCTGTAGATGCTGCCACAGTGCCCTCCGTAGATGCTGCCACAGTGCCCTCCGTAGATGCTGCCACAGTGCCCTCCGTAGATGCTGCCACAGTGCCCTCCGCAGATGCTGCCACAGTGATGTCAGGGGCTTGCCCAGAGCTGGAGTCCCGGAGCAGAGCCGCTTCTAGCACTCTGCCTGGGATTCCAGCTCTGCTCCTGACATCACTGTCCATATATGGACAGAGATGTCAGGGGCAACCCCAGAGCTGGAGTCCCGGGCAGAGCGCTAGTAGGCTCTTCCTGGGACTCCAGCTGTGGTCCTGACATCACTGGGACTCCTGCTATGGGGAAGCCCCTGACATCATTGTCGATGTATGGACAGTGATGTCAGGGTATTCCACAGAGTCTCGGAGCAGAGCCTATACTAGCGCTCTGCCCGGGACTCCGCTCTGGGGAAGACCCTGCACACTGTCCATATATGGACAGCGATGTCAGGGATTTCCACAGAGTCCCGGAGCAGAGCCTGTACTAGAGCTCTGCACTGGACTCCGGCTCTGGGGAAGCCCCAGACATCGCGTGTCCAAACATGGACACCGATGTCAGGGAATTCAACAGAGTCCCGGAGCAGAGCCGATACTAGAGCTCTGCCCGGGTCTCCGCTCTGGGGAAGACCCTGACACACTGTCCATATATGGATAGCGATGTCAGGGAATTCCACAGAGTCCCGGAGCAGAGCCGATACTAGCGCTCTGCTCGGGACTCCGCTCTGGGGAAGACCCTGACACACTGTCCATATATGGACAGCGATGTCAGGGATTTTCACAGAGTCCCCGAGCAGAACCTGTAATAGCGCTCTGCCCGGGACTCCGCTCTGGGGAAGACCCTGACACACTGTCCATATATGGACAGAGATGTGAGTGAATTCCACAGAGTCCCGAGCAGAGCCGATACTAGCGGCTCTGTGTCCCGCGGGCCACAGATGACAGCAGCAGGGGCCGCATGCAGCATGCGGGCCACGTGCTTGAGACCCCTGCTCTAGAAGATGTCTCCGCTCCTCCAGAGCCAATTTGATGGCCAGTAGCTCCCGATCTCCAATAAAGTAATTGCGCTCAGCAGAAGAAAAAAGTCTTGAGTAGTAGCCACATACTACTGCCTTTCCTTTGGAGCTCCTCTGGAACAGAAGTGCACCTGCATCAACAGAGGAAGCGTCCACCTCCAATGAGAACTTCCGAGATACGTCAGGATGATGGAAGATCGAAGCTGAAGTGAAGGCTTTCTTGAGGCTAATGAATGCTGACTCTGCCTCTGGAGTCCATACCTTGGCATTCACACCCTTCTTGGTAAGGGTAGAGATGGGAGCCATCAGAGATGAAAAGTTTGGAATAAACTGCCGGTAGAAATTGGCGAATCCCAGTAACCGTTGTATGGCCCTTAGGCCTTGAGGACGCGGCCATTCCAGGACAGACTTTAGTTTCTCAGGATCCATCTTAAGACCTTGTTCCGAGATGATGTAGCCCAGGAAGGGCAAAGACTTCTTTTCAAAGACACACTTCTCCAACTTGGCATATAAGCGATTCTCTCTTAGTTGCAGAAGAACTTGACGGACATTCCTCCGATGGGTTATCAGATCTGGGGAGAAAATCAAAATATCATCGAGATAAACTACAACACACATATAGAGGAAATCTCTGAAAATATCAGTGACGAATTCCTGAAATACTGCGGGAGCGTTACACAGTCCGAAGGGCATCACTAGGTATTCGTAGTGCCCATCGCGGGTGTTAAATGCCGTCTTCGATTCGTCACAATGGCGAATCCGGATTAGGTTATAAGCCCCCCTAGATCTAGCTTAGAAAAAATTTTGGCTCCTCGTATGCGATCAAACAGCTTGAATATAAGTGGCAACGGGTATTTGTTCTTGACCGTGATCTGGTTGAGACCACGGTAGTCAATGCAGGGTCGAAGAGATCCATCCCTCTTCTTAATGAAGAAGAAGCCGGGCCCCAGCCGGGGAGGAAGATTTTAGTATAAAACCCCCTCTCCAAATTCTCCATGATATAGGCTGACATAGATAAAGTCTCTGGCAAGGTGAGAGGATATACGGGGAAGAGGAGCATTAGGAACCAGTTCAATGGGACAGTCATAATTCCGATGTGGAGGCAACGTCTCAGCTTCTCATTTGCAGAAGACATCCGCAAAACTGGCATACTGAGATGGTAGACCGAAGAGTGATTGAGGCAGAGGGGGCATAGCAGGACGGACTTGTGACAGGCAATGGCTATGGCATCTGGAACCCCATTGGAGAACTTCTCCGGAACTTCAATCAAGAACCGGGGCGTGTAGGCGGAGCCATGGCAGACCCAGCAGGATAGGATTGATAGCCTTAGGTAGTACCAGGAAGGTGATCTGCTCTGAGTGAAGAGCTCTGACCCGTAGTGTCAACGGCTCCGTGATGAGCATAATCGCATCGGGCAATGGTAGACCATTCTCAGAAGCAACAGCCAGGGGTCTCTCCAGATGGACTGTGGGTAGACGTAAACGATCCACTAGATCCTGCTAGGTGAAATTATCAGCCGCTCCAGAGTCAAGATAGGTGGAGGAAGGATGTGACATCTCTCCGGAGTCGATGGCCACGGGAATCGATAATTTGGGAGAGGTTTTAATGTTTGGAGACGTTCCACCAAGAGTTGCCTCTCCAACCAACCCTAGCTACTGGAGTTTCCCGGTTTCTGTGGGCATTGGCGCACAAAATGACCCTTAAGGCCACGATACATACATAGTCCAGGGGAGCGTCTGCGCTGCTTCTTCTGTTCAGATAACCGGACTCTGTCTACCTGCATGGGTTCTTCAGGTAGCGCACTAGGGGAAGGCAATAATGGTCTCTGGACCAAGGGTGCTGGTCTGTGGACCCGGCTCTCATCTCGAACCTCTTGAGTGCGCTCCCGGATTCTCATATCAACCCGGGTGGCTAACAAGATGAGTGCATCAAAGGTAGAAGGAAGGTTGCGGGCTGTCAGTTCGTCCTTGATGTGAGAGGACAGTCCCTGCCAGAACGTCGCCACCAGTGCGTCATTGTTCCATGCCAGCTCGGCTGCCAGGGTACGGAAGGAGATAGCATATTCCCCTACTGTGGAACCCTCTTGCTTGAGGGTCAACAGAGTAGCTGCGGCAGAGGATGTTCGACCCGGCCCCTCGAACATGGCACGAAAGGACTGCAGGAGCAAGGCTAGGTCCGAGGATACAGGTCCTTGTTGCTCCAAGATTGGTTTCGCCCATGCGAGGGCCTTGTCAGCAAGAAGGCAGATGATAAATGCTACCTTGGCCTCCTCGGAGGGGAAGAGATGAGCCCGTAGCCTAAAATGAACCGTGCATTGGTTAATAAATCCTCTACATGCTCTGGGATCACCGTCATAGCGAGGAGGAAGAGGAAGAGGAACTGTAGATTTGGAACAAACAGGAGGAGCAACGGGCAGTGGCACAGCAACAGCTTCAGGAGGAAGAACCGGAGGTGGAACAGTGAGTAGATCCAGACGGACCAGGATAGAATTCACCGCCTCAAGGTGTTGATCCTGACATGTGCGTAGGTCATGCATCTCCGTCTGTATCTTCTGGATTGCGGTCTTTGGCTGGCCAGCGGATTCCATGGCCTGAGTGTACTTTCACGGTCACAGGGTATGTAGACCCACTAGGCCGCTCCGCCATAGCAGAGAGGCACCTGACCAGGTCACAGTCTATATGAAAGTCAATAGTAGATGGTAACGCTTGGGTACCTGAACTAGTCCAGACAGTGGCTTCAGCACGGATGGAGGCTGGTGCAGCAGGTAGCGCCAGATGTGCCGGGCAGTATCCGATGTGGCAGAAGACACTGGACGTGGCAAACGACAGCAGGTGCAGTAGACACGACTCCAACACTGGTAGGCACAGGAACAAGAACAGTATGGGATACAGGAACAGGTAACAGGACATGGGTAACAACTGGAACGGGAAACAGTAAGGGACCATTTGCAAGACAGACTGGGATAAACTAACAACGCTCAGGCAAGGATCAGTAGGGCTGGGGCCTTCTTATAGGCCAGGAAATCATGGGCCGTTGATGATGATGATTTCCTGATGTGCGTGCGCTGGCCCTTTAAGGACGCAGACACACACCCTACGGGACACAGCAGAATGGAGCGGAAGTGAGCGCTGGCGTCACGTGGAAGGAGATGGGGACCAGCGCTCACGGATCCATGGCTGCGGGCGTCGGGAGGTGAGTAAACCCGACGCCCCATGGCCATGGACGCTACAGTCTGTAATATGGCATGCACTGGATCCTGTGTACATTCAAGGCCTGAGGGATGCTGAAGCTTCAGTCATCCTAAGCAGCACATACATATTCACTATGCTAGCAGGGGAAAATTAGTTAATAGGCAGTCATTAGCAAGTTGTTGTTTTTTTAAAAAAAAGATAGTTTGCCTCTATTCTAAGTCAAGATTTCTCATGATGACTAAAAACAAAAAAAATAACAGGCATGTTTTGTGTTACAGCAAGATATACTCCTGGCTTCACTTCACCAGTAATAAAAATAGCAGCAATTCTTAGAAAAACTGAACAGGAAATGAAATCACTGTGCTGAAAGCAAGGGACAGGAAAGAAAAAAAGAAATAAAGAGTATTTTATGATCTTTGATACAGTACCTATTTACAAAGGAACTACAATCTACATACATTAATCCATTGATATATCATGCTTTGCAAGTCAGTATTTTATCTATCTTTTGTTAGTCCTATAAAAATATTAATACTTATTTCATTTATCAATATACTCAGATTTGCCAACATTTGAAAAAAAAATTCCAGGGACACTTCGGGTTTGGCGTCTTTGATGGGTGTGTCTTATGGGGCGTGGTTTGTCTGGTGGGTGGGGATAGTTGGGGGCGTTGCTTTATTTCCAAAATTTCTGCATACAAATCAACGAACAAAAATGTCTGCACTAGTTTGCCTGACAACTACTATGGTGCCTAGTATCTCCCTGGTACTCCACACTTCCCCCCAGTAGATAGTGCTACACACTGCTTCCTATAGGTAATACCACAGTTCCCCCGGTAGATAGTGCCACAGTGCCCTCTGTAGATAGTGCCACGGTGCTCTCTGTAGGTAATACCACATTGCCCTCTGTAGATGGTGCCACAGAGTCCCCCTGTAGGTGATGCCACACAACCATGCTGTAGGTGATGCCACACAGCTACCCTGTAGGTGATGCTGCACAACCCCCCCTGTAGATGATGCTACACATCCCCCCTGTAGATGATGCAACACAGGTCCCCTGTAGATAGTGCCACACATTCCTCCCTGTAGATAGTGCCACACACTCGCCCCTGGAGATTGTGCCAAACGCTCTCCACTGCAGATAGTGCCACATGCTCCTACATGTAGATAGTGCCCTACACACCCCCTGGTAGATAGCACCACCCCCCCCTTCCATATGGATAGAGCCATTGTGGCTCCCTCTAGCAGGGGAATCCCAAGCCAGAGCGTTATCATATATGGACAGTGATGCCAAGGGCTACTCCAGTAGCAGAATCCCCGTGGGCAATGCTTTGGCCTGGGATTGAAGTGCTCCAGGAGGAGCCCTTGACTTCACTGTTCGTATATGGACAGTGATGTCGTCAGGGCTCCCTCTATGAGCAAAATGCCTGGCCAGAACTTTGGTAACGCTCTGGCCGGGGATTCTGCTTCAGGAGGAGCCCCTGACATCACTGTCCTTATATGGACAATGATGTCAGGGGTTCCCTCTAGGAGTGGAATCCCCGGCCAGTGTCGGCAACACTCTAGCCGGGGATTCAGCTCTTGGAGGAGTGCATGTCAGAGCAGGAAGCGGATAGTTTCCTGCTCTGCCATAGTATTCAGTCCTAAGGACACAGATACAATTGAATATTTCAGTTGCCAGGAAACGTCCTGGGAGAGTAATTTGCCAGGACTGTCTGTGTAAATTCGGGACAGCCCCGGCAAATTTCGGGACTATTGGCAGCTATGTATAGTTGGTGCATTTTTTGTTGAATAATTAATATGGTCACAACATTTTGAAGCACATTGAGGGTAACAAATTAAACTAGGATCTACAAATTTTACAATGTATTTTGTGGTTTCAAAACACCCACTAAATTAGCTTCATTTGCTTGTGAAAATGGAGCTAAACATATTTTTTTGTGCTCAACGTAGAGGATTGGCAACCCTTGTGATGTCACCGCCCACCACACCTTCCACCTTCAATATGCCCACATGTGGTGTCACAACTAATTTGTTGCCTAAAAAGGGACATGTAACTGACATTGCCCATTACGATGTTATCCCCCCAGTAACGTCCCCACAAGCACTGGTGCCCAGGTTACTCCCCACCACCCAACCTAATGACATCAGAGGTGATGTCCATCTCATTGACAACCCCATGTACCTGACAATTTCTCTGATGATGTAATCAGCAGTGATGTCCCCAAGGCAGCGAACATCTGACTGCTGTTTGCCCCTGCATTCAGTTTATAGCATCGGCATTCCATTTGATGTGACTGCCTACTAGGCCCCACCTGTGACATCACTAACCATTCTGGTGGCTTAAAGTGGACATGTCAGGCTTTGTCACTAACAATGTCCATTATGATATCCACCCATGTAACATTATCACATGCCCTTGTGCCCTACAGGGGACACACCAGTCTATGTCCCCGACACCCCCGACCCCATTGCCAACATGAGCAGTGATGTCACCAAGGCAGAGACATGGGCTCTGGTAACTTAATGTTTACAGCATTATCACCCACTTGGAGCCCTAAAAGCATAGCATTACACCCCTGGCCAGGCATGCCCTTTTTATAGAACCGCCACTTTACGTAATGTCACTGCTCATTTCTGTTCTGAGGACTTAAAAGGGACACATTAGGCAGTGTCAATGACAGTACCCTGTAATGACACCACATGATGAGATCATCAGCAGATGCAAGGCAGTGACCCCCCCCCCCCCCGTTGCACGCCCACATCGTCATCACCTGCTGTTGAGCCTTAAGAGGATGAACCGCAGCTCTTGTATAGGTCACCCCTTGTAATGCCACATGCTCATAGCTGTGACGTCATCACCATTGATCGTCAGCAAAAGCATGGTTGAACTTCTTTGGCTGACAACTACTATGGTGCCTAGTATCTCCCTGGTACTCCACACTTCCCCCCAGCATTATCACCCACTTGGAGCCCTAAAAGCATAGCATTACACCCCTGGCCAGGCATGCCCTTTTTATAGAACCGCCACTTTACGTAATGTCACTGCTCATTTCTGTTCTGAGGACTTAAAAGGGACACATTAGGCAGTGTCAATGACAGTACCCTGTAATGACACCACATGATGAGATCATCAGCAGATACAAGGCAGTGACCCCCCCCCCCCCCGTTGCACGCCCACATCGTCATCACCTGCTGTTGAGCCTTAAGAGGATGAACCGCAGCTCTTGTATAGGTCACCCCTTGTAATGCCACATGCTCATAGCTGTGACGTCATCACCTTTGATCGTCAGCAAAAGCATGGTTGAACTTCTTTGGCTGACAACTACTATGGTGCCTAGTATCTCCCTGGTACTCCACACTTCCCCCCAGTAGATAGTGCTACACACTGCTTCCTATAGGTAATACCACAGTTCCCCAGGTAGCTCTTGTATAGGTCACCCCTTGTAATGCCACATGCTCATAGCTGTGACGTCATCACCTTTGATCGTCAGCAAAAGCATGGTTGAACAGCAGCACACGTCTCCCAAATTTCAATCAATATAATATAATTTCAATCATTATATTGATTGAAATTTGGGAGACGTCTGCTGCTGTTCAACCATGCTTTTCCTGAGGATTACTTTATATCAGACTAGGTTTGTCTGATTTTACAGTGTGACACTGCTACTGATATCGGGATTTGTGCTGCTTCAAATACTTTATTTTTTGGTTCATCACTTTTGATGTCACCAACGGTTCTTGGCATACACCAGGCAATTTCACTAACATTGACTGTCGGCACCCTTGTGGCATGTAACGTCCATGGCCGCGGACCATCGGGATTACACATCCCTGGTCTGGTGAGAGCTAGCCCACATCTCCCCAGGAGATGCCAGCACTCACTTCCGCTCCACTCTGCTGTGTCACATAGGGTGCATGTGAACGCTTGCGCCCGCTCTTAAAGGGCGAGTGCGCGCACATGTAAAACATCGTTAATTAGCCCATGATAACCCTGGAATATAAGAAGGCCCTGCCCTTTTACTCCTTGCCTGAGCGTTGTTCATATACCTCTGTTAGTCTTGCAAATGGTCCCTTAGTGTTATCACGTTCCCGTTGTTCCCGTGCCCTGCTACCTGTATCCCGTGTTGTAGTTGTTCCTGTGCCTGCTATAGTGTTGAAGCCGAGTTCTGCCATCAGCCACGTCTGCTGTGTTACACCATGTCTGGTGTCATCTGCTCATCTGCATCACCTGCCGTCAAGATCCCATCTGTGCTTAGCCGTTGCTACTGTCTGGACTATCACAGGTACCCTTGTGCTTGGACTATATATATTAACTTGGTACACTGTAGTTTGGCCAGCTGCCATCCCGCTAAGACGGTGCGGCCCAGTGGGTCCACACACCCACAGATCGTGACATGGCATCATAAACCTTATGACAGCATCACATGCACTCTTGCCCCAGAGCAACATCACTCACAATGTCACGACATGACATCACCACCCATTTTGAAGACTTGTCTAACAATACCAAAGAGAGTGCCCATTATGATGGCACCACCCCTATGACATCACCACACTGGCGGCAAACCGGTTTCCCCACTGACTATGTCACGGACACCCCCACCCCGGTGAGGTGATTAGCACTGACTAGGCAGTCACATTGGCCCCCTGGCATTGGCATAGGAAGAGATAACTATATTTTAGTGGATGCTCGCATGTATTGTCACTGCTCTGGATCACACATTTGTATAGGCACTGCTGTCAGGTCCGTATATCAGGGAAGCTCCTTTCTCCCTGTCATTTCACACCGAATAACCACCTCTGTAAATTGAAAGCTGAAGGCATGCCTGGAAAGAAGTGAACCAGTCAGAAATGTTTGCTACACAACTTTCCCTTCATCAGAAAAGAGGAGAACTGAACTTTATTCAGAACAAAGAAACAGACAGAGGAGACACATGCCCCTCCCTCGAGATGTGGGACTTGCTTAAGTCCCATTGGTTCCTCTGCTGTAAGTTTTCCTGTACATTCTTCTGCACACTCCTCTTTGCATTCCAGGGGGCGGTGTCTTCCATAGGCGTGTTATGCAGGCTCTTTGTGCTCCATGAATCCAATCTCTTTGTGTAATATACTGAATATATATATATATATATATATATATATATATATATATATATATATATATATATATATGTAAGGATAATATTTTTCAAACAATATACATAGTAATGATCCCTGACACTGCTTTGGTTGGAGCTTGGCACAATTGCATGGGCACTGCTGTAGTAGTAACTACTCTGTAACCACTTCCATATGATTTTATAACTATTTTATGGACACTGTTGTTTGGCTTGCATAATAAAGTGCATTACTTTGAGGCAGGCATAATGGTATTGGCAGTTCTGTGTTAACGGTATTACTTCATGGGTGCTACTATTTTTCCTATTTGTGTTCACGAATATAACACTGGCGAACCACTACAGAGTGGCACCCCTGTGTAGATATTATGTGACTTTAATGTGGATACAGTTTGATGTAAGCACTTCTATTTAGGTATGTAATTTGTATTACTAGCTCTGGGCTGAGAACGCATTATTGTCCTGAGGTTAAAGCTAAGGTTTGGAAGTTGCGGCCTGGGTTACCTGGTTGGGTACTCCTCTTTTGCCAGGCTTCTCACCCCTTGGAATGTCAGCAAGGTCAGGTCTACGACAAGTGTGGCACGGGCAGGAGAGTACAGTGGGCAAGGCAGAAGAGAGCCAGGGACACACACATTCAGCAGCCGGACATGGGCACCCTGCTAGCCTGCGCAGCCCCATGAGTCAAGGGGGAGTATATTGACTTACAGTCAGGCCCGTATTTGCCACTAGGCACTGGGGGTGCAGTGCCTAGGGCATCCAGCAGGGGAACGGTACAGATGCAGGATTGTTTATTTAATGTTTTTTTCTAAAATAATTAACTTTGTGACCAGACCGACCAGCGGTCAGGTCACTCACAGGGAAGGGGCAGGGGGTTAGCTACCCCAGCGTTTCTAAGCCTTTCCCTATGTTCATGGATTGCACTGAACTGCTCACATGAGCAGCTGTAGCCAATCCAAGAACAGTTGGATTGTCTCAGACTCAAAGGAGACACAGCAGAAGCAGGTAGAGGAGAGGAAGAAGCTCTGCCCACAGCCCGTCCGGCAAGAAGCATGTGAGGAAGGAGATAATGAGTGCTTAATCTGTCTGCTGTTTGTGCCTCTATATGTCTCTGTGTGTGTATGTGTATAAGTTCCAATATGTGTGTCTATGTGTCTCTGTGTGTATTTGTGTGTCTAAGTGCCTATATATGTATCTGTATGTGTATATATTTCTGTGTGTGTGAATCTGCTACATTATCTGTACTCAGAGTTATCACTGTGTGTTATCCATGGTGTTACATAGGACTGCAGGTAACATCTACTACATTATCTGTACTCAGGGAGTTATCACTGTGTGTTATCCATGGTGTTACATAGGACTGCAGGTAACATCTACTACATTATCTGTACTCAGGGAGTTATCACTGTGTGTTATCCATGGTGTTACATAGGACTGCAGGTAACATCTACTACATTATCTGTACTCAGGGAGTTATCACTGTGTGCTATCTGTGGTGTTACATAGGACTGCAGGTAACATCTACTACATTATATGCACTCAGAGTAAACACTGTATTATTTGTGGTGTTACATAGGGCTGCAAGTGACATCTACTACATTATCTGTAGTCAGAGAGTTATCCCTGTGTTATCTGTGGTGTTACATAGGACTGCAGGTAACATTTACTACATTTTCTCTACTTAGAGATTTATAACTATGTTATCTGTGATGTTACATAGGACTGCAGATGACATCTACTACATTATCTGTACTCAGAGAGTTTTCACTGTGTTATCTGTGGTGTTACATATGACTGCAGGTAACATCTACTACATTACGTGTATTTGGAAAAAACAACATGGGGTCCCCCCTCATTCTTCATAACCAGACAGATACAACATAGCAGGAGCAGGCTCGGATTACCAGGATGAAAGAGACACTTTTTTGTGCTTTTCCAGTCTAATAACACCTGCCTGCGGCCGCCCTAGTACTCGAGCATCACTTCAGATGGTTGGGTACTGGATTGTACCTGGCTCTTCCCGATACCCCTGGTGGCGGTGGGTACAGGATAATGGACGGTCAGAGAGCGACCATTACTAAGGCAGTAGTAATAAAATATAAAGAAACACAGAAAAAATATTTAACTGAAATAAAAAAAAACCACAACCCACATTAGCCATTTTATTGAAAATAAAAAACGCCGTAATCAAAGTAGTCCTCGAATTTGAAGTAGTCCAACAACCGAACCTGTTTAGAAACACAAACCAACACCAAAAAAAACATTAGTAACACATAAAAATGCAAAGCAATTATCATACTTACCCTTCCTGGGTCCAGCCCTGTAGCCTCAATATCAGTAAGCTATGCTGTTTACATAACTCTGGAAGTTATGGGGGGCGTCAGCAGTAAAAGTGCCTAGGGAAGCACCAACTCTAAGTATGGTTCTGGTTACAGTCATGGTCTGTCCGAGGCTCCCAGACCTTCCACTCAGTATAAAGTAACGCCCTCAATGCCACACTCACTTTTTAGCCATGGTAGAGTAGTTTTGTGGGGGGGGGGGGAGGGGGTCCGCAAATTTGCACAAAGCTGCTGCAAAAACAGCCACAAAACCGGAATGTGTAAATAGACCCTAAACCTGGCCAGTATTTTTGGGTGGAAAAAGTGCCAACCCTACATTTGGACAGGATAATAAGGTGTAGGTTTAGTATAGGGTACATATCTAAATATGTTTCTGAGGCACATCCAACCATAAATGTGCTTGTGTGTTTACCATGCTTGTCTTTGTGCATTTAATTTATATGACCTTGTATGTGTATATGCCTCTGACCAATCCAACTTGTAAGGCACTTTAAAGTATAGGATTTATTCTTCTTTAAAAAGTTTAGTTTTCATCTAAAACTTAAAGGGGTTGTCCAGGCATGGACAACTGATGAGCTATCCACAGGATAGGTCATCCGTATATGATCAATTAGGGTCCGACACACGGACCCTGCACCGATCACCTGCTCTGGCTGCCTCCATTCGTTGGATGTTATTAGGGGTTTGACGTATTTAGAGGGGATATGTCGTATTTGGAGCCGGAAATAGAAGGCTCTGTACACTGTATAGTGGCCATGATGCAGAACAGCAACTCTGCTCCTATTCGCTTGAATAGGAGCAGAGCTGCAGTACTGCAGCTTGGCCGCTATTCTGTGACCGGAGCTATCTGCTTCCAGCATGGACATCCGGTGCCTGGAGGTAACTGGAGCAGCTGATCGGTGTGGGGTCTGGCTGGATAGGTCATCAGTTGTCTGTGCCTGGACAACCCCTTTGAGTAATGAGGTTTTATTTAGAGAGATATTGGCATCTTTCTGTTTTGTTGTGGTGGTCAATTTCATTTTCTATCAAAAACAAAGTGACAGTTTTACCAACAGTTGCTAAGAAGTGACAGCCGATATGGCGGCACCTGTGGTCACGTTTGCGAAAATGGCCACCACAACTGAACAAAGAAATGACAATATCTCTGTTAACAAATTTAAAAAAAACGCAGGATATGTCCGGCCAATTTGTGGCTCTGGGAAAAAAATATTTCTTGACCCAGAAAAAATATGGTCAGTTATAGATGGTGGGAACAACGCCATTATTACAACTTACTGATTATATTTTGTGCTATAGTAAAGAAACTGCATGTTCCAAGTAATAGAGTACAGAGTACATGGAATGACCTCTGTTTCCAGTTATGCTTTTCTAGGCCCTAGTGTCCTGCACAGTCCTTTCTCTCAGACTGTACACTATCAGTATGCTATCAGACAGCACTCTGCTAAAACGATTCTCAATAGCCTAATTCCAGACAAAGGTTTTAGTTTCTTAAACTGTGTTCACTCTGTGTTTATCATCCCTATTTAAAGTATAGCCCTTAAACGCTGCAGAAGATGGAGGGTGTCGTTTCTAACACAACCAAAATCAGTGACTTGCAGTTGACGTCTGTCCTTTTTTTTTTTCTTCTCTTGGAGAACTGCATTATACAGCCCTTTTAATATGCCCTATTAGGACATATTGATATAGTAGAGAAGAATCCCTCACTCACACTCCTTTCCCTTTAGCCAGGAAGAACCACTGAAAAGAGAAATTCTCTCTCTTTAAATGGGTACCATGTAATTCTTAATTTCTCAGGCAGTGTAGGAAATGAAGGCTAGTCGCCAGCCTCCCCCCCCCCCCCAGTTATAACATATTCAGCCAGGGCTGGGATAGGGCTTAGGCATATAAACACATATAGGGTTTGCTTATACTGCCAGATTTTTGGTCAGTGTTCTCTTCATATGTGTTTTCATTCAAGACCTGCTGTTATATTAAGAAAATTATTTGGAGAAGAATTAGTGTTAATGGCTTCCTGAGTTCATACAGCAGCGATAGAATAGCACAGCTGGCCTGTACTTCCTTCAGTGGTTCACCATTATCATAGGAACATTAGGCAATATGTATACAAACTATTCCAGTCAGAAAGTGGATCAGTTACCAATAGCAACCAATTCGATCCCAGCTTACATTTTTCTAGTGCAAGTTACAAAATAAAAAAATAGGTTTCATTGTTTATTTGCCAACCGTTCCACTTTCTTTCTCCAGTAGTTTATGAGGACTATTGTGTGGATCCCAATTTTTATACAAATCAATATTCACACAAAGATAGTTAAGATATGGACACTATTATGACAATGGTGGTATGAAATTAGTGTGACAATGGCGGGGCAAAATAGCAGAAATGTAGACATTCTGCGGACACTGGGCCTTTATCTTTCTTTTCTGTTATTGTTTCACAACGATGACAAAAAGAAAGAGGAGTTACAGAATCAAGCCCCTCCTTTGGTGCTGACAGCACTGGGCACTCGGCTCTTATGCCGAGTGCTTTCCAGTCTGTGTGGCCCGAACCATAGCAGCAGTCAGAGGACACATTGCTTTCCGGCCACTGTCAATACATGTATTACAAGCAGGTAGTAGGGGCAAAGATATTTTCTGTTGACTGTAACCACTGTGGAGTGTGCAGATATATGCAAGGCTTCTGGATACTACTGAGGGAGGTCAGCAGCCATCTTTTATAAATATGTATAATTTGTGTATAATTTTCCTAATACATTAGTCGAATACATTTGCCCAAATGACTAATAAAAAGTTAGTTTGAAATTGCATCAATAGGGAAAGTTAATACAATTCCCATATATAAGTATCCAGTATGCGAGCCAGGGTAGATTTTGTACCAGGCCTAATATTTAGTTCCAGTCCAGTCCAGCCCTGCAAAGTAATTTCTACCATTATGTCTTTCTGCATTGATCGTACTGGTTTTAATAGTATATGAAGGTTCACAAAAAGTAAACACTGCCTGAACCTGCCTGCTATTTCTGTTGGCTATAACTTTTGAAGAAAGCAAAGTCCAGAACAGCAAACCAATTTCTATTTAGTCGGTTATTTTACCCAGAAGTTTTAAAGATCAAAGCAATTTTACACAAAATGTTGTTGTGTTCTACCTAATACACAGAATCATTTAAAGTATTTGTTCTGCTTCCCTGACCTGTTCATTTTTACATTCGTTTTCTAGATTCTGAATGTCTCTTCCAGGAATTCAGACCCCCAAGAGACCTAGATCAAGCAGGTTGGGTGAAATATTCAGAACACCATATAGAATCAAATAACATGAGGACACGTAATACACTTAGAGGGGTATTTCTATCTTAGCGATTTATTACATATCCACAGCGATTTATTACATATCCACAGGATATACCATAGGGGCACATTCAGACGTGGCGGAATTTCTGTTGAATTCCGCTGCGGACAGTCCGCAGTGGAATTCTGCAGCAGCTGTTTTTTACATTTGTTTCTATACATTTTTAGGAAACTTAGTTCAGACGTTGTAGAAAATAATTGTGCGGAAATTAGGCTGTGGTTCAGAATTTTCCCTCCAAAGCATGCTCATTCCATTGCAGAGAAGAAGCGAAATTTCACTGCAGATTTCAGCCTTTGCAATGCAAAAACTGAAATCTGAGGCAAGTCCGCTGTGATACCTGCAACCTCTGAATTACCTGTCAAATATGCAAATGTTGGTGCAGATTCGTTGCGTAATTGCCCCGAATCTGCACCAACATTTGCAGCGGAAAAATTCTGCCACGTCTGAACATGGCCTAAATGTCTGATAGATGCGGGTCCGAGCACTGGAACACGCACCTATATCGAGAACAGGGGTCACCTGTTGCGGTGGCCGCAAGCTGACGATTCTACGCTGTTGTATGGAAGTTACAGAAACAGCTGAGCAGCATTGACAGAATGAACTCTCCACTAGTGTCTGTCCTGAATCTGTGGCCAGTGGCCACCAAAGCAGGCTAAACGGGGGTCAAGTGACCCCTGTTCCCGATATACAGTAGGTTCATGTTCCAGTACTGGGACCTGCATCTATCAGACATTTATGGCATATCCTGTGGATATTTAATAAACCTCTAAAATATGAATGCTCCTGTAAGAGACTAAACACATGTGCCTGTTTTTGCTATTTTTTGGAGCCTTATTAGTGCCAAAGGCAGGGTTTTAATATCTAACAGGCACCGTCTATCAACCATTAATATTAATGCCCAACCACAAACAACATTTTCATCATTGTTATTGAATATTCTTTGATAATTGAAAGAGATGGGCAGAAGCTTAGGATTTTTTAGGAGCCAAAAAACAACATGAAACCTTTAGTAGCTGATGAACTGTGGTTATTCTGAATATACTAATATACTAGTCCAGCTCAATGAATTAGAATATCATCAAAAAGTTAATTTATTTCAGTAATTCAATTCAAAAACTGAAACTCATATATTATATACATTCATTACACACATTTGGATCTATTTCCAGTATTTTTTTCTTTTAATGTTGAAGATTATGGCTAACAGTTAATGAAAACCCAAAATTTCTCAGAAATTTTGAATATTATATAAGCCCAATTTCTAAAATGGTTTTTAATACCGAAATGTTGTCCTACTAAAAAGTATGTACAGTATATGCACTCAATACTTGGTCGGGGCTCCTTTTGCATGAATTACTGCATCAATGCGGCGTGGCATGGAGGCGATCAGCCTGTGGCACTGCTGAGGTGTTATGGAAGCCCAGGTTGCTTTGATAGCGGACTTCAGCTCGTCTGCATTTTTGGGTCTGGTGTCTCATCTTCCTCTTGACAATACCCCATAGATTCTCTATGGGGTTTAGGTCAGGCGAGTTTGCTGGCCAATCAAGCACAGTGATACTGTAGTTATTACACCAGGTATTGGTACTTTTAGCAGTGAGGGCAGGTGCCAAGTCCTGCGGGAAAATGAAATCAGCATCTCCATAAAGCTTGTCAGCAGAGGGAAACATGAAGTTCTCTAAAATGTCCTGGTAGACGGCTTCGCTGACTCTGGACTTGCTATAACACAGTGGTCCAAAGTCCTGTTTGCAGATGAAAGTAAATTTTGCATTTCATTTGGAAATCAAGGTCCCAGAGTCTGGAGAAAGAGTGGAGAGGCATCAATCCAAGTTGCTTGCGGTCCAGCGTCAAGTATTTACGCTACGTGTGAACTAACCCTAAGGCCTAATTCACACGACCGTGTTCGGTCCGTGATATACGGACCGCATGTCGGCCGCATTTCCTGGACCGAACACAGTGCAGAGAGCCGAGCTCCTAGCATCATAGTTATGTACAATGCCAGGTGTCCCTGCCTCCCCTGTCCCGTGCTGAAAACATGATTACAGTACAGGACAGTTTTCCCACAGTGCTTTTAACTTTTTCGTCATGATCAGTTGTTTTCACAAAAAATATACTGCCGACACTACTGTTAAAATACCCTTTCCCAGCAGGATGCAGACAGGCCACAATGTTATATATAGAATGAGCTCACAGCTATGCCTTATGCCAACAATCCTGGATATCATCAGGCCTTAAAGGAACACTAAACTCAGAAATAAATTATAAAAGTAAAGAAATACTTGCCCACCATGTTTCATTGTTACAGGATCATGCACAAAATCCTGCACCCTGACAGTCTTGTAGAAATCTTGCACAGAACACAGGTGTTAATTTCCTTCTGATCTCTTCATTTTGTAGCTGGCTGAGGAGCGGGGTTTATGAAATGGGGAGTAACCTCAGTAGCCCTGGTCTCCTACTACAGACAGAGCAGTGGCGGAGGCTCGTTCTGCAGCCATTTGTGTTACAGCCAGACACAGCATTGTGAGAAGGAGGTGGTGTGGGGCATGACTGATATCCTGGGACACATACAATATGGAAGAATTCTCAATATATTTCACACTGTTTTAATGCAATTTGATGCAAAATATGATTAAAGTAAAGGAGAAAATGAAGGGAGATTAAACATTCTTGATATTAGTGTTACGTTATGAAACTTACAGTTTTCCTAATCTTTATTTTACATTATGCAGCATTTTTTTAATCCAATGTACTAGTACAATACCATAATAAGTTGTGCATAAATGTTGCACATGGAATAGAGGGGGCCCCTTTAAAAAAATACAGTGGTTCCCTATTCATGGTGTTGCTTCACATTCCAGCACGGGAGGGCTCTGCAATTGTTTGCCTCTCCCCATCCATTTTTAGTTCAAAGGATAGTGTGACACCTGGGCTGTGAGATATTTTCCCTTTGTTTGTGCATTCTGTTTCGGACATCTTTGGTGAATGGGTATGGGTAATCTTCAGATACTGAAAATTTGGCTGATTTGCTGCAGCAGATAAGTATTTTGCTCTGACTTCTCCTGTTTGCATCCACAAGCTAATACCGGTACCACGGGCAACCTAGGACTAGTGTAGTACCTAATTGAAAAGGAAAAGCCAGCTATTACACGATTACTACACTCTTTTGCATGCCCATTTACTGTATACAGTATATCCCAGGACTTTACAATCACTGAAAGCGGGTTTTTTTGTTACTGGACTTGCACGCTGTGTACATACACGTTGAGATTTATTGGTATCATATACATTGACATTTTGCACACGTAAAAGTATCCTCATCTTTATTAATTATTGTCAGTTGCGGACAAGTATACCCCACTATGGTTATGGTCACTGATGTATTATACTATGAAATAGTCTTTATCTATTTATTCTTTTGATTATTGTTATTATTATTATTATTACTAATACTGCCATATCACCAGAAATTATATGGGCTTTTGGTGTATTTCTCTATTTATTCATGTGCTGGATCAATAGACGATATTCTTGCTCTTTTTAATTTATTTGGATAAAATAAGCATGAATTTATATTTTTAGATTTTCTGACTGAGTGCCATGGCTTTGATTTTCCCTTCTCTTCCCCTCGGTTTGCCTTTCTGTTCCATTTTACTTTAGTATTTGTGCTTGAAGAAAAAACAAAGAGAGACGGCGCTCCTCTAAGGTGATACCGTATGTACTGTTGGTATTTTGATGTACAGATGAGTGAAGATAGACTCACCTGATTTTGTTGTGCAAGATTGTCAGCACAACATAACTTTGTTGCTCGTCAGGTGTAGTCTCCGGTACACTGTGCTAGCCTCTGGAGCAGACCCATGGTAGATAGCTCCAATGCTGGAGTTTCTTCAGCGTGGTCATTCAAATTTGGGAAACTGGACAAAAATGCTCCTCATGTCGGGCGCTCTTGTGTAGCTGGTGCGGTGATTACCACTGACCCATCGGATATATTTGAAAACACTTTATTGGACAACATGATATAAAACAATAAAAAATGACTGCTGCAACGCGTTTCAACCTTGTGCTGAGGTCTTCGTCAGGCATATAAATTTTGAACATAGCACATCTTAAATAGCCGTATCATTCGGTTCACACCCGGGTTAACCCCTTCCCGACATTTGACATATCCACGCGCCAAAGTTGGGTAGGGAAAGTATGGAGCGGGCTCACGGAGTGAACCCACTCCATACGATGCTGGTGTCGGCTGTTTGTTACAGACGACACTTCACAGTAACAAGCGGCATAGCGCTCGTTAAATGCTGCGGTCAATAACGACCACAGCATTTAAATCGTTATAAAGAGGGGGATGACCCCCTCTAACAGCTCATCGCGCCCCCCGCAACGCAATCGCAGGGGGGCGATGGTTGCTATGGCTGTCTGGGGGCCTAATGAAGTCCCCCAGGTCCGCCATCTTTGTGCATCTATTAAGCCCTGCCTCCGGCAGAGCTTAATAGTTGCCTGTCAGAATCATGATATACTGCAATACATTATTATTGCAGTATATCATGCAAGCGATCTAATGATTGCTGGTTGAAGTCCCCTAGGGGGACTAATAAAAAAAGTAAAAATGTGTTAAATAAAGGATTTTTTGGGTGTAAAAAAAAAATAAAAATTTTAAAAGTTCAAAAAACTCCCCTTTTCCCATTTTCCCCCTAGAGCATAGTAAAAAAATAAATAAATAAATAAACATAATTGGTATCGTCGCGTCCGTAAAAGTCTGAACTATTACAATACATCATTATTTAACCCGCACGGTGAACGCCGTAAAAAATAAATTGTAAACGCCAGAATCTCTATTTTTTGGTCCCCTAATCTCCCACAAAAAATGAAATAAAAAGTGATCAAACCATTGTATGTACACCAGAATGGTATTATTAAAAACTACAGCTTATCTCGCAAAAAATAAGCCCTCATACCACTTAATTGACGGAAAAATAAAAAAGTTCTGGCTCTTGGAATTTGGTGACACAAAATAAATTTTCTTTTTTACACTTAGGTTTTTACTTGTAAAAGTAGTAAAATATAGAAAAAACTATGTATATTTGGTATCGCCGTAATCGTATTGACCCACAGAATAAAGTTAACATGTTGTTTTAATTGCACAGTGAATTCCGTAAAAATGGCGCACAAAAAACCATGGAAAAATCGCTGTTTTTATTTTATTTTTTACCCCACAAATAATTTTTTTCCTGTTTCCTAATACATTATATGGCAAAATAAATGGTGCTACAAAAAACTACAACTCGTCCCGCAAAGATCAAGCTCTCATAGTACTATATCGACGGAAAAATAAAGACGTTATAGCTTTTGGAATGTGAGGAGGAAAAAATGAAAATGAAAATCTGAAAAAGGGCTGCGGCGGGAAGGGGTTAAACTGTCAGGGTTGAAGTTCATTGTGGGAGTTTCTTCAAAAGGTAAGTGAGGATCATTACCATTTCTAAAGTTTTATTGTTATTATTGAAACCATTATTTCATTCAATGCAGGGATTTTATTATTCTTACCAGCGATATATATATAAGGAAATGTGTATTTGTTTGTTTTAACTTATATTTCTGGACCCTTGAAAGTGCAGTATGCCGATGCTTATGTCAGCTTTTTCCATGAACCTATTTCATGTTCATTCATTTCCCCCATGTGTAGTCTGGTATAGTTTTAACCAATTTTGTCATTATTTGAATGAATCTGTCATTTCTTTTACTGGCTTATCCTAGGGCACTAAGGACCCCCATATCATCAAGAAACATAATGGAGAAAAGAGGACATAAATGGTATTGTGACTAGTCTATTTTTTTTTCTTCCTCATTTTTTTCTCTTTTTTCTTTTATTAATAAACTTAGTTCATAACAACCTGTTTAGAGGTTGTTGAATAATCTAAAGTTTATTTATTTTCTTTAGAGTAAAAATTCTGTAGTGCTGTAAAATTCTCAATAAGCACTATTTTTTTTCTTTTTCTTTGATTGTTTTTCCTCTATCTATATTCGATGTTTATTCTTATTGTTTCCGAGGATTCAAATTTTACTTGTTGTTATCAAACAGAGTCTATTTTCTCATTGAGTCCATTTGGGCTCAGGGATTCGAATTTAAAAATTCAAAAGGATTCGCGTTTATTTAATATCGATATTCTGTTATGTGTTTTTGCTTCTTACTGTTCAACTGGAGAGATTTTAATATTTTTAAAATTGGATTGATGATATTGTAACAGGTGTCATGATAAACTGTTTAAGAAATCCTTTCTTGGCATTAAACCGATGATCATTTAGCCTACTTCGTAGTGTCTGGGTTGTTCTCCCTACATATTGAAGTCCGCATTCACATTAGATCATGTATATTACATGATCAGTATCACAGCTCATGAAGGAGTTAATTTGGAATGGTTCTTTGGTTACATTGGACATAATCTCTTTTTTTCTGGCATTGATGCTTTGTATGAAGAGTGGCACCATACTTACTGTACTGAGTCTGAGGCCTCATGCACATTACAGTAATGACTTTGCGGGCTGCAAAACTACGTATCTGTTGCGGTTCATTTGTCCGCAAAAAAAAATTTCTTTTATATTGCCTCAACTTTTGTGCATTTAGATTAATTGAATAAAGTTGTTTTCCTTAAACTATTTTCCAGTCATAAGAAATTGATGGCCTATCCTCAGGTTCACCTCCTGACACCCCGCCGATCAGTTGTTTTGAAGGGGCTGCAGCGCTCATGCGAACGCTGCTTTCCCTTTATTACTGTCACTGCTCGCATTGTGAATTGCTGAAATACTTATAGCGGCAGTTCACAGTATTAGGCCATGTTCAGACGTGGCGGAATTGCTGTTGAATTCCGCTGTGGACAGTCCGCAGTGGAATTCTGCAACAGCCGTTATTTTACATTTGTTTCTATACATTTTTAGGAAACTTAGTTCAGATGTTGTGGAAAATAACGGTGCGGAAATCAGGCTGCGGTGCAGAAATTTCAGTCTGCAGCATGCTCATTACATTGCGGAGAAGCAGCGGAATTTCACTGCAGATTTCAGCCTTTGCAATGCAAAAACTGAAATCTGTGGCAAGTCCGCTGTGATATCTGCAGTGTCTGAATTACCTATCAAATATGCAAATGTTGGTGCATATTCGTTGCGTAATTGCCCCGAATCTGCAACATTTGCAGCGGAAAAATTCCGCCACGTCTGAACAGGGTTTTACAGCTTTTTCCCATTCACTTGATGTAAACCTATGAAAGGCAGGTTTTGGTTTTTTTTTAATAAAAAGGTCAGTCAGTCTGATTAGTGCAACTTTCTAAATAGTTATTAAAAATTTGTTTTACTTTGAAATACAGCTTTCGCTAAATCCTGTTCCTGTGAGGTCCGTGGGACTGACAGGTTTCAATGACAGCGGGTCCTGTGTGTCTTTGGCACGCAGGATCCACCTGTGATCTATCACATCTAAGTTCACAACTTAGATGTGATCTATTAGGGCATGCCCAGACGTGGCGGAGTTCTTCCGCCACTGTCCGCATCAATGCCGCACAGAATATGCGTTGCAGATTCTGTTGCGGCTTTGCCTAAAATGGGCATTAAATTGATGCGGACTAGCCGTTGCGTATTGAGGGGAAGAGGGCTTCCCTTCTCTCTATCAGTGCAGGATAGAGAGAAGGGACAGCCCTTTCCCTAGTAAAAGTAAAAATAAATTCATACTTACCCGGCCGTTGTCTTGGTGACGCGTCCCTCTTTCGCCATCCAGCCCGACCTCCTTGGATGACGCGGCAGTCCATGTGACCGCTGCAGCCTGTGATTGGCTGCAGCCGTCACTTGGACTGAAACGTCATCCTGGGAGGCCGGACTGGAGGAAGAAGCAGGGAGTTCTCGGTAAGTATGAACTTCTATTTTTTTACAGGTTGATGTATCTTGTGATCGGAAGTCACTGTCCAGGGTGCTGAAACAGTTACTGCCGATCGCTTAACTCTTTCAGCACCCTGGACAGTGACTATTTACTGACGTCGCCTAGCAATGCTCCCGTAATTACGGGTGCACACACGTAGTCACCCGTAATTACGGGAGCCCCATTGACTTCCTCAGTCTGGCTGTAGACCTAGAAACACATAGGTCCAGCCAGAATGAAGAAATGTCATGTTAGTAAAACCAATACGCTCCGCAGCACACATAACATCTGCGGACTTCATTGCAGAATTTTGACTCTCCATTCCGCAATGAGTCCGCAATAAGTCCGCTACACGTCCGCAACAACCATTGTATGCTGCGGACACCAAATTCCGCACCGCAGCCTATGATACGCAGCGGAAATGTCTGCAACGTGTAAACGAACCCAACCACAAAGCTGTGGAAGGCAATGGAGAAACGTGTACGCTGCGGATTTCCGCTGCGGACTGTCCGAAGCGAAATTCCAGAGCAATTCCGCCACGTCTGGTCATGCCCTTACATGTGAATCCTGCGTGTCAGAGACACGCAGGACCTGCTGTCACTGAACCCGTCAGGTCCGCGGCACTGACAGATTCAGGTCATAGCGAACAATAAAGCTGCTCTGTATACAGGATACAAAGCAGCTGTATCTCAAAAAGTAAAACAAATTTTTAAATAAAAACTATTTAGAAAGTTGCACTAATCAGACTGACTGACCTTTTCATTAAAAAAAAAAAAAATTCCTTTCAAATGTTTACATAGCCTTTAATACATTCTAAGAAACAAACTCACAATGTACTCCATCTTCTGGTTAAGTAACAAATTAGTGTTGATGCATTCCAACATAGTTTGCATATCTTTAAGTTATGTAAAAAGTCACTTTATTAAACAAAAATAGAAAAATTAATGTATATAAAGTATAAAATAATAAAAATAAGGCTCTGATCACATTTGCGTCATCTTCCGTTCATAACGGAAGCCACAACAGAGTCCCGTATCTATAGTACGACTGATCCCATCAAAGCCCAATGACTTATAAATGGGTCCATCAGGGTTTTCATCACTTTGATAACAAGAATAGCAATGCATGCAGCGCTATTTTTGCTGTCAAATTTGACATAACTGCCAACAGAACCTCCAATGTCAGTATGAAGAGAACATAAAATAAAACATTTGTTAATGTTTTTATATTGATGATTGCGGTATAAAATTGCTAAATAATGAATGTAATTAATGATTGTTAAATACATTTACCTTATTAGGGAATTGCATAACCCAAATATAATGTAACTAACTGATGGTAGACTACAGGCTGTAATTCATAATTTTTTTTCTTCAGAATCACCAAAGACCATGTAAATACTCTGTGTGATATTTGGTGTTGATTTATTACATTCCAGGTTTGGTTTATCCTAGTTTGTCTTTCTTCTATTTCAAGAAGCCAACATCTGGTCCATATTGATTATATGGCTAAATTAATACATTGTTTACACATGTTAAAGTTGGTTTACACAAAACCTTCTATCGAGGCAGGCTGTGTGGACCACACCGAATTCACGTCCCATAGCCCATTCAAGCTGTATAAACCAAAGTATCATGACCGCACAGGTGTCATTTCTTCTGTTATTATAGACATATATAACTGGTCCATTGTGTCTATCTTGATGGATCCGATTAGCTTACAATAGGTCTATCGAGTAACTGTTGTTTTCTTTATAGTATTGAATATTGCAGTAAACTATGCAATGGAAACCAAAACAGACCCTAATGCCAATGTGGATAGAACTTACATTTTTTTAACTGTATAAATATAAGTAATGACAACAAGTCGTTCTTGGGTAAAAGTTATCCCCACCTTTGTCATATTAAGCATCATCGACCCTGAAAAATATTTCAGCACAGTTGGATGTAGAAAACTGTTACACATGTTCCCCACTGCAGGTACCATGAAGATCCTACAAAATTTAATCCAGTCGCAGTCATACCTTTTCAGGCTGTTTTTAGATTATTTATTTTTTTATAATGGAATATAAACTGGGTTAAAACTTTTCTTCATAAAGAAAGACAAGTACACAATTTTTTTGCCACTTGTGAGTGTTTTATTGTACTTTTAGAATGACCAACTGGTTGCATGAGACATTTTCTAGGAGATTCCCCAGTGTAAAATAAGGGTGCCCGTGCTCATTGGAGGTGTCAGGGTCTTTAAACATCTACATTTCATTATTCTTGAAGTATTTTCCAGACACCTTATCAGTAAATGTAAGATAATGGCTGCTTTACATTTATCTTTTCTTCCCCCATCCTTTTCCGCAACGCTCCTCTCGCCATTACTGTCCTAGCCAATAAGTTACCTGTTATGAAACAGGAATACAACAACTTGCTTTTTTGTGCCTAGATAAAAGTTTTCCTGCTATATATCTCATTGACTTAACTGATATTTTCTAATTAATCCTTCTACATTTTGTACAGTGATATGTAATTTACATAGAATACAATAAAAACTATTGAACAAAAAAAACATACACAATCCTCTAAAGTCTAAACACATTCTGATTATAAAAATTTGCCCTTGGAAATCTCCCTGCTATTAATACATTTTTCCTTATATTTCTGTATATTACATTTGATTCTCACCATTCATGTTTTTTTTTTATATTTATTGAACAATAAACTTTATTGAACTTTATAAACCAAATGGAGCATAACAGGGAATATAGGGAATGAATAAAAATACTAATACACTATTGCTGCAGGAAAGTGAGCCTAGATGTATTTTTAAGATTTCTGAAATTAATTATATATAGTAGACGATTTGGCGTATACTGTACATGTGCAAATGTCAATGCAGTGTGATGCCTGGAAACATCAACCACCGTGAGCTAGTTTAGTCAAGTAACTTCTGCGCAGACCATATCAGCATTAACAGGACAAGCAGCCATCTTAGATGATGGCGTTAGATTCTGCAGCTGCGATTTCTGAAGCACAAGACATATGCTCACTATATAGGTAATGACCTATTGGGCCCCTGTTTAGCTGTGCCCAGCAGTTCCTGAAACTGATAAGATGGTCATTAAGAGGTTTTAAATGGAGATTAAACAGGGTTACAGCTGTTGCTATTCCCTCTTTTAATGTACGTTGCTGAAATCAATTGCTGGCATGTGAATCCAGGTTACGTCAATAGGACATTTGAGGACAAGGCACAATAACAAAGAAGAAAATAATCAGATTGTACTAAGAAAAATAATATAGAGTTGAAACTTATCTGAAAACTTTTCTGATTGGTAGGTTTCCCCTGTTTAGAACAAAGGTACTGTTTTGTACTGCTATATTTTGGCTGTGCATTGATGACACCATCCCGCCTTATAGCTTATTAGTTAAGACTTCACTATGTTAGAATATGTTTTTAAGTCAAGCATGCTTTAAAATAATGATTTGTACACACCCAAGATGACCGGACGGATGTTCCTAATGCTTCCCTATCTTTGTATCTGGTATTGGTAACAGAGCATTTGACAACTTCACAATGTTCTTTTATATGACTCATCTCTGACTTTCCTTGAAGAAGCACCCAAACAATTTTATTTTTGCTCCCCTGTTTGTAAATGCGCTTGCACACCTGATACTGAGAATTAAAATTTTTTATATTTTCAGCTTCCGTTTAGATCTGCCGTCAGATCCTTTGACCCATGATCTGACTATCCGAATCCTACAGCATCTGCTATGTAGACCGGTCACCAGTAGTCAGTTTCTCTAGGGGTGGGATCCGGACAGTTTTCCATAGTTCTCCCGAACCGGTTGCTAGAATAACAGCCGATTCATTGAATCAGGTAGAAGCGAGATCCGGACTCGGTCCCCCTGCTCTCAATTATATCCGCGTCTCTAGGACGTGAATACAATTGAGCACGCTACTGAACTCAGGCGAGTATGATGCCCCGCCATTCACCACTTCCCTGTGATGCAAGTGGCGCTATGACATCATCGCACTGCCTACATCACTCCGCTGGAGCAGACCTAGCTAGAGGAGGCTAGGCCTGTATCGCTGGATTACAGCGTGGGAATAGGGACAGGTGAGTGTCTATATAGTGTGTTTATCTAGCACTTACATATTGGTAAACATTAATACAGGCTGGGAGAGTCCACTGTGTGAACGGGGAGACTGTGAGAGTGCAGCATGTGTACAGTGAAGATCTGTGCTGCCATTTACTTCATGCTGGATGTAGTTATATTGGCAGTAATGTAATTGGATTCCTGTGTATTATGGAGGAGGAGGAGGAGGCTAGATGTAGGAGCAGCAGAGGTAAATCTTGTCACATCTTTTTTTTAATGGATAGCACACTGACACATTCATTTCTATGGGGCCATGCACACTTCCGTTGTTTTAACGGAACCCTGTGGCTGTTCTAACAAAAATAGGACAGGCCCTACTCCTGTCTGTTTTTGACAGAACAGTCTCAGCCATTTCATTCATTTGGTCCGTTGAAATAACGAACTGCACACGGAAGCCATCCGTGTGCGATCCGTGTTTCACGGATCCGTCATTAGTGGCCTTACAACGGGCAACGAATGTGTGCATGAGGCCTAAGGCTACATTCACACGACTGGAAAAAAAAATAGCCATTAAAAACTGATCAACTCTCAGTTTTTCATGGCCATTTTGCATCAGGGTCCATTTCCAGTCCGTCTGTCCATTTTTAATGGCCGTTAAAAAAAAGAATAGACTTTATTTGTCAGTGTTTTTTTTTTTGTCCCAATCCCCTAAAAGTGACCCCATTTTGGAAACTACACCCCTCAAGGAATTAATTTATGGGTGTTTTTTCATAGAGAATATTGGAATTGGGCTGTGAATTAAAAAAAATTTTTATTTCCCAGTAATATGTAGTTTTTGCTAAAAATTTCTTATTTTCACAAGGAATAAAATAACCTATTTTGTTGCCCAGCTTCTCCTGAGTGCGGCAATACCCCATTTGTGGTGATAAACTGACGTTTGGGCCCATGGGAGAGCTCAGAAGGGTAGGAGCGCTATGTGTTCTTTGGAGTACAGATTTTGCTGGATTGTTTTTCGAGTGCCAATTAGCATTTGCAGAACCCCAGAGGTTTTAAAGCAATGGAAACCCACCAGAAGTGACCCCATTTTGGAAACTACACCCCTCAAGGAATTCATTTATCGGTGTTGTGACCATTTAGACTCCACAGTTTTTTCACAGAAATTATTTGAATTGGGCTGTGAATTTAAAAAAAAAAAGAAATATTTTCAAATAATATGTAGTTTTTAATCAAAAGTTTTTATTTTTACAAGGAATAAAATACCACACTTTGTTGCCCAAATTTTCCTGAGTGTGGCAATGCCCCATTTGTGGTGATAAAGTGCCGTTTGGGCCCATGGGAGGATTCAGAAGGGAAAGTCCATAATTTGGCCTACTGGAGCTTTTCTGGTGCTAAGTCATGTATGCAGAAGCCCCTGAGGTACCAGTACAGATGAAACCCCGAAGAAGTGACCCCATTTTAAAAACTACACCACTTAAGGCATTCATCTAGAGGTGTAGTGAGCATTTTGACCCCACAGGTATTGTGTAGGAGGTAATGCACAGCAGATGGTGCAGAGTGAGATTTGGAATTTTTTATACGTATATGCCATTTCAGTATCCGATATATTATGCCCGGCATGTGCCACCGGAGACATACACCCCATAAATTGTAATGTAATTTTTGCGAGTACGGTAATACCCTACATGTGGCTGTTATCTGCTGCCTGGGCACATGGCAGGGCTCAGAAGGGAAAGATGAAGGGGATAAGCTGTGCTGAGTGCATCAGGGTAAGTAAAACTGCGGTAAATTAAAAATCAAGGGATGTATGATACATTTTAAAACACATTTTTAAACAGAGCCCTGGTTTTTCGGGATGCGTGTCACATTGATATATTGTGTCCTCCCTTATCCCCCTCTTATAGCAGACTCTGCACCTCTTTTGACTCTTTCCCTTGCCACCAGTTTGGGGAACTTCTCCTGGAAAATGTTGCCCTGGTACTATGCGTGTGGCCTTGCTTCCAGAAGTACTGGGTGCCCCCCCTTCCTGGTCCCTGAAGATTAGGTTCTTGATAACCACCTCTTGAAAATACTTGAAAGTACCCCTCTGGCCTGCACATCGATGTAGAATGTACGGATTGCACAATGTTATCTGAATGATGTGCACGGCCAGTTTCTCATACCACACCCTTGATTTCTGCATGGCACTGAAGGGCTTCAGGACTTGATCTGACAAGTCCACCGCTCCCATGTACATATTGTAGTGCAGGATGCAGTCTGATTTGGGGTCTCTCTACTGGTACCTCGTACTGGTACATGGGTACTGGTGTGGCCATGTATTGCTGTCAATACAAGGACATCTCCCTTGTCCTTGTACTTGACACACAATATGTTGCTGCTGGATAGTGCTCTTCTCTCACCCCTTCTAAGTGTTTGCCTAAGCAGTGTCTTAGGGAGGCCTCTCAAATTTTTTCTAGCAGTGCCGCATGCCACAGTACTTCTGGAAGCAAAGCACTTGAAGAGTGGGACGCTTGTATAAAAATGATCCAGGTAGAGGTGGCAACCCTGGACCAGCAGTGGGTGCACCAAATCCCACACAATTTTTGCGTTAACTCCCAGTAAGGGGGGGGGGGGGCATTCTGGGGGCTGAATATTGGTGTCTTTGTCTTCATATATTCTAAATTTGTAAGTATACCCTGATGTACTCTCGCACAGCTTATACATCTTCACACCATACCTTGCCCTCTTACTCGGCAGGTACTGGCGGAATTGAAGCCTCCCTTTAAAATGTACCAGGGGCTCATCAATAGAAATACACTTCTCGGGGGTGTATGCTTGGGCAAACTGGGCACTGAAATGATCTAATAGAGGTCCAAGTTTATACAAACGGTCAAAACTGTGGTCTTCTCGGGGTGGGCACTGCTTATTATCAGCATGATGTAAGAAGCAGAGTATTGCCTCATAACGCATCCTGGACATGGCCATACGGTACATCGGGGTGTGGTATAAGATGTCCATGCTCCAGTAGGCCCTAATGGATGGCTTTTTCAGAGGCCCCATGTTCAAGTGAAGCTTCCAGAACTTGCCCAACTCTGTTGCGTCTACAGGGGTCCACCTGTGGGATTGGGCATAAAACGATGTGGGGTTCTTAGTAATATACTGTTGGGCATATAAATTTGTCTGGGAGACCATAAGCTCTATAAAGTCATCAGTGAAAAAGAACTTGAAAAAGTCCATCTCACTGAGCCCTGACACTAACTAACCCTAATACTAAACTAACTAGATGATCACTTTCTAAACAAACTTATTTTTTTAAAATTTTAATACATTTTTATGTTTTTTTTTGTTTTTTAGATTTTATAAAGAAAAGAAAAAAAATAGTAATCCCAAGGGACCAAGAAATGTGGACCTGAAAACTTAGAAGTGGTCAGTGATAGGAGATCACTGACCAAAAATGTCAGGGTGACAAGGGGAACAGGAAGAGGACAGGAGTAGGAAGTGGATGGAGGAGGTAGGAAGCAAAAAAAAGCTCCAAAATTAGAGGTTTTAGAAGTTTTTCACTTTTTTCCCACTACAACCCTTCCAAAACAACTACTCTGAATGACTCTCTAACACAAACAGAGAAGTTTAGGGTGGGTGCAGGAGGATCTGACGTCTGGGGCAGGAAATGATGTATGCGATCGCAACTATTGGTCAGTAGTCCCTGACTAACCAATAGCGGCGATCGCCGAGGCGGGGCCATCCCAATTGGGTTATCACAGCTCATGAACGCGCTGGCGGAAAATGGCGCTGCATTTACTCCATAACCTACTATTAGATCACGGAGCGCGAACAATGTACTTAGTGTGACCTAATAGTAGGTCATGGAGACAGAAGGGGTTAACGGACCGTGTGAACAGTCCGGGAAAAGATAGGACATTTCCCCACAAATGTTATCATCCCTTATCCGGTAGAGCTTTCGATATCAAAGATTTTTTTCACTTCATCCTATGTTGTGTATGCGATTAAATGTCCATGCGGTTTCGTGTATGTTGGCGAAACTACCCAGCATATACGAGACCGCATCTCTCAACATAAGTCCACCATTAGGTGTAAGAATTTGTTGTAACCAGTACCATTCCATTTTAATAAGAGGGGACATGCAGTTGCTCAGCTAAAGTATCAGATCTTAGAAGACGTTACATTACCAAGACATGGAGGCGATAAAATTAAGACACTTAAATGCAGAGAATCCTTTCAGATTCATAAATTACAATGTCTTGGGCCTTAGGGCTTAAATCGTTATTATGATATTCAAAGCTTTATCTAAAAAAATGTTTTCTCATCATATGCTTTATGATATTTTTAAATATATTATTTTAATATCTAATTCTCTGTTGTGACAATAGGCTCGCTGAAATAACTTCAATATGAGATGATGTCCTTTCAAAAATACCTTACCAGATTGTGATTTTATTTATCCCATAATAACATGATATTCCCGTTGAGAAATACTCAATATGCAGTTTGTTTATATTATTCATATAATGCATTCTATGTATAGAAATATATAGTATTTAATTTACCTTGTATTTTTGTCATTTGAATTATCCGTGAGTTACTTATTCCTCTCTATGTTGTTAACTGAGATATTGGGCAGATTAAAATGATGTGATAGATGCATTTCTCGCCATCAATTTTCTAGTTGATAAATTGTGTTACTTAGCAACTTAAAGAGGAACTACTCACGGAACCTACGGAACTTAGTCAGCTGCTGATCATGTGATCGGCTTAGAGTTTAAAAACCTTGTGGAACACGAGTGATTAGCGCTCATTCCCTCACTAGCGGCGGATGTCGCAGTATAGCGCAGCTCTCGCTGTTTCTACCAACGCAATCCGGTAAGGTTAATAAATTACATTTGTATTTGTTTTTCCCATGCAGCAATATATATTTTTTCTGCTATAATGTATACATAGCCCATTCTAATGGATGTTGCTCGTACTTGTCTTATTCTAGCTTCTCTTTGAATAAAAAGATATTACTCGAAATATTTACAATTTATGAGAAGTTTTGTCTAAAGTTTTGTCTAAATTTTGTTCATATATAATGCATCATGCAGAGCACTTGGCTATATTGATATGATCATTTTGATATTCTCTATTTTCTGTTTTGATTATAATGGCATGGATTAATGTTGTTATTAGTTGTTTATACATATTTTTTCTAGTAATTTTACAGACTATTTGAGAAAGGTCTTATTGTTCTGACCGAAACGTCACACTGTTTATGTCTGTGGATTGCAAATAAAATTATTTTTCAAAAGAAAGAAGAGCCAGGTTTTCTTCTATAATACTACGGAGTTGAACCCTACCGGAGCACCCTCCATTCCAAGTGCTGTGGTTCCTTTAATAATAATTACTACTCCACAGAATACCACGGAGGTGAGAGCCTTCCTTGGTCTGGTCGGGTATTACCAAAGATATATTCAGAACTTTGCAAAGATTGCGAGTCCATTAAATCAGCTACTCTGTGGACAACCCACACAAAAGAAAGGGACGGTTGTATGCGGACGCCAGTCTAAAGGGATTGGGGGCTGTGCTCGCCCAGCGACAAGAAGATGTCGAACGAGTCATCGCGTACGGCAGCCGCAGTCTACGCCCGTCGGAGCGGAACCCTGCGAACTGCAGCTCCTTTCGATTAGAACTCTTGCCCATTGTGTGGGCAGTCACAGAACGGTTTGCCGAATACCTGATGGGAAGTAAAGTGGAGATCTATATGGACAATAATCCCTTGGCCTATCTTGGTACCGCTGAGTTGGGAGCAATGGAACAGCGGTGGGGGGCTCGTTTTGACCATACCATACATTACAAACCAGGTAAAAGCCACACCAACGTGGATGCACTTTCCGGACAACCTTTAGGAATACCCGATGGAGATGTCGATCAGAAGCTCGAAGAGATCGAAATTCCTCCACTCTGAGTTAGCCATCTGCCCGTGCAAGCTGAGCAAGTGGACACAGCAGCGCAAGAAACCACTGTCAACAGAAATGTACGATCGGGCAGAGTGGAAGGAGCAACAGAAGGAAGACCCTGATATACAACTCGCCAAAGTGTGGATACTTCAACGCAGAGGACCCACAGTGACAGAACGAAACAGGTGGTCCTCGCAGGCCAAGGCTTTGGCCTGACAGTTGGAATGCCGAGACGAGATCCTATATTGGCAAATATGGGTGCCGCGGGAGCATTGAGAAGTTTGGCTATTAGTGCTGCCCAAAGCAGATGTGTCGCCAGTGTGCACGTGGATGTACGAGAAAGGAGGACATTTTGTGGTGGAAAAGACCATTCAGCTGATACCCACTTGTGACCAAACTGCATGGACCGCAGCAACCACGTGGTGGAAACATGTAATCCGTCCTTATAGCTGTCCAATAAGAATCTTATCCGACCAGGGCCCGAATTTTGAGTCGTTCCTTATCCAAGAGTTACGTGTGTTTCACGGAATCTGGAAGTCCAGGACCACACCGTATCATCCACAAGGCAACGGAGCATGTGAACGGTTCAATCATACATTGCTTGGCCTTTTGAGAACCCTTGGTGATGAACAACAGGAACGTTGGCCCGAACGGGCAGATGATTTGGTGTGGGCGTACAACCACATGGTACACCGAGCTACGGGTTATACCCCTTACCAGCTAATGTTTGGTTGATCTGGAAGTGTACCTTGGATTTGCTGCTAGAGACACAGGAAACCGACGTGACTAGATCCCCATCACAGTGGGTCCAAGAACACCAACGATGACTGAAAATCGCCAAGGATGAAGTAGAGAAGGGCCGTCCAACAGGGGACTCCCCACAACGCAAGACGTCGCATCGAGTCTTCCATCCTGGGGATTAAGTATTGGTTCGGAATAAGAAAGCAGCCCGAGGAAGTAAACTAGAGACCCGGTGGAAAAGGAAACCATATGTAGTGGTGAGACCCTGGGTTCATAAACTCTGAATTGCCTGTTTATGAAGTCAGGCCCGAAGATGGTGATGGAACAAGCACGAACCTGCATCGGAATCTACTAAGGCCATGTACCTTTACCTGTCCTGAAACAATCATCTCCCAAGAGCGAGAAGCCGAAAACACGGTAACAGAAGCTAATGTACAGGACGATTAGTGGCTGTTTGTCCCTGTAGGGAATTCTAGGACACACAGAGTATCGCCAGCAGAAGAGAATACCTCTGAGTTGATCCCAGAACTTCATTAACCACAGCGGAGTAAACAGCCTATCTGCAAGACTATGACGTCTAGTGCCGAGGACTGCACTTCTCAAGAACTGGGGTGGTGTTAGGGGAGGATTGTTTATTTTGCACTGAAAGTGCATGGACACGGGCGCAGTGAGATGGGAGCAGGAATGGTAATGGAGTTAATGACGCCGTGCGTGATTTCATCAACGCGGCAGCTCGGACTGACGGGAGAGTTCTGTCAGGGCCGGGCGGAAGGGGAGGGGCGGAGCGACGGATGTTTGCGACGCCGAGGCCGGAAGGAAGCATAGAAGGGTTGGAAAGGAGGAGGAAAAGGAGAGAGAACATTGTTGTAACCGCCATTTGTGGTAGACTGCTGCATTCCTAGGCGTGCATAATCATCTAAGCCGCCGGGTGAGGGCGGGAGAGTTACGCTGTGAAAGGTAGCGGTTAGCAACGCTAGGACCCATGGTGGTGCGAGGGCCATTTGGACAGCTGATCTCCACGCCGCAGCTGGAAGACGGGGGCGATTCCTATTCCTGGTTATTCCGCGCAATAGCAGGTAGCTCCTGCCGTGACTGCCGGTGGTGCATACCGATATAACTAGCAGATGGATACAGGCACAGACTCTCTCAGAGGGACTCCAGCGGGTTCGATGTCCCTAACCTCAGTTCCGTACTACTTGCTCCCCCCAGTTACCAGAGTTGTTGTCATCTAAACATAAGTAAAAAATAAAAGTAAAGATTTGTTTCAAGAGTGCCTTCATTCCACGTCACCACCCCCTACAACCCTCTGGTAATTTCTATAGTTTCTCCACATAGCCTATAAGAAAAGGTGAAAGAACTGACCTGAGCTGTGCTCCCCCTTCTTGGGTATGCCTTTGTCTGTGTGTATGAAATGTAGGAAGAGGGATATCGGGGCTAAATGGGTCTTTCCCAATCCCTAAAACAAAGAGGCTGTAGTGTCATATAAGGTGCAGTGGCCCTTCAGCTTTTCTGCAACCTGATGCTATGTATGAACTCCAACCCAGGTCCATTCATTTGAATAGTGCTGTTTTGCAATGTTAGACACAAAGCCTGGTTAGGAGCTGCACTGTGTCTGCTTGAAGGTGAAGTAGCCACAACCCCTTTATTCTAAGCACGTGTCGGGGGTGTCAGTAGTCGGACCCACACCAATCAGAAATTTATAGCATATCCTATCAATATGCCATCTATGTCCCTGGTGGGGAAAGCCCTTTAACCGTAGTCACAGCTGCATTTTGAGGTTTTGAGTAGAGTTTGTGTCATTTAGAATATTTTGCTAAAAAGAAAATCATAATGAGTTAGTATTTTATAAAATGCTGAGCATTAATGATAACGCTACATAAAGGCAGATTCAATATAATGAATTCTTAGATGTACAGAACAAATAGAAACTTCACATTAGCTGGAGCAGCCTGTGGCTAATTCCCATCAGTTAAATGGTTTGTCCTTATTTTACCTACCATGTGAGACATTAAAATGAGCCCTTGCAGCTTCCTACTGACAGCATTTCCATGATCTGGAGCATCTGATTATAGAATTTAACCTCAGAGCTATTGCAGTCTTCTGCCATCATAATGATTAAAGTACGTTTTAATATAAAATTATTTGATCACTGCTTCTTCAATTTATGTAATTTGCAATTTATTCTTACAACTGGACATTATATCATCCTGGGCAGCATCACACTATTGAGCAGGGGACAATTCCATGAAAAAAATGGCAAACCTTTTGCTATAAGAACAAATAACTTTGTTTAGTTGACTAAATAGATTGCGCTAATTCTACAGCTAACACCTGCTTAAGGACATCCAGGGGCATAACTAGATTCCTATGGGTTTCAAGGGCATATTTGGCACCTGGGCCCCCGCACCTACCTTGTTGCCCGGGCCCAAGTGCTGTTGCTAGGGTTTATAAAGATGTATGCTTTGTCGTCGTCCCCCCAAAAACAATATTATATATAAACACACACACATTTCAAAGACAGCATAGCTATAAGACAATTTTTCTATGTATGAAGATATAAAACGAAATAATACAATTATAAAACTACCAAATAATACCTCTATCCACTATGTGAGAAACAAATATCACCGTGCTTTTACTGTACAAAACCCAGTATACAGAGGTCAGTATCGTCAATGATACCCATATACAAGGGACAAATAATACTACAAGACCACATATTACTACTGCGTAGTTCTAACTAACGCCACCATACTGTTACTGAAAGAAAAATAATATACAAAGACAAATATTATCACCATACACTGACCACATAGTGGTAAATACCAATTTTACACAGGCACTTTGCAGACCATATAAGTGAATAGCTAAATCCAGTGATTTACAGGTAATGTCTTCTCTGGTTCGAGTCATGCACTTTCCCTTTTCTTCTCCACCCAGCCCAGACCGCCATGATGACTTCTTCCAGCCACGACTCAGCTCTGCAGAATTTGCAGCACAGACAACTTTGGTTCCTTGCTTTTCCAGCGTCCTCCGCAACTATTCCCAAACGTTTACACAAACTCACCATCCATAATGCCCCAGACACTAATGATGTCACCCTTGGTGCCCCACTTTTGTGCTCCACACAGTAATAGTGCCCCCCAAACCGTAATAGTGCATCCTATAGGCCCTGCACAGTAATAGTGTGCCTCACAATGATAGTGCCCCTTCCCCTCCGTGCACCAGTAAATGTAGGCTTGATGTGGCAGAGGGACACTTAAACCCCCTAGGCTTTGGGGCCCAGTTGCAACTGCGACCACTGTGACCTTTATAGCTACACCAGTGAAGACATTTATGCTCAAAAGGCAAACTCATGTAAGGATATCCTTAAGAATTAACCTACAGTTTTCAAAAGTTTTAATGCAGTTAAGATGTTTCTTAAGTGTATGTAATTTTAGATCAATGAAAATATAAAAACCCAATAGCACTTAAGAAGATCAGATTACAATACGGTTGACTGGGCCAAGGGCCGTCTGTTGATTTTAAAGGTGCCTGCCATTATAATTTGTTTTTGCATAAATCATGGTTTTTCTTGGGTCTGAAATCTCATAGGTGAGGCAACGATACAGTTCATAATAATAGTCAGTGGTACTGGAGAGTTCTTAGCACTTTACTAGTTTCACTTCAAGGAGTTGCAGCAAGCAGCAAGCTAGAATTGAAGAATAACTGTAATTGGGTTGGCACAGGCTAACCTGGGGTGCAGAACCTAAGGAATCTCCTAATCTTCACCCCAAGGGGGTATGGATATTGCTGCAAGGGAATTCCCAGGTGTCCCCAGGATAGTCCCCAAATGAAAGCTGGGCTGCAGATGGAGTACAATGGAGACAGGGAAAAGCCGTAGTCAGATGTATGCAAAGTTCAGTACACATGAGCAAGAGATAACTCGTAATCTAATGTATGCAGAGTACGGTACACAAAAGAGCAATAGTAGTAAAGCACCGGGAAGGAGGATTACTGGCAAGCCAGGACAATCAGGCACAAGAAGTACAAAGCTCTAGCTAGAAGAAGCAACGCTCACTGTAGCAGAGCGTTCCATGCTGCAAATCAAAACTGGAGACTCCAGAGTTCAAGTCCAATTCCTGACTTTGTAAAATGTCTTAATAGAGGAAATTGTCTTCTTTTTCACCTGCCAGTAGCCAGTAACTACCCCATTTTCTGTCTTCAGCCTCTCTGTAAATGTTCAGAAACCTTCTCAGTCAATAAAAAAAATCAGTGTTTTGTAACACAATAACTGAATACACAGAGGAGTGGGAGTGGGGATCATGTAACAGTCTCTCTGCCATAGCCTGTGTGAGATACGTATGTTGTACGGTGGGGCCTATGTGGTGTAAGTCCCCCTCCAGGTGTGCTGCAGTAAAGATGGTACGAAGACTGGCCGGTGATTAAGGCACTCTCGAGCACAGCAGGTAAATCAACAATTCTTCTCAATATGAGAAACAGACTCTTAGACATGGTTCACGCAGGTAGATGATCACTTTTGTCACAAACAGAGCCAAGGGCGCTACTCTCTGATACAGGGGTTGGTCCAGTATTTGCAGGTCTAGTAGGCTGAAACTGGCTGCACTGTGCTTGCTGATCACTGTACAGATGGCAAGGGTCCTGCCCACGACCCACCTCTCGCTCCAGGACCACAGAATCAGGTGAACGAAGATTCCGTCTCTTCTCCAGCAGCTCCCCACATCTTTCTCACACAGCTCTCTCTCTCTAAGCAGCACTTTAGCCAGGTTCCCCCTCTTTCACCCGAACAATGACTAGGCGAGAAAACCGCCGTTTAGTAGCATAGGTGCATTATGAAATGGGACAAAGATAGCGTACGGGCCATACATCTCGGCGCAAAACAATTTATTCTGCCAGCAAGCCAATAATTTTCCTTAATAAGTAAACAGAAACGTTGTACTCACCGGCAGCCGCGACGCGGGACACTGAAGGCTTGTCGGCATCTCTCTTCCAGGAGACACCAGCACTCAGGGCTGCAATCTGTTACTCCTGCCTCTAGGGCACCAACAAATTGTTCCCTAACCTATCCCCTTAAGACCCTGGACTATATAAAGGGCTCTGCCCTTCGACTCCTTGCCTGAGAGTTGTTGTTGTCTTCCCATGTTAGTTAAGCAAATGGTCCCTTAGTTGTATCCTGTTCCCAGTGTTCCCGTATTCTGCTTCCTGTATCCTGTAACTGTGTTTGTTCCTGAGCTGAAGTCTAGTGTTGGAGTCATGTCTGTTCCATCTGCCACGTCCAATGTCATCTGCCACATCTAGTGTCATCTGCCATGTCCACTGTCATCTGCCTCATTCACTGTCATCTGCCACGTCCAGTGTCATCTACTACGTCCAGTATTATCTGCCACGCCTAGCCTCATCTGTGCCACGAATCATTTGCGCCACAAATCATTTGTGCCAAAGCGTCTGCTACATGACGTGCCTGTCTGGACTCCCATACAGGTACTCTTGTGCTAAGACTTTTGCATTGACTGTTTGGCCAGCTGCCACTCCGCTATGGTGGAGCGGCCTGGTGAGTCCACATACCCCAGAATCGTGACAAGCCATAACTTTAAAGTGCATTAACATTACAACAGCACAACATAAGTACACAGGTCGGACTGGCCACATGAGTGCAGATGGCCAGACAAGCCTCTCCTCCCGTAGAACCCCATTCGAATTAGGGTTTCACATTGTTCTGGCACATATTACTCATCACTCATTTGACTTGTCTTTTCACCATGGCACATATCTTTTTAGGGATCTTCCTAACTGGAATATATTGGCACTATGGCCTCTAATCCAATCTCTTAAAGCAGTGATCTCCAACCTATAGCTCTACAGAAATTGTGTAACTGGAACTCCCAGCACGTCCTAACAGCCACAGGTTGTCAGGAAATGCTGAGAGTTGTAGTTTCACACAAGCCGACACACCACAGGTTGGTTACCACAGCCTTAAAGCATATGTCCACCTTTAGACACCTTTTTTACAGTTAATTCGCATATTGAATTAACTTGACACAAAAAGTTGAGCAACTGTATACACTTTAAAATTATACTCAGAGGTGGACATACTCTTTAAACCTTTTTCCCAATATCTATTGACTTTTTCTAGGGAAGGAAATTCATCCCGAACAGGAAGCGGGTGTGTAAAGTGTTTCCAGTCAGTGGACATGTGGGGAGAATTGTTCCAGAGGTTGCCTGTGTGAGCTGCCTGCAGCAGAGACGTAGCTATGGGTTTAGCACAGCGGGGGGGGGGGCAACCCAGTGGGCCCCCCAATGCATGTTTTCAACTGAAGAGGTGCATTCTAATTATATACCAGCCATAATCCCTGTATAAAACCCCATTATCCCTGTATATACCAGCCATCATCCCTGTTTATAACCCGCATCATCTCTGTAAATAACCCCCATCATCCCTGAATATACCAGCCATCATCCCTGTATATAACTCCCATAATCCCTGTATATAACAGCCATCATCCCTGTATATAACCCCTATCACCTCTGTACATACCAGCCATGCTAGTATATACAGGTAAGATGGGGGTTATAAACAGGGATGATGGCTGGTATATAGAGGGATGATGGGGGTTATATACAGGGATGATGGGGGTTATATAAAGGGATGATGGCTGGTATACACAGGGATGACGGGGGTTAATGCAGGGATGATGGCTGGACTACTCATCATCCCTGTATATAACAACCAGCATCCCTGTATATAACCATAATCCCTGTATATACCAGCTATCATTCCTGTATATAAACCCCATCATCCCTGTATATACCAGCCAGGCTGGTATTTACAGGGATGATAGGGGTTTTAAACAAGGATGGTGGCTGGTACATACAGGGATAATGGGGGTTATATACGGGGATGATGGCTGGTATAAACAGGGATGATGGTGGATATATACAGTAATTATGTCTGGACCAGCCATCATTCATGTGTATAACCCCCATCATCCCTGTATACAACCCCATCTTCTCAATATATACCAGCCATCATCCCTGTATGTAATCCCCATCATCCCTGTTAATTTTCCCTGTAAATACCAGCCTGTGTGGTATACACAGGGATGATGGGGTTTATATACAGGAATGATGGCTGGTATAAACAGGAATGATGGTGGTTATATACATAGATGATGGGGGTTATATGGAGGGATGATGGGTAGTCTAGCCATCATCCCTGCATTAACTCCCATCATCCCTGTATATATCAGCAATTATCCCTGCATACAAACCCCATCATCCATTAATTGGTGCGTGGCGTTGGCGTTCATGGTGGGGGCAGTGGCGGTCACGGTGGGTCCCACCATCTCAGTGGGCCCAGGGCCACCGTCCCACCTGTCTCCCCTGATCATTGCCTGCCTAAACCGACCGGAACCTGTATTAAAAGACTTTGCCTCTCAGGTACTGAGAAGTTTTCTGTGTCGATTGATGTAGCGGTTTGAAGTAACAGTGGCCTGAGTAAATTCTTTGTTTTGCCATCACTCATGTCAGGGGCCTCCCAGAGCATTTTGCTTTGTGGATACATGGTAGCACAGTCGCAATAATTTTTAAGTATGGTAATTTTTTGTATATTTACATATTCCTTGGATCAAATTTTTGGGTTTGTTTTGTCTCCCCACCATTATATTCCCACAGTGGTTGTTACCTACAGTATTAAGGTCATAAACAGGTCAGTTGAAGGAATGTTCGAGCAGCTTCCAGAATATTCTAGCTGTACCTCATGCAGTTCAGAATGTCTTCTGATTGGTTATTCTGTTCTTGTGGCAGGAAGAATTCTCCTTTATAAGTCCAGAACTTGTTTTCCAAGATCTTCTGGAGCAGCACCCCCATTAAATAAAACTTTTTAAACTTGTCGCAATGTTTTTTAGATGGGGTATAGTCTCCCAGCTAATGCTAGGAGGACTTGATAATTTATTTAATTCAAGCTGATTGGTTATTTATTGGTGTTTTTAAACTGTTATTTATTTAATATATTTATTATTAAATTATTAATAATTATTAATTTAATGTTACCAATAATAAACATTGCAGCCATTTTTAAACCAGAATTTACTGGTCTGTGTTTTTATTTATTTATTTATTTATGAAAATAGTTATTTGGGAATTGTGCTACCATGGTGCTCCAATCTATCTTTTCCATGACTACCATGCCGTGGCCTTAAACGACCCAGACCACTCATTACACATATGATTAGAACATGGTTATACTGGGGCCACACCTAGACGTCAGGGTTGCCAACCGTCTGTAAATTTACGGACAGTCCGTAAAAAAATGGTGGTTTTTTTCTGCCGTCCGTAGTGTCCGGCAGAAAAAAACACTGGGATTTCTTCTCATTTTCCCGAAACGTTGCACTGCACATGCGGCAAAATGTATATGGCAGTGCAAACAAGGGAAGAGTAGGCCGCGGCCATGTGAATGACAGTCTGAGTGAGGTGGGTGCCGGGAGTGAACCAGTCCTTTCACCTGACATCACATCAGTGTTGTGAGGTCAGGTCACTCAGGTCAGGTGACTGGACTGGTCCACTCCCCAGCCGGCACCGACCTCACTCAGACCGCCGCCGCGTGACCGCGTCATTCTCTTGGCTCCATCCTCCCTCCTGCTCCTAAATGTGAGTTGTCAGGCAGAGCGGAGAGCGGTAGCAGTAGGCTACCGATCTCCGCTCTGGGGGCTGTGTTGCACTATGTACAAGGGGGGCTGTGTAGCACTATCTACAAGGGTGGGCTGTGTGGCACTATCTAGGAGGGGAGGGAACTGCATAGACTATGTACAAGGGGGGGCCGTGTGGCACTACCTACAAGGGGAGGGAACTGTGTGGCACTATGTACAAGGGAGGCTGTGTGGCACTATCTACAAGGGGGGGCTGTGTGGTACTGTATAAGGGGAGCTGTGTAGCAATATCTACAAGGGGGCTGCGTGGCACAAACTACAATGGGGGGTGTATGACACTATCTACAAGGGGGACTATGTGGCACTATCTACAAGAGGGGAGTGTGGCACTATCCACAAGGATGGGGTGTGGCAGTATCTACAAGGGGGGCTGTGTGCCACTATTTACAAGGGGGGCTGTGTGGCACTATTTACAAGGGGGCTGTGTGGCACTATCTACAGGGGGCTGTGTGTGTGGTTCTATCTACAGGGAACTAAGTCTCGTCTCTGCAGTTACTGATGGAGCATTTTTATTGCACTGAGTGATCATTATTACCATCTGGGTCACTGTGGATTACGAATTTGTTTAGAAGATGGGGTATAGGTGTGGAGGGTGCTGACAAAATGATAAACCAACATGTCTGTGTGTCAAATTCTGCAGAGACGAGGCGTGGCTGGAGTAAGTCGTCACGGCAGTTTGGGCCGGATGGAGAAGAAAAGGAAAAGTGAACAACTAATCAGAGAAAATATCACCTACGAGTCATGCATGTACAGTGAAGGAAATAAGTATTTGATCCCTTGCTGATTTTGTAAGTTTGCCCACTGTCAAAGACATGAACAGTCTAGAATTTTTAGGCTAGGTTAATTTTACCAGTGAGAGATAGATTATATTAAAAAAAAAAAGAAAATCACAGTCAAAATTATATATATTTATTTGCATTGTGCACAGAGAAATAAGTATTTGATCCCTTTGGCAAACCAGACTTAATACTTGGTGGCAAAACCCTTGTTGGCAAGCACAGCAGTCAGACGTTTTTTGTAGTTGATGATGAGGTTTGCACACATGTTAGATGGAATTTTGGCCCACTCCTCTTTGCAGATCATCTGTAAATCATTAAGATTTCGAGGCTGTCGCTTTGCAACTCGGATCTTCAGCTCCCTCCATAAGTTTTCAATGGGATTAAGGTCTGGAGACTGGCTAGGCCACTCCATGACCTTAATGTGCTTCTTTTTGAGCCACTCCTTTGTTGCCTTGGCTGTATGTTTCGGGTCATTATCGTGCTGGAAGACCCAGCCACGAGCCATTTTTAATGTCCTGGTGGAGGGAAGGAGGTTGTCACTCAGGATTTGACGGTACATGGCTCCATCCATTCTCCCATTGATGCGGTGAAGTAGTCCTGTGCCCTTAGCAGAGAAACACCCCCAAAACATAATGTTTCCACCTCCATGCTTGACAGTGGGGACGGTGTTCTTTGGGTCATAGGCAGCATTTCTCTTCCTCCAAACACGGCGAGTTGAGATAATGCCAAAGAGCTCAATTTTAGTCTCATCTGACCACAGCACCTTCTCCCAATCACTCTCAGAATCATCCAGATGTTCATTTGCAAACTTCAGACGGGCCTGTACATGTGCCTTCTTGAGCAGGGGGACCTTGCGGGCACTGCAGGATTTTAATCCATTATGGCGTAATGTGTTACCAATGATTTTTTTGGTGACTGTGGTCCCAGCTGCCTTGAGATCATTAACAAGTTCCCCCCGTGTAGTTTTCGGCTGAGCTCTCACCTTTCTCAAGATCAAGGATACCCCACGAGGTGAGATTTTGCATGGAGCCCCAGATGAATTGACAGTCATTTTGTATGTCTTCCATTTTCTTACTATTGCACCAACAGTTGTCTCCTTCTCACCCAGCGTCTTACTTAAGGTTTTGTAGCCCATTCCAGCCTTGTGCAGGTCTATGATCTTGTCCCTGACATCCTTAGAAAGCTCTTTGGTCTTGCCCATGTTGTAGAGGTTAGAGTCAGACTGATTAATTGAGTCTGTGGACAGGAGTCTTTTATACAGGTGACCATTTAAGACAGCTGTTTTTAATGCAGGCACGAAGTTGATTTGGAGCGTGTAACTGGTCTGGAGGAGGCTGAACTCTTAATGGTTGGTAGGCGATCAAATACTTATTTCTCTGTGCACAATGCAAATAAATATTTATCATTTTGACTATGTGATTTTCTGTTTTTTTAAAAATATAATCTATCTCTCACTGGTAAAATTAACCTAGCCTAAAAATTCTAGACTGTTCATGTCTTTGACAGTGGGAAAACTTACAAAATCAGCAAGGGATCAAATACTTATTTCCTTCACTGTAAATGTGCTATAATTACTTATATGGTCTGCAGAGCTCCTGTGTATAACTGGCATCTAACACTATATGGTCACTACATAGTGGTAATATTGGTCTTGGTATAGTGGTTTTTATTCAGTAACAGTATGGAGTTATTATTCAGTTACTGTGGTTATGGTGTGGAGGAATTATTCAGTAACAGTATGGGGGTATTATTCAGTCACTATGTGGTTATGGTGTGGCTGTATTATTTGGACATTATATTGTGTTATTATAAGTAATATAGGTCTTATAATAGTGAGTTGCGTTCAGTAACAGTATGCAGGTAATATTTAATCTGGTATAGTGGTATGATTTAATAACTATATATGTATATAGATAATTTTTTGTGTGAGAAGGGGGACATATGCTTTGGGGCTTGCAACATTCCTGGACACGCTACAAATCATCAATGCCGTTTTCTGCACACGGCCTATTTATACAATAATTCAGCATTAGGTGCCCTGCTTTTAATTTTGCCCACGGGCACACTTTGTCTAAAACAGGCCCTTGGCGGTAGTGGTGGAGTGAATGGTGAGTGTGCCAGACTCACCAATCACAGCCCCGATTGCAACTTTCTTGCGCTAAGTGATTGGTGAGTCACTCCTAGCAGACTGCATAGTGCACAGGCTATGATTTTGTATTGTGTCCGTAAAAATTTCGGTCTCTCTGTGATTGTTAGCTCAATTGTCCAGAAATTACTGAAGTGGAGGTTGGCAACCCTGCTAGACTTTTTATCGCTTACTAAAAATCGCAATTCAGTCACTGTCAATAGTGAGTAGCCTGAAAATCTCTTTCAAATCACTTATCTCCCCTCTCCCCCTCCTCTACCACTCTGAAGAACAAAACATCACTCCTCCAATTACTCTTATCTCCTCTGCTCCCTGCTCACCCTCACATGCTGGGCAGGGTCTCCTGCAGTGCCAGTAGCAGAGCCTATGTTGTGTGTGTAGACAGTGAGTGATTACAGAACTACCTTACACCTTGTAAATTGAGGGGCGGGCAGGCAGCAGTGAATATAGGCAATGTCTATGAGAGGGAGAGGAATCATGGGAACTGTAATCCTTTACATGGTAATCCCACCCACAGCATGTCTTGCCAGCATCAAAACAACAGTGCTGCACACAGCTAGGTAACATAAGGAGACATATTTAATCTATCTAATTGAACAGCTGATACGACAAAGTCAGACCAAAAACTAATTTTGGGAAATGTGCTCATCTCTGAATTGGCAGATTTGCTAAGCTGTCTAAGTATTGCTCTGAAAAAACCTAATACCAACTGTGAAGCACGGTGGTGGAAGTGTGATGATTTGGGGTTACTTTGCTGCATTGGGGCCCAGTTAGCTCACCATCATATAATCCACTATGAATTCTTCATTTTACCATAGGGAACTTGAGAATAATGTAAGACCATCTGTCAATACATTGAAACTCAGCCAAAGGTGGACCTTACAACCAGGGGCGTAACTAGGAAGACTGGGCCCCATAGCAAACTCTTGACCGGGCCCCCCACCCCGGGTGCCATAAGCAGCCACCCTTATAAATAGTGCCCCCTGTAGAATGTACCATACAGCCCCCCCCTGTAGACAGTGCTATATAGCCCCACCTATAGACAATGTCACACTCCATTTGTAGATAGCGCCCCCACCTCCCCCTTGTAGATAGCGCCATACAGCCCTCCTGTAGATATCGCCATAAAGCCCCTACTGTATATAGTGTCACCCTTCCCCCTCCCTTGTATATAGTGCCCCACAGCCCCCCCTTAGTAGATAATGCAGCACAGCCACCCCTTAGTAGATAGTGCCACACACAGGCCCCTGTAGATTGCACCACACTCAGCCCAATGTAGATAGAGCCACAGCCCTCCCCCTTGTAAATAGTTCCATACAGTTCCCCCATGTGTATAGTGCCACACAGCTCCCCCCCCCACCTTGTGTATAGTGCCACAAGGCAATGGTGCGTCCGAGAAAGTTGTATCAGTCAGGAAGATATCACTCAAACATGGGAAGGTGGGTTTGGAGGCAGGACTATGTGACTCTTCAGGATAGCGGCACCGCCCCATGACCCTATAATGAGTAATTAGCATATAGTGTGCGCCATTTTAAAAGTGGATTTTAAAAATTTTGCTGCATCTGAAAAAAACATACAAGGGAAAGTTTGGAAATATTGTCAGGTCATGTATCACCGTATGGAGGTGGTTCAAGGGGTTAAAACTACCTCACAGATTCCCATTAAATATACAATGAATTGAGAACAATTCCATCTGCCCTGCAATTTTGTTATTATAAATATATCCTATATAATTACAGATCCAGAACCAAGCTCTGACATATATACAGTAGCACAACCAAGCTCAGTACATAAATACAAAACTAGAACCAAGCTTTCACATATATACAGCACCAGAACCAACCTCAGTACATATATACAGCACCAGAACCACCCTCAGTTCATAAATACAGCACCAGAACCAACCTCAGTAAATATGTACATACAGTACCACAACCAAGCTCAGTACATAAATGCAGCACTAGAACCAAGATCAGTACATATATACATCCCCAGAACCAAACTCATTACATATATACAGCACCAAAACCAATCTCATACGTATATACAGCACCAGAACAAAGCTAAGTACTAACATACAGCATCAGAACCAAGATCAGTACATATGTACAGCACCAGAACAAATACAGCTCAATTTAGTGCAACCCCTGCCGTATAGGTTTGTATGGCGTAAAGCTACAGCTCCCAGCATGGCCCGAAGGATATGCTGGGAGATGCTGATTCACAAAACAAAATCATACCTCCATCATCTTGCTGCAGATCATACAGTGACTACATTACTGCTTAGAGGCAGAATAAACATTTACATTAAGTGACTCACCGGTGACGTCTCAGATTCTAGTTCTTTTCTTCTCCCTCCGGTCCAGACCTCTATGATGGATTTCATCCAGCATTGACCCATTTCTGCAGTTTTCCACTCAGATGTCTTCAGCTTTTCACTATTAAAAAATTTCTGCACCTATAAACGAAGTTAAAATTCTCAACACCGCTGAATATAATAAAGCGCCATACACTGCACCTCTAACTATAATAGCGCCATACACTGTGTCCCTGATTATAATCGTACCATACACTGTCACACACACACGCACCGTGCCCCCTGTAGATAGTGCCCCCATAGCCCCCTGTAGATAGTGACCCCCATAGAGCCTCTGTAGATAGTGCCCTACATACAGCCCTCTGTAGATAGTGCCCACATATGGACTCCAGAGCTGCAAGGCAATAGTGCTAATCACTGAGCCACTGTGCTGCCCTACATATAGCTTCCCCTATAGATAGTGCTCCACGTATAGCCCACCTCTGTAGTGTCCCACATATAGCCCACCCCTGTAGACAGTGCCCTACATATAGCCACCCTGCAGCTAGTGCCCACAGGTAACCCACCCCTGTATATAGTGTCCCACATATAGCCCACCCCTATAGAAAGTGCCCTAAAAAATAGCTCCCCTATAGATAGCGCTCTCAATATAGCCCACCCCTGTATAGTATTTCACATATAGCTCCTCCGGTATATAGTGCCCCACCTATAGACCCCCCTGTAGATAGTGCCCCACATCCCCACATATAGACCCCCTGTAGACAGTGGCCCACATATATACCCCCTGTATATAGTCGCCCACATCCCCACATATAGACCCCCCTGTATATAGTGGCCCACATCCCCACATATAATCCACCCCTGTAGATAGTGCCCCACATCCCCACATATAGATGCCCCCTGTATATAGTGGCCCACATATAGATGACCCCCCTGTAGATAGAGCCCCCACTTTAGATAATGCCACTCACAGTTTTATTAGAAAAAAACAAAAAAACTTTACATACTTACATGATCCCGTTCCCGAGCAGTCCGATGGCAATGCATACCTGCTCTCTTCTGAGCATGTCTGCTGGTGCTGAACGACGCGTCATTCAATGACGCTGATTGGTGGGGCAGAATGACTTGCCCCGTCAATCAGCGCCTTTCAAGCATGAAAGCGGCGCGTTGACATCATCGCACCACTAGCGTCGTTGAAAGGCGCTCACAGGCGGGGCAAGTCATTTTGCCCCGCCAATCAGTGTCATTGTAAGGCGCTGAATCGTCGGGCACGGAACATGCCTGGCCATTCAGCGCTAATGCATGTATTTGGCTGTCGCTAGCACCACCAAGCATGAGAGGGCTCGGCGGCTCGGGCCCCGTAGTAGCGGCGCTACCACTGTAGCAGCCATAACGGCTGCTAGCGGCGCCACCGGGCATATGGTGGGGGCATGTCGGCAGGCGGCACGTGCCCCCTCAAGCTCCGGGCCCCATAGCAGTCGCTTACGGCTGCTACCGCGGTAGTTACGCCACTGCTTACAACATGATGACAATGATTCTAAATTTAACAGTAAATCCACCCTGGTAGGGCTGGGGAAAAAAAAGGGGGGGGCTCTTGAATGGCCAAATCAATGCTCCGATTTCAATCGAGATGCTGCAGGATGATTTGAAACAGGCTGTGCATGCCAGAAACACCTCAACATCACATATCTAAAAAAAAATCTCCATGGAGGAGTTGGAGAAATGTCAATGTCAGAGACTGGTAGACAGTTGTAAGAGGTTGTTTCTGACAAATGGGTTAACACCAGCTATGAAATAGCATATCTGTGAATTTTTTTGATAAATAATTCATTGCAAAGTCAATTTGTTATTAATTTTGTTCAATTACTTTATTAATCACTTTATATATTGTTTGAATAAAGATAAAATAATGTCCACATGTGTTGAAAAATAACAAAACATTACATTGAGTGTAATCACGACTGTATTTCCATGAATTTGAACTGTAGCCCTTTAACAGAAAAATGCAGCCCAGATGCCTATAAAGGTATATCATAAAAATAATCAGAAAGCAGGAATGTTGGACCTAAACACAACATGGTGTTGAAAGGTGAACTTTCCTTTTAAGGAATTAAAAACATTTGGGAAGACTGCAAGAGTTTCATTAATATAACATTACCTTGTATGAACTTTTTACCTGTCATTTTCCATTTTTATAATACATATGTCAACAATTATTATATAACTGTTCTGTATTGGCTTTTTATGTGACCTAGAATTTTTAAAGACATCTTCAGTAGGAAGGGATCTATCATAAATCATTACTATGTGAAAAGATTTTGTATGCTCAAGACTTCAATATGAGTATGAAAGACATGTAGCTAATGCGCACTTCATCAAGATGGTGTTAAGAACTAGTGACTCTGCGGAGTACTATCAAACTTTCAGAAAAGCCGAAAATTAATCTTGTGTTAAGAAAAGCTTAGCACAACTCTCTCTCTCTAGATATACATGCACCCACAGTGTTATATAAGCAACTAATGATCTCCGTTATCTCAGAATATCAAAAAAATAGGTGCAACTTCTATTAGTCTAATTCAAAATAGACACAATGAGACAGACTTTATCAATGTATTTATGTCCCTTGTTAAAATAAATACATTACAAAAATATGGTGTTCAGGTTGCTGTTTATGAGTTCTCTGTGCCACTTTATTCGCCCACTTCATACCATTCATTGACTAATTATTTTTTGCTCCTCTGATCAGAAAAGTAGCAGACCACAACACCAGGCATCGTCTATGCATGCTGCACTGGGAGAAACACTGGAACATTATTTAGGTGGTACACAAGCATTACTATAGTTCCCCAAAAATGTCCATAATTGTTAACCCTTAAAACATTTCTAAAGTGTCCCAGGAATTTTTTCCTAAACAAGAGAGATAGACCAAGGTATCTGGCGGGCACCTTTATTTAAGCGGTAACACTAATTTGCCAAAGGCAAGAAAAGCCTTTATTTCCCAGATGCCGAAAACTAATATACAGTTTACCTGAAAATTATTTTTATTAATTGTGAACATACAGAACAGACTAAACCACAAATAATTAAAATCACACTGCGGTCTGATAGCGAAATTAATAGATTTTCAAAGTATTGCAACATCCGTTGCTAAATTGGACAAATGCCCCTATCAATATCATAGAACTTTCTCAATTATATAAATCCCCAGTTTGCGGCTGCAGTTCAGTTAGGGATTAGAACTATCAGAGAACCCCAATAATTAGAACCAGAAGAGCCCCCCCGACGTGTTTCGCCACAACCGTGTCGTCCTCATAGTGCTAATTTGCCAAGTTAGTGTTAGGAATTATTTCCAATCTCTGTAGCTGACAGCCAACATACCGCGGTAATAGCCCTTCAACCCCTTAGCTATAACTGCCAATAACAACAGCAGCACCTATGGGTGTAGACAAAGGGAGTGGGGCAATTGCAACACCTAACAAAAAAAAAACAGGTCTGCCATCAAAAAGTCCCTATTAAACCCTAGCTTAAAGGGGTTTTGCCACGAGGAACATTTATGAATTATCCACAGGATATGTTATAAATGTCAGATAGATGCGGGTCCCACCTCTGAGACCCAAACCTAATTCTAGAACGGGGCCCCTAAACCCCGTTCTACCTCTTTGTGTTCTGGCTGATTTACAACCATGAAGGAGAAATCATAACAGCTCACTGAGCGACACTGTTTCCGTAAGCCCCATAGAACTGAATGGTAGTAATGGAAACAGTGTAGCTCGCATGCTACGCTGCTTTCGTAACTGCCATTTACTACTATGGGAGTTATGGAAACAGCGTAGCTCAGCTATTTCCGTAACTCCCGACCATGTAATCAGGAAATGGCTGAGAGTCAGTGTGAGCACAAATAGCTAGAACAGGGTTTAGGGGCCCCGTTCTAGAGATAGGTGCGGGTCCCAGAGGTGGGATCTACAACTATTGGACATTTACGACATATCCTGCAGATATCCTGCAGATATGTCATAAATGTCCCTAGTGGAAAAACCCATTTAAGCTGGTGATTTGAGAGAGGCATTTTACTGAACAACTTGTCGTTTATGGTTAATCTGGGAAGATTGTCAATGTGGACGACAACACTATGAGCTGTGGCCTGGATTTGACTGCATCCGACAACGCTTGAAAAAAAATCCAAAATGGCAGATCAACTTTTTCACAGATATCTTTCATGCTTGTTCGTGTCACAGGTGCCGAAGGTTGGCAGAAAATGGTCTAAATTGGCCCTTTCAGCCATCCAAAATCCAGCTTAGTCAGGGCGTAATAGGTGCCTGTCAGTTTTACACTGACAGGTAATAATGCATTGGACTACAGGTATTCCAATGCATTATTATTTTAAAAATACTAGAGGTACAAAAAAAAAGTAAAGTTTAAAAAAATATGACATAAATAAAAAGAGATGTTTTTCCCCATTAATACTGTTTTTATTTAAAATAGGTGCTTAAAAAAAAACAAAAAAAACCACAACATATTAGGTATTGCCAAATAAAAATAAAGTGGAATTCCTTTTCTTATACCCCTCTCAAAAAATAATACAAGTTAAAAGCTAATTAATTTACAATCGTATCACTGAAAAATACAACTCAGGCCTCATTTACACGAGCGTAATATACGCGCGTGCGACGCGTGTGCTTTTCACGCGTGTCGTACGCACCTATATTACTCTATGGGGCAGTGCAGACGATGCGTGAATTTTGCGCTGCGCGAGTGCGTGGTGTAAAACTCACGACATGTTCTATAATCGTGCGTTTTTTGCGCATCACGCACCCATTGAAGTCAATGGGTGCGTGAAAACCACGCATGCCGCACGGAAGTGATTCGCGCAAGAGCTGTCAAACTGAATGTAAACAGAAAAGCACCACGTGCTTTTCTGTTTACAAACATCCGAACGGAGTGTCTTAGACATGAGCGAACCGAACTTTACCGGGTCCGGCCGAACTCGTTTTGACCGAACCCGGCAGGAGACAGTCACTGTGCAGGGTGCTGAAACAGTTAAACTGGTTCAGCACCCTGGACAGTGACTTCCGATTCCAATATACGTGAACGTGTCAAAAAAAAAAAAGTTCTGACTTACCGATAACTCCCGGCTTCTTCCTCCAGTCTGACCTCCCGGGATGACAATTCAGTCCAAGTGACAGCTGCAGCCATTCACAAGCCAAGCACAGGCTGCAGCGGTCACATGGACTGCCGCGTCATCCAGGGAGGTGGGGCCAGATGTCAAGAGAGGTGCGTCACCAAGGACACGTCACCAAGGACGCGTCCCCAAGGCAACGGCCGGGAAGTTCTCGGTAAGTACGAACCTCTTTTTTTTTAAACAGGTTACGCGATATGGTGATCGGAATGCACTGTCGAGGGTGCTGAAAGAGTTACTGCCGATCAGTTAACTCTTTCAGCACCATGGACAGTGACTGACGTCGACTAGCCTCATCTCTATGATGGCGGCTGCGCGAAAATCACGCAGCCGCGCATCATACACGGATGACACACGGAGTTGTCAAGTGCCTTTTGCGCATGCAAAACGCTGCGTTTTTTGCGCGCGCAAAACGCACACGCTCGTGTAAATGAGGCCTCATTCTGCAAAAAACAAGCTTGCATACAGCTACATCAATGGAAAAGTTAAAAATGTTATGGCCGTCGGAATACATTGCCGCATCCTTAATGCCAAAACTGGCTGCGTCTTTAAAATCATGTACCTAATAGAATATAATGCACAGCACACCAAGTAGAAGATAATGTGATGTTTTAATACTCAATAAGCAATCAACCTGTTATATAAAAAGATTAATAGACGTCACTAACCACCTTCTACCATATTGCAATGTTATTTCTGTGGCTGACATCATCAGGCTTCTCTATCATATTGCACAATCTGAGTAATGCGTCACATAATTGCACAATCACATCTTTGCAATTGCTTTGGCTCAGAGACCATTTAGACTGTTCCCCAAGATAAACAAATTCCCTTGCTTATCTAAATTTCTGTCTTGCCACTTGAGTACATTTTGTCCTGTGGAGAAGTGAAAATGAAGACCAAAGGAGCAAGGAAAAGTTACAAGTGTTGACTATGTACTCATCAGTATATTATATTCCTGGTTCAATCGAATCTAAATGATTTTAATTGATGTATAAACCCAGCAAATTCCCTGATGACTCCCATATGGAACATGGGAAGAAACGCATTGGGAACGCAAGTACGGCAATGCTTAGGGTCTGCTTAGTGTATGGACAAGTTCCAAACTTCCTGTGCTCCACACATCAGACAGGGTCAGCAACAGGACTGAATATCGTTCCTGTTTCTCTCTATACACTAATGTGAGATAGGGACAGTATGTGATTAGATTCTGGTCCCTGAATGCTGGGAGGAACCACTTGATCTTTATCCTCTACAAGTAGGAGCTATCTGATCTTCATCCTCATATCTAGTTCCAGAAAGAAGTCTGGTTAAATCCACCCAATCTATTATCTCTGTTGCATACACAGGTTTTTTTTTAGGGCTGGGGCAGCATATACTCTTTTGATGGTTTTATATACATATTTAACCCTATGAATATCAAAGGGGGTACTATCTACTATTAATGGGTGTTCCAAGGCTCTTGTTATATGTACACGTCATTGAGCCGTTTGTATATGTTGTTTGTGATGTGCATCCGTGTATATTTTTAACGAGGATTATTAAAAGTACATTTTTATTTGGTTACCGATGCAAATTTGGTTAGATTAGTCTCAACCAATCCAGTTCTCCAGGAGCCCCAACAGGTCATTTAATCAAGGATGTCCTAAATGGGATTGTCCCATCAGGACAACCTCCTCCCATATTTGATATTAGAGAATCTGGTGGTCGCAGGAGGTAGTGGTCCCCTGCTCAGGCTCAGCCAGAGTAGGGAGACACTAACAAGCAGCTGCTTACATGTACATGGACACATGTAGTGCTACAAAACCCTTACAGTGGCCACTGCATGGCAAATGAGCAGCTGAAAACCACCTCCTCTGGCCAAATCAGCTATTTGCCAGGGGTCTGGGTGGCAACGAGCTGATGAAAGGCATTGTCTGTGATGAGACAACCCATTTAATATTGCACAAGTGATTTATTTCATTTCACTAAATCAATAATTAACACGTATTTTCTCTATGGAAAACCCTCAAGACATGGCCTGTTGGGGTTCCTTGAGGATGGGTTTCAGAAACACTGATGTAGAATATGCTAAAGCATAGCTTACAAATGAGGGCTAGTTTCACCATATTACCTGTATTATAAAACACACAAAGGCTGTAGACTAGCACAAGGTATTTTGACAAAACTTTTCACAAGACAAAAAGAAAGAGTCTTCAAAATCATAAATATATACTTTGTATGTATGTATATATGGTTAGGTACAAGAAGGGAACAATGTTGAGATGGCTACAGTTTGTGTGCTTCATCTTTTGTGTGGCTTTGTTGTGCTTCTGCTGTCTAGGGAGCAACTTCAAAAGGGAACACAACTTATGGGTTAAAAAAATGTTGACACATCAATGCATACATATATGGATGCTACACACACAATTGTCACATGTGCAGCCATAACATGCTTGTTTAGCAGAGGGAAACATGAATCAGGGCTGAATGCTGTTGGATGAAAAATTGTCCACAAAAGCTATTGTGCTGAAATTCAGGGACCGTGGGCACATTTTGAAACCCATGTTTTGGGCATTGAGTTTGTTCCACCCCTGCTTTATCTTTCTATAGTGCAAAGTAATACTAGCAGTCAAATTGTCCGGAGATAGACAACTACTCCAGCCGTGTGTTGGCATTTATGATGCCCTGATTCAGGGTACAATGCTGTCATTCTGTTGAAACATTCATGAAATGCTATTGAATTGTATGGGCTACATTGTTGCAGTGATGGATTCCACAAAGAGATCTGTAGTAGTTCCAGCCATAGGCACTTGATTATTGATATTCCTAACCTCCACGAGGCTGGGGGATGATTCTTTGTACTTATGTAATAAATGTTATTTTTGAAAGTGCCAAATAATGGTTTGGGTAGATTTATTTGAAAATTAGCCTATAAATTGAAAAGTGATTTCTACCTGGGTTACATAAATTAGTCTAATGCAATTCTTCTTGTTCTGTACCTAAATCCAAGAACAGATGAGACATTTAAGAATTCAAACAACTTCATATTTTGAAATGTTTACATGAAGAAATGTATTTCCTTCCATCTTGTCCTATAGCATTCTGAAATGAATTTATCAGTTTAGTTTATAATCCAGGACTCTATGTCTTCTTTTAGCACAAGCGCAGAGTCAAGAGCCAAAACTCTACTCTTGTTGCTGCCAAAGAGGAAATGAGACTTGAAGAATGTGAGATTAGGATTTAAGCCAACTTGCTGCAGATAACATTTTTCTAAAATAAAATCTATAATTTACAGTAATTCACCTGAGGACTTTGAGTCTTGATAAAGTCTGTGACTGGTATGCAGCTGGAAGAACAGGATCTGTTCAGTTCTATCAGTCAACGCTTTTTTTTTTCCAGAAGATGACCTATTGAACATTTCCTGGAATAGTCTTGCCAAGTCCATCAAACGCTTTCTTGGAAATACTCTCAGAAAATGGCTTTAATCCAGGAGGGAAATGCAGAAAGTCTGGTCTGGATTAGAAGATATATTTAGATGTTATATATATTCCGGTAGCTTTTTTCAGCTGCCCTGGGCTTTTGCCTTACAGTATAGGAATGTTCACTATGGATAAGTCAACACATATTTTTGTGACACTGTAAAATCAATAAAACATAGCTGCATAAAAATTCAAAGAGAAAAAAGCTCACAACTGGCCAGGTTAAGGTCCTTTGAAATCTAGAATTGGTATTAAAAATATTTGGTTTAATATCTTGCATACAGTTTACATAATTGAAATGTGATCTCGCTTCGGTATTAATTTTTTTAATGTCATTTTTTAATGTTTTTTAATGACAGCTTTTTAACAGTTTTTTTAAACATATAAAATATAACAATACTCCTCCCCCTCCCTCCCCAAAATCAGTCCCTCATATACTGAACATGTCAAAGTAAATGTCAATAGCATCACAGTAATTGTTATAACAATAGTAATCTGCAGTAAAGTAACAGCATCAGTACGCAAAGAATAAAGAATTCATTTATTACAAATATAAGTCAGTGCTTTTTTCGGGGGGTACATTACAGAAAAATCTTGTTTCAGTGGTCTAACAACCAGTCGACTTAGAGGTGTCGAAGATGTAAGTGAAAGTGGAGCAAGACCAGGAGTGTCTAACCATGGGCCCCACATCTCGTAATACTTCCTTATAGTACCCCTTTTTGGTGCACATAGGTTTCCATGTGTATAAGTGTGTTGACTCTTGAAATAAATTTTGTTATAGAAGATGGACTAACATCTCTCCAATGGAAAGCTATCAGCTTGCGAGCTTGATATAAAAGTCTAGCTGACGCAACTTGACGTGTTTCTGTCCGCACATTCTCAGATATATAACCCAGCAAACATATGATTGGGTTTTGGACAAGTGAAATGTCATAAACTTTATTAGATCTACAACTTGTTTTCAGTATCAACAAAGCCAAGGACAGTTCCACATAATGTGTGACAGGTCCTCTCGACTGGCCATACAATAAATTTTGTGGCCCTGTACTGAACTGAATAGACGATGCATGTCTCAATTGTAGGAACCAATAAAAATAAAAAATTTGTTGGAAAACTATAACATTGTTGGAGCTGTGAGAAGGGCCGCAAACATCATTGTCTATAATATGAGCCATGAAAGTGACTCCTTTTGTCTCCCATCTCTCAAACCCCTGAAATTTGAAAAGCTCAGGGTAGTTATGCTTCCCCCATATAGGTATATATTTAGAACAGGTTTTCATTATTGCAGATATTGTAGCGAATTGTGTGTGGGGGGTCAAAGAAATCCACACTGCAATGCCATCAATAGATGGCGCTGCTGGAAGAAATAGCTTGAACCTTTTGTTGCAGTGGAGGTGGGCAAATCTGCACTCCATCCCCTCAGATACACATGTTGCGTAACTAAGGAGTAGAGCCATGGACTAGGAATCACCAAACAGTATCCTATTTGGGCCACTTTTTGTGTCCTTGAAACAACCTTTTTCCAAATAAGTTCTTTATAGATGCCATTGACCTTGTTCAAGATTTTAAGAGGGATTTAAACTGGGGGCATGTTGAAGGTCTTAGAAAAGCTGTGACATCAATATCATCTTTATCAAATTAAATCTCACTATCACTGATAGAGATTTTTCCATGCTAACCCTCTATGTTGGAATCTAAGCAGTTTAATATTTAGTTTTATATAATCATGTATATTGGTAGATATCCTAATGCCTGAGTATCTAAGGGATGTTACTTTTTGTAAGCTAGTGTTGGCCAAGCGGGATCACAGGCTGAGCCTGCACCAAAGAACGAGCGTGTCGGCTGTATCTTACAGCCGACACTTCAGTGTAACGAGCGCGATCCTGCAAGTTTAAACCCTCAAATGCCATGGTCAATAGCGACCGCGGCATTTAAGTGGTTAGAAACAAGGGCGCGACCCCCTGTAACATTGCAATGCCCCCCACTGTGACGCAATCCCGGGGTGCTGCTAGTTGACATGGCAGGTCTACCATCTTTGTAGGGCTGTATAGCAGAGTGTCAGTATAGCGATATACTGCAATATATCAGTATTGCAGCATATCATGCATTTGAATCGCTGGTTTAAGTCCCCCAGGAGGACTAACACACACCTGAAATAAAAAGTCAGAACTATTACAATATATCATTATTTAGCCCACACAGTGAACGCCAAAAAAAAAAAAATTAAAACTTCAGAATTGCTGTTTTTTGGTCACTTCATCTCCCACAACATTTTTTATAAAAAGTGATCAAAAAACCTCATGTACCCCAAAATGGTACCAATAGAAACTACAGCTCGTCCCGCAAAGCTCAATGAATGGAAAAAAAAGTTATGGGTCACAGAATACGGTGAAAAAACTCCAATTTTATTTTCAGCAATCAGTTTTTTTCTTGTAAAAGTAGTAAAACATAAAAAAACTATATAAATTTGGTATTGCCGTAATCGTATTGACCCGCAGAATAAAGTAACAATGCCATTTTTACTGCACCGTAAGCAATGTAAAAATCTTGTAGATGGTGTCATACAGCCCCTGCTGTAGATAGTGCCCCCACCTCCCCCTTGTAGATAGTGCCATACAGCCCCCCTGTAGTGTCCCCCACCTCCCCCTTGTAGAAAGTGCCACACAGCCGTCCCTGTAGATAGTGCCCCCACCTCCTCCTTGTAGTTAGTGCCATACAGCCCCCCCGCAGATAGTGCAACCCACCTCCCCCTTGTAGATAGTGCCATACAGCCTCCCCTGTAGATAATGCCCCCGCCTCCCCCTTGTAGATAGTGCCTTACAGCCCCCCTTGTTGATAGAGCCATACAGCCCCACTTTGTAGATAGCGCTCCCACCTTCCCCTTGTAGATAGTGCCTTAGAGCCCCCCTGTAGATAGCGCCCCCACCTCCCCCTTGTAGATAGTGACCCCCAAACACATAAAACAAAAAAAATTATACTCACCGAGGCCCCGTTCCTGCGGCGAACGGTGCTGCTCTACTGCCTCCTCAATGCCGACGGGATCATTGCATAGCCTGGTGTGATCCAGTGACGTCATCATAGGCCAAACGTGGGCTGTAGCCTAGTAAATGGGAGAGCAGGGAGATAATTCCCTGCTCTGTCATAGTGTTCAGTAGCATCTGTGTCCTAAGCATATACTATTGAATGTGGTGCTGCTATCGCTTTAGCAGCAATAGCGGCTGTTAGCAGCGCCACCGGGCATGGGGGGCCAATGCCGGCGGGCGCCACAGGCCACCTCATGCCACGGGCCCCATAGTAGCCGCTATGGCTGCTACAGCGGTAGTTACACCACTGGGCTTCATAGTAACATCTGGCCAGTGTTTTTGTGAAGAACAATAAAGAACCGTTAAGAAACGCAGCCAAAAATGTAAGCAAACTCTGTGTGTGAAAACATTTAATTAATTTCTATGGGTTACGGACACCTTGCCGTATATATATAGGTAACTGTCCGGGCCGTAGAAATGACTCGCAAAAAATAGTACATGTCATTTACGGGCCGTGCTATACCTTTTAATGTAAGTACAGCCCCACTGTACAGTAATCATGGGCCGGGCACACAGCTACGGGCATGTGCAGGGAGCCTTACCATTACATTTTAGTTAAGTGAAAAACAAAAACATAAACATTAAACTACAACGACTTGATGAAATATAAAATAGTATGTCTTATCTGAGCAGAATATCATAAAGGAGATACAGTATCTTACCAGCAAATGTTAGAACCCCACCCTTCTGTCTGTTTATCAGATACATTTACTGCGCTGGTTTTTCTTAGAAAGCTTGGTCAATGATTTGCAATGTCTCGTCTCAGCCCATAGTTAATACTGTATGGTTATGTGTCATTCATTTCTTATCAAACAGTATTAGGGCTTATTCAGACGAACGGGATATTCACGCGCGTCGCACGGACCTATGTTAGTCTATGGGGTCATGCAGACAGTTGCGTGATTTTTACGCAGCGTGAGTCCGCTCCGAAAAACTCACGACATGTCCGTTGTTTGTGCGTATTTCGCGCATCACGCACCCATTGAAGTCAATGGGTGCGTGAAAATCACGCGCACCACATGGAAGCACTTCCGTGGGACACGCGTGATTCGCGCAACAGCAGTGAAAAGGATGAATGAAAACAGAAAAGCACCACGTGCTTTTCTGTTTACAAACATCCAAACGGAGTGTAATAATGATGGCGGCTGCACGAAAAGCACACAGCCGCACATCATATGCTGCTGACACACGGAGCTGCTAAGTGCCTTTTGCGCACGCAAAACACCACATTTTTTGCGTGCGCAAAACGCACGCTTGTGTGAATTCAGCCTAAGCGTAAGAATTGTTGCACTTAAATAAAAAAATATTTTGGCTCATATCAATTCAATTATCCAGCAAACACAAACAGACATCTTGCCAAGCAGAACACATTTATCAGCACTTTTATTGCGTAATCTCTGTGTAGGGACAAACAGTGAATGAAAAAAGGACGGGACATAAGTGAAAGCAGTAGAGGGTGTACACACAGAAGGGAAAAAGCAGGAACATTTTCTTCATACCAAGCTTTATGTGAAGCAGAAATAATCTGTCTCCAAATCTCCAGGATTTTGGAAGCGGTTTATAAACTGCAGGCAGCTCTTGAGGCGGTTTTTGATGCAGATTTTAAGGCACATTTTTGAGGCTTTTTTTTTTTGTTGGGAACCTTATTTTAATCTGAAAAATCTGCTGCCATTTATTTGTTTTATTTATTTTTAAAATCATGAAAAACCGCATCAAGACGCATGGCGCTGTTTTTTTCTGCCTCCTATTGATTTCTATGGGAGGTTCAAGAGCGGAATCCGCTTCAAGATAGAGCAGGACACTGTGTTTTCACAAGAAGAAAAAATCCGCCTTGACAAAAAAACGCCTTTGATTCCCATTGAAATCAATACAGACAGATTTGGGGAGGTTTTTTTTACGATGACTCTGATGCAGAAAAAGAAGCGTCATAATCAGCTTAAAAAAAGTCTGTGTGAACATACGGCCTCTTACACATGACAGTTTTTGGTCAGTATTTTGCATCAGTATTTGGAAGTCAAACTAGGTATGGGTCAAAAACATGGATAAGATGCAAATATTTCCATTATATGTTTTCTCCTTTTTTTTAAATATTATACTTTACTCCTAGCTTTGGCTTCTAAATACTGATGCAATATACTGACCAAACACTGCCACGTGAAAGTGGGCCATGGCCGTGTTCACACATAGGATATTTGCAGCAGAAGTATTCTCCATAATAAGGTGCCTTATGAAGACACAATATGGCGGAACAATTAGTATAACGTTGCAGGTGCCTCCGTACAGGCTACATGCACAAAGTTCTACTGTGTACAGATGTAGCTAAGTTTATCTTGACTGTTAACACATTAAATACACAGTGGCAAGAAACTTTAACTTGACTTTTTCAATGACTTTTCAATGGCTTTTGTTGTGTGATATCACGCTGCAGCTAGATAAACTTGGCTACATCTGTATATATGATACAACATTTGAAAGCATTTTTTTTCATAAATCAATGTTTTATTTTTATTTGAAAGTAATTTGAAATTGGGTTTAATTAAAAAACATGTTTACATTTTGAGATACAGCGTCTATGTCTCCTGGATACATAGAAGCTGTATCTTGTGGTCACACTCAAATTCATCAGGTCACAGAACTTAGATTTGATCGATGATAGCTTGATCCTGCGTACCAGCGCTCATCTAAGCCGTCAGTTCCGCTGACCTGACGGATTTGGCTGTGCCTGCAAGATACAGCTTTTATGTATCCAGGATACATAGAAGTTGTATCTCAAAATGTAAACATTTAAAAAAACAAAAAAAACGATATAAAACTTTTTCAAAATAAAACAAAAGATTGATTTATGAAAAAAAATGTCTTCTAAAGGTTTACATAGCCTTTAAAGGGGTTGTGCCAAAATAGACATTTATCACCTATCCACAGGGTAGGTGATGAATGTCTGATTGCTGGGGGCCAAACCGCTGGGACCCGCACAATCACTAGAACAGGAGTCCTGTGCCCCCGTTCCTCCTCACTGCACAATTGGGTTATGAGAACCCGGCTGCTTCTTTCAGCCCTATAGACATTCTGCCGCTATTTATTGACATGGCTGCAGCGATGTCGTGCTTGTATTCCCACAAAATCGCTGCATCCAATAACTGGTCTCAGTGCGTATAAGGCACAGGACCATGAGTCCATGGATTGGCTTCAGCGATCACGTGGGTATGCGGGCACGTCATGAACAGCGGCAAGGAGCTATGTCAATGAACAGCGGCAAGGAGGACCGGAACGCCATGGGGCCTGTGAGGTGAGTAATGCTTTTTTTTTTTTTATTGCATCCCTTCTTCCTTGCCCACTTTTTGTCAGAAAACCCCTTTAACATTCAATAGGCCTCCGGCTGCCATGTCAACTGATCAGACCCAATTGCTACCGACTGAGGGGTTAAACGGCCCGGATCGGAGTTATCTCCGATCTTGGCAGTTACAGTGAGGTGTCGAGTTCTGGAGATGGGATACTGATGAAGGAAATTTCTCTGATTACCGTACTTGGAGACAGGGAGAATTTTTGTCCTGTAATATGAGGCAATTGGCATTCACGTCATATGGTTTTTTGCCTTTATCTGGATTAACACGGTAGGATTATAGGTTGGACTTGATGGACCTGTGTCTTCTTTTGACCTCATCAGCTATGTAATATGAAACTGTCATGGTATGCCTCAAGATTATAACAGGTGTAAAAATGAAATGAGATAAAACAAATGTCCACATCTTCTCTTCATTGAGGATCAACAGTTTATGCGGTATGTTCTTTACTTCAAGGTCCCGCTGGTGCCACAATGTTAAGAGGGGCATTCAAGAGAAGGGGAATAAAAAGCAGGTATAAGCTTGTGGCCCCAAATTCCTAAAGTACACATATGGAAGGTTTTAAATATGAACTAGTAGCTAGGAAGCCTACTGTGGAAGTATATGATGCATTGTAAGTTCCTAAAAGTTTTTTCCTTGGCAGGAAAAGGAGGCACCTTGTTCCAACGTTCGTGAGCAGAATAACCGGTGCCGAAATCCGCAGGTGCACATAAAGTTTCCTACAATCATTGCTTCAAACTATGTCCATAGGTAAGGCTAAGTTCACATCTTGTTTTTACTGTACATCTGATGTGCACGATTTGACATGAAAAAATAGTGTCAACACTTGTACCACAGCGTGCACATTGATTTCTATGGTGAGGACGGATGCACTAATGGTGTAGTTTGTGCATACGTTTTGTGTGCTTACGTTCTATCGTTTCTTTTTCTGCGCCCTCAAAAGCATAGTCTACTAGGCTTTTCAGTACTTTTCCAAAACGTATACCACACGCACACGTTTTTATTTGTATTGAAGTCAATGGCGACGTATGGACAACGTTTGCCATCTTAAACCCTACGTTTCTATACGTAAAACTTATACATTTTTATCACCATATATGGAAAATCTTGACTTTACAAAGTTTGATTTAGCTCAAGAACGAAAAAACGTATACGCTTTTAGAAGAACAGACACAAAAGTATAAAAATGTATACGATGTATACTACAAAAAAAACGTAAGCGTATGCTACAAATATATACATCTTTGTCATTTTAAAAAATTAGACGTCGTCGTATACCACAAACGTGTGCAGAAAACGAGATGTGAACATGATCTGAAACCGCAGCGGAAAATCTACAATGATTTCCGCAGCTACAATGCCTTTCTACAGCAATATGCGTAGCAAAAACACACTTTTTGCTGCAGCTTTCTGTGACTGATTTATCTGGATTTTTTTTTTCGATTCTGCTGCAGATTTTTAGAAGCGATATTTAGTGCGGCCAGATGTTACAATAAAGTCAATGTTAAAATATAAAATGCACAAAATACAACTGCGTTTCTGTTTATGGCGTTTTTGTGCCAATTTTGTGGTCAGTGGCATTTTTTCCAAATGCAGCATGCTTTGGGTATGTGTTTCTTAAGGCATTTTTCCTATGCGCTTTTCAACGCTAGAAAAAAGCATGTACAAAATTACACTAAATGAAAACCGTACTCAAAAACGGCAGTAAAAATGCTATAAAAAATGCATGGCACACTTTACTAACACTGGCATTTTTAGAAGCAATTTTTGATGCAGCTTATACTCCACAAAAAAAATCTGTGTGTGAAGGAGGCCTAAGGGTATGACCACACGTAGCGGAATTGCTCTGGAATTCCGCTGCGGACAGTCCGCAGCGGAAATACGCAGCGTACACGTTTCTCCATTGCCTTCCACAGCTTTTTAGTTGTGTTCGTTTACACGTTGCGGCCAATTCCGCTGCGTAGCATAGGCTGCGGCGCGGAATTTGGTGTCCGCAGCATACAATGGTTGTTGCGGACGTGTAGCGGACTTGTTGCGGACTCATTGCGGAATTTCTTCATTGACTTCAATGGAGATTCAAAATTCCGCAATGAAGTCTGCAGATGTTATGTAGATGTTATGTGTGCTGCAGAGCGTATTGGTTTTACTAACATGACATTTCTTCATTCTGGCTGGACCTATGTATTTCTAGGTCTACAGCCAGACTGAGGAAGTCAATGGGGCTCCCGTAATTACGGGTGAATACGTGTGTGCACCCATAATTACGGATGACTACGTGTGTGCACCCATAATTACGGGTGACTACGTGTGTGCACCCATAATCACGGGAGCGTTGCTAGGCGACATCAGTAAATAGTCACTGTCTAGGGTGCTGAAAGAGTTAAGCGATCGGCAGTAACTGTTTCAGCACCCTGGACAGTGACTTCCGATCACAATATACATCAACCTGTAAAAAAAATAGCAGTTCATACTTACCGAGAACTCCCTGCTTCTTCCTCCAGTCCGGCCTCCCAGGATGACGTTTCAGTCCAAGTGACGGCTGCAGCCAATCACAGGCTGCAGTGGTCACATGGTCTACCGCATCATCGAGGGAGGTCGGGCTGGATGTCGAAAGAGGGACACGTCACCAAGACAACGGCCGGGTAAGTATGAATTTATGTTACTTTTACTAGGGAAAGGGCTGTCCCTTCTCTCTATCCTGCACTGATAGAGAGAAGGGAAGCCCTCTTCCTCTCAATACGCAACAGCTAGTCCGCATCAATTTAATGCCCATTTTAGGCAAAGCCGCAACAGAATCTGCAACGCAGATTCTGTGCGGCATTAATGCAGATTCTGTGTGGCATTAATGCCCTAAGAGCAGCTTAACATGCAGCGTTTTAGTGGCGTTTTTCCTGGAGATTTTTGTTGCAATAAGAGCTGCGGCCAGATGTTAGCTGGAAGTCAATGGTGAAATATTAAACTCAATACAAACATTGCACTTTTGGTGGCATTTTGGCATGTGTCAATGTGTGAAACATTTTTTTTATCGTGTTTTGTCAGAATAAATCATGCGTTGCTAAGAGGACTCTTTAAATCACAATCTCTTAATCACATGATTGGCTATATGGAAAAAGCCACATAAAAAACGCACACTGTTTGAAAAAAAAAAACCGGCAAAAAAAACACACACCTAAAGCCTTGTTCACACACACGTTTTTCATTATATATGTTCACATGTAAAAATGTGTTCCAAGCATTTTTTTTTTTGTATTTTTTTTGGTGGTATATTTTATTCAGTGTCATTTTGTATGTGTGCTTTTCCTGGCGTTTTCATAGAGAAGCCTATGAAGAAAAAAAAAAGCCAGAAAATATTCTTTAATCAAAGCATGCATTTTTTTAGAAAAAAAACCCGCCAATAACCTGAAAAATGCTACAAATAGTCTACAAACCAAAACACTGTGCATGTAGACTTTTTCATACTTTACTATAGACTTTAAAGTAACATCTGGACACAGCGTAGACGTTGAGTGTGAATCCAACCTAAAAAAAAATAACCTTCAGTTCCCCAATAAAAGAGGGCTGGCAAATACACACCAACTGTATTCAACTGTGTGTAACTGAACGTGAACAGTATAATTGTTTTGATGGATACATTTGATGAATCTATCGTGAGTAAATTCGTGACCGCATCAATGTGGCAAAAAGTGTTTATTAGCACAGCCAAAAAACGCATGCAACATTTGGACTCACACAAAAGTCTTTGTCGAGCAAAACTGTGAGTCGAAACTTTGCTTGCATTTTTGGGCTGTGATAACAAATGGATGCTTTACTTACAATGGATATGTTGGTCTGAAATGTGGGATTTTTTGGACATTTCCGAATTTCTTGCATCCTTTAGATTTTCACAAGTGAGTGCTGTGGGCATCCAAAACTACATACATTTGATGTATCTGTCAGAACGTATGCAGTTACATCATTTTTTTGCAGTATACATTTAAAAAAGGAAAAATAATACATCTGATGTATAGCACAAATGTTTGGCTAAAGTTTGCATACACAGAAGGTAGACCTTTTGAGTAAAGTAGACGGTTGTTTTAGCAATGGGAGAAGACTACATGCAAATTCACCGGGGCTTGCAGATTAATTTATGGGGGGGGGGGTGCATTTTTTCCTGAATTACCTGTTTTTCTACCATCCACGTGAGTTCTGAATATGGGTATATGCAGTATTTATTGGTTTATTATGTAATTTTATTGCAATGCACTTTTCACCTTCCATTTCCACCACTGGTGTGGATCATATTTCCATATACTCTCTAATAAATATGATAAAAAAAGAAGCTAGACAAACACAAACATTCCACATGTAATAAACATGGTTCCAAAGTCCCATCACACCTGTGATTATTGTAACAAATGTGGCTAAACCTAGCTGTAATTTTAAATTTTATATAAGAAAATTATTTTTTAGGTTATATCACTTTTTATTAGGCAAATTAAAATAAAGTGACATGTACGACTGGCTGATACAAGATGATACATCAAAACATAATCTAGCGGCGCTCTGCAGGCACATAGGAGATTGGCTGCATAACACCAATTTATATTCCAATGTTCAGTTAGAGCAGAGTCTAACAAGTTCCGTACATTTACCAGCGTTATTACAATTAACTTGACTAGGGAGCTGGGCATATGGTAAGCCAAGCCTACTGCTTAAAGATACTATTGGTGCTTGGAAGGCGTTACGGAAGATATATGGCCTTCCTTATTGCCTTTCTAAATACTTTCCGCTATGGGATAATGCTTTGTTTCCACAAGGACATAAAAATAAATTATTTTCTCAATGGAAATCGGAGGGGATTGATGTTTTGGGTGCCCTCATGAATGTGGAGGAGGGGAGATGGCTCACGTGGCACGAATTTTGCTAGTAATTATCACTTTGGAAATAACCAGTTTCTACAATTTGTTCAGGTGACGGAGCTTTGCAAATCCAAAGTACGCAATATAGGTGCAGTGGAGATACGTGGAGCATTTGATGGGTTGATGGGTAGGGACGCTATGGAAGGTCCCTAGTGAACCTTTATGGCAAACTCAGAAATCAGTCTCTCAACTCTCTTAGCACTTCTTGTTTTTGGACTTGGGAATTGGAGGTAGATGACCCGGAAATTTCCAGTAAAATTTTAGAGGGATGGGAGAAAGTGAGGAAGGCAATGGCGAATGAACAGTGGCACGAGATGCACATCCGCCTTATGCACAGAGCAACATATGCTTTTAACTTGTCATATAGAGATGCCCCAGCACACTATTTACGTAGTTGTCCTAAATGTGACTTGCATAAAGCCGACCTCTTACATGGAATGTGGCATTGTCCACACATAGGGGAATTTTGAAAAACTTCTTTACAATTTATTAAGGCCGGATTCACATGAGCGTGTTCAGTCCGTGATATACGGACCATATGCCGGCAGTATGTCCCAGACCGAACACACTGCAGGGAGCCGGGGTCTTATCATAGTTATCTATGACGCTAGGAGTCCCTGCCTCGCTGCGGGAAAACTGTTCCGTACTGAAAACATGATTACAGTATGGGAGAGTTTTCCTTCAGCGACTCCTAGCGTCATAAATAACTATGACGATAAGAGCCTTGCTCCCTGCAGTGTGTTTGGTCCGGGAAATACTGCCGTCATACAGTCCGTATATCACGGACCGAACACGCTCGTGTGAATCCGGCCTAAGGATACTTGGGCTGTTGCGTTACCGGCTGATCCACAAGCGTTGCTGTTCCACTATATACCTTTGGATACTGATACGGGCAGTCCACCTTTATTGGCTAAGAAGTTGATCCATGTTGCCTTATTCATTATTAAGAAGTGCATTTTACACGATTTGTTGCAGACATCTGTTCCAGAGCTTTCGGAGGTACTCACTACTCTCAAAACATTGTTAATGTATGATAAAATTGATTTAGAACGACACAAAGAAAAATCCACAGAGAATTTTTTCAAAACTTGGCGTACGTTTATAGGAAAACATTACTCTTCAGCTGATATTGGCTCCTTAACCCCTTAATGACCGGGCCATTTTGCACGTTAATGACCAAGGATTATTTTTTGTTTTTTCACGGTCGCATTCCAAGAGTCGTAACTCTTTTTTTATTCCGTCGACATAGCCGTATAAGGGCTTGTTTTTTGCGGGACGAGTTGTATTTTGTAATTGTACTATTTTTAGATGCTTATAACATATTGATTAACTTTTATTAACTTTATTTTAGGAGAGAATTGAAAATAAGCAGCTATTCCAACATTGGTTTTCACGTTATAAGTTTACGCCGTTTACTATGCAGCGTAAATAACATGTTAACTTTATTCTGTGGGTCGGCGCGATTACAGGGATACCAAATATGTAAAGGTTTTATATGTTTTTTCTACGTTTGCACAATAAAAACCCTTTTAGAAAAAAATTACTTGTTTTTGCATCGCCGCATTCCAAGAGCCGTAACGTTTTTATTTTTCCGTCGATGTGGCCGTACGTGGGCTTGATTTTTGCGGGACAATGTGTAGTTTTTATTAGTACTATTTTGGGGTACATAGGACTTATAGATTAACTTTTATTTTATTTTTTATGGGGGGAATGGGAGAAAAGAGAGAATTTTGACGTTGTTTTTTGCGTTTTCTTTGGACGCCGTTCATCCGGCGGTTTAATTAATATGTTCATTTTATTGGTCAAGTTGTTACGAACGCGGGGATACCATATATGTGTATGTGTGATTTGTTTTGACCGTTTTACTAAATAAAACCACTTTTTGGGCCAAAAAAGTAGTTTTATTTGACTTTGACTGTAATTATTATTATTTTTTTTTCACAAACTTTATTTAACTGATTGACATTTTTTTTTTTAGTCCCACCAGGGGACTTCACTATGCGATGTGCCGATCGCATATATAATGCTTTGGTATACTTCGTATACCAAAGCATTATTGCCTGTCAGTGTAAAACTGACAGGCAACCTGTTAGGTCATGCCTCCGGCATCGCCTAACAGGCAGATGCTGAAGGCAGACCTGGGGGTCTTTGTTAGACCCCCGGCTGTCATGGAAACCCGATGGCGACCCGCGATTTGTTTGCGGGGGCGCCGATCGGGTGACAGAGGGAGCTCCCCCCTCTGTCAAACACATTAAATGCCGCTGTCACTATTGACAGCGGCATTTAATGGGTTAAACTGCCGGAATCGGAGCGCGCTTCGATTCCGGCAGTTGCAGCAGGAGCCAGGCTGTGTATAACAGCCGTGCTCCTGCCGCTGATCGCGTGGGTACAGTCTCAGTACCCGCACCATCACAGGACGGATATATCCGTCCTCCTGCGCGAACTAGCAGCTGCTGAGGACGGATATATCCGTCCTTCGGCGTTAAGGAGTTAATGTGTACATTTCAACATACATCGTGGTATAATTTGCAGAATATTCAGGGAACTCTGGGTATAGCAGGTAGAAGGAGACTGTCCACCGAGACGGTTTGGTTATTGTTATGGGTTTTTATTGGAATTATATTGTAATTGTTCATTAACAAATGTTATGCTGGTTACAAGTAAATAAGAAAAAACATTTTGGAGTCGGGACACAAGGGTATATCATTTGGAAATTTTGCTTTTGTTGTCAAAAATGTCTTTTTTATTATGTAACATACAAATAATGATGTGTAATTCCTATTTTTTTGTATGTGTTTCCAGCTCTGAAAAAAAATTATTAATAAAAAAAAAAAAAAAAAAGGCTACGTACACAGCATTCTGGTTTTTGGCTTTTGTGGGGTTTGTTTTTTGTGCATCATCATTATACAAAGGTAATTTTATTTTTTGTTAAGCAGTCTCTCCAGGCACTTGTGTCACTAGAGGGAGCTCTAGTTTTTATTATGAAAAACTATGAGCACTTCATGAATTGCAAAACACAACTGCCTCTTCTAAACAGTAATGCAAGCTTACATCCTTTTCCTGTTACTAAAGTTTCTTTACATGGCCAAGTTGTTACATCTAAGTTATGCACCCATTATTACGGATTGTAAAATGTCTATAGGCCATGTGGAATGCTCGAAAAAAAAAAATTAAAGCCTACTGGGAATTTTTAAAGAAGAGGGATGGGCTGCTGTTTGGGCCACATGCGTATGAGAGTCCTGTACTTTTCCCAAATACAAAATTATATCCTGAATATTTTTAGATACTATAAATAAAAAAGTTTCTTTAAAAAAAACTTGAATTTTTCAGTGTGTACAAAATAGAAAGGTGATAGCGTATGTTTAAAATGTACATGTCAAGAGACAGGTACATAATATACAAGGGGTTCTAAACTATTCCCCGTATGGAGTTAAACTAGTAGGTACCATAAGCGCCCTCTGTACAACCCTCTGAACCAGAATTTCAGCAGCTCTCCTCCAATCACTATTCTTGAACAGTGTTGCCTCCTATTCATTTTATTTTTTTCTAGACAACCTAGCTAAAAGACAGAACAACAAATTAATGATAAAGATAAGTAATTTCTGTCTATAGCTCAGAAGAAGAAATTACTGTGAACTGTAAAATGACGATAATTCCAATCAGATTTCGGTTTCGTTCACATCTGCGTTGGAGGCTCCATGAGGGGCCTCCTTCTCAGATCCGGCCAAGTTTACGGGAGATTACCGGAGACAATAGCACAGCATGCTGCGTTATTGTCTCTGGTAAAACGATGGACACCCTGACGGAAAGTCATTGGAACCTATTAAAGTCAATGGGTTCCGTTGGCCGCCGGTGGTGTCCATGGTGCAACGGAACTATTGCTTCCGTTATTACCTTGTTCTGCTCCTCTGACAGAGCAGAACAACGGAATAGCCTGACTCAGGTGTCAACATAGCCTAACCTGCACAAGGACCATCAGGTTAAACATTTTTATAAATCATGAACTATGTGCTGCATCACCCTGCAGCCCAACTCAGCTGGTAGGTGGAAGCAGCATTACTGAACACTAGTTCAAGGATCCATACCTCATGTATCACTTAGCAAATGCTAGTTTAAAGTGTACATACAAATCTGGACATCGGGCATAGAGATACGTGAGAGCACGCTGGGCTTAACGGTTGCCCGGAGAGTATCGTGCACTGAAGCACAGCTTATATTTTAATTAATAGGAACCGAGCACGGTACTCTCAGAGCGTCGTACATTTGCGTCTGTAACTGTATCATCCACCTTGCGCTACAATATCTCCAGACCCCAGATCAAGTGGGAGATCAGACTTGGGAGGGACATTTGAATTCTTCTTTTTTATTTTATTTTTATTCGCTTTATTTATAAGATTCAAATATGTACATCCTTCAAAATGAGCAAAGAATAAAAACATAAACATTGTAACTGGTCAGACATATTATTACACAGTATCAAAAGGTTTTGTAATGATAGGGGTAGGGAAACGGACAAGTGAGCCCTAATCTACCCGCCACTCTGTCCCTGCCTACTTGCAACGACCCGCCCTAGGCAACGGGGTACAACTGGGCGGCGGTCCCTACGCTCAGTAAGTGCACGAGACAAACAGACAAGGGTACACAAAGCTAAGGGAAATGGGGCAGTTGCCCACGGCAACACCGTGAGCAACAAGAGAGGTGAACGAGCCGAGTCAAACCAGGAGTGTACGAGGTACCAAACGCAGAGCAGGAGAGTAGTCAGTAAGCCGGGGTCAATATGGAGAAGGATCAAATAGTCAGAAGCTGTAGCTGGCCAGGAAACCACACGAGAAGAATCACAAGCAAGGAGGAACAGGAAAGGCAGGTATAAATAGACAGAGGGCGGGAGCTAGCTGAGTCTGGCCAGGCTGCGATAGGCTCTCCCACTCCTAAGCCTGCCAGCCTGAGTGGTGGAAGCTGGAGTCAGTCTCAGAGACATAGACTCAGGTGAAGACTGATTACCTATGGGCGTTAACCCCGAAGCTATGCCTGGCAGATCCTTTACAGTACCCCCCTTTTATGAGGGGCCACCGGACCCTTTCTAAGTGGACCTGGTTTATTGGGGAAACGAAGGTGGAACTTCCTGACCAATACCCCAGCGTGAACATCCCGGGCGGGTACCCAAGTCCTCTCCTCAGGCCCGTATCCTCTCCAATGGACCAGGTACTGGAGGGAGACTTGGACCATCTTGCTGTCCACAATCTTGGCCACCTCGAATTCCACCCCCTCAGGGGTGAGAACGGGAACAGGAGGTTTCCTCGAGGGAGCCAAGGACGGGGAGCAGCGTTTAAGGAGGGAGGCATGAAACACGTCGTGTATTCAAAAAGATGGGGGCAACTCCAGTCGGAAGGAGACAGGATTGAGGACTTCAATGACCTTATACGGCCCAATAAACCGGGGAGCAAATTTCTTGGACGGGACCTTAAGGCGCAAGTTCCTAGACGATAACCACACCAGATCCCCGACCATAAACAAGGGGTTAGCAGAAGGTCTTCTATCAGCCTGAGTTTTTTGTACGCTCTGGGACGCCTCTAGGTTCTTCTGAACCTGGGCCCAGACTGTGCACAGTTCCCGATGAACGACCTCTACCTCGGGATTGTTGGAACTACCAGGTGAAACGGAGGAGAACCGTGGATTAAACCCAAAATTACAGAAAAAGGGGGAGACCCCTGACGAGTTACTGACCCGGTTATTAAGGGAAAATTCGGCGAGGGGAATGAATGAGACTCAATCATATTGACAGTCAGAGATAAAACACCTTAAATATTGTTCTAGAGATTGATTAGTCCTCTCGGTTTGGCCATTAGTTTCAGGATGGAAGGCATTGGAGAAGGACAGATCAATCTCCAACTTTTTACAGAAGGCTCTCCAAAACAATGAAACAAATTGTACCCCTCTGTCCGAAACAATATTGACAGGGACCCCATGGAGACGCAGAATGTGTTTGACAAACAAGGTAGCTAACGTCTTGGCATTGGGTAGTTTCTTGAGGGGCACAAAGTGGCACATCTTACTGAAGCAGTCTACCACCACCCACACCACCGACTTGCCTTGAGATGGAGGCAAATCGGTGATAAAATCCATGGAGATATGGGTCCAAGGTCTCTGGGGAATGGGCAAAGAACTTAGTAAGCCCGCTGGTCGGGACCTGGGAGTCTTGGACCTAGCACAAACCTCACAAGCGACGACGTAGGCCTTAACGTCTTTAGGCAACCCAGGCCACCAATAGTTTCTAGCAATGAGGTGTTTGGTACCCAGGACGCCTGGATGACCAGATAGTGCGGAGTCATGATTTTCCCTAAGTACCCTTAGCCGGAATTGCAGGGAAACAAACAGCTTGTCCTCAGGAAGGTTCCCGGGAGCTGAACCTTGATCAGCCGCAATTTCTGAGACTAAATCAGAATCAATAGAAGAAATGATTATACCAGGAGGCAGAATACAAGCAAGATCTTCCTCCGAAGGGGGGCTGGCCATGAAGCTACGCGACAGTGCATCGGCCTTAATATTTTTAGACCCAGCCCAACCAAAAAGTTGAATCTGGTAAAAAATAGCGCCCATCAAGCTTGTCTCGGGTTAAGCCTCCGGGCAGATTCTAGGAAAACCAGATTCTTGTGGTCGGTAAGGACCATTACCTGGTGCCTAGCCCCCTCCAGGAAGTGGCGCCACTCTTCAAATGCCCATTTAATGGCTAAGAGTTCGCGGTTGCCAATATCATAGTTACTCTCAGTGGGCGAAAACTTCCTGGAGAAGTAGGCACAGGGACGGAGATGGGTGAGGGACCTGGTACCCTGGGACAAGACAGCCCACACTCCCACCTCGGATGCGTCAACTTCCACGATAAATGGCTCCATTTGGTTGGGCTGAACCAGCACCGGGGCCGAGATAAAGCACTTCTTAAGGACCTCAAAAGCCTGGACAGCCTCAGGAGGCCAGTGGAGGAGATCAGCACCTTTGCGAGTGAGGTCCGTAAGAGGCTTAGCGATGACCGAGGAGTTAGCAATAAATCTCCTGTAATAATTAGCGAACCCCAAGAAACACTGTAACGCCTTCAGGGAGGCAGGTTGGACCCATTCCGCCACAGCCTGGACCTTGGCGGGGTCCATGCGGAATTTATGAGGAGTGAGGATTTGACCCAAAAATGGTATCTCCTGTACCCCAAACACACATTTTTCGGTTTTCGCGAACAGTTTGTTTTCCCGAAGGACCTGAAGCACCTTCCTGACATGCTCAATGTGGGAGGACAAGTCCTTGGAAAACACCAGTATGTCATCAAGGTACACTACAAGAAATACCCCCAGGTAATCCCTTAAAATCTCATTTATGAAATTCTGGAAGACCACAGGAGCATTACACAACCCAAAGGGCATGACGAGGTATTCGAAATGGCCTTCGGGCGTGTTAAACACAGTCTTCCACTCATCCCCCTCTTTGATGCGGATAAGGTTATACGCCCCCCCGTAGATCAAACTTAGAGAACCATTGGGCCCCCTGAACCTGATTAAAGAGATCAGGAATCAAAGGAAGGGGATACTGGTTCCTTACAGTGACCTTATTCAAGTTACGGTAGTCAATGCATGGCCTAAGACCACCATCCTTCTTCCCTACGAAGAAGAAGCCAGCACCTACCGGAGAAGTAGAGGGGCGAATGTAACCCTTGGCCAGGCATTCCTGGATATACTCTCTCATGGCTTCACATTCGGGACAAGAAAGATTAAATATCCTACCCTTAGGGAGCTTAACTCCTGGTACCAATTCGATAGCGCAATCGTATTCTCTATGAGGAGGTAACACTTCGGAGGGCTCTTTAGAGAAAACATCAGCGAAGTCCTGCACAAACTCAGGTAGCGTGTTCACCTCCTCAGGGGGAGAAATAGAATTAACAGCAAAACATGACGTCAAGCATTCATTACCCCATTTGGTAAGTTCCCCAGTATTCCAGTCAAACGTGGGATTATGCAACTGCAACCAGGGAAGGCCTAAAACCAAATTGGACGATAATCCCTGCATCAACAGTACAGAGCACTGCTCCAAATGCATGGAGCCAACAAGGAGTTCAAAAACAGGGGTATGCTGTGTAAAATAACCATTAGCAAGAGCAGTGGAGTCGATACCCACTACCGGGACAGGTTTAGGCAAATCAATCAAAGGCATAGCTAGAGGCATAGCAAATTCCACAGACATGATATTAGCAGAAGACCCTGAATCCACGAAGGCACTGCCGGTAGCAGACCTACCACCAAAAGAGACCTGAAAGGGAAGCAAGATTTTATTACGTTTCATATTTACGGGAAATACCTGTGCGCCCAAGTGACCTCCCCGATGATCACTTAGGCGCGGAAGTTTTCCGGCTGCTTATTCTTACGCCTAGGACAGGAGTTCACTTGATGCTTGTCATCCCCACAATAGAAGCAGAGACCATTCTTCCTGCGGAACTCTCTACGTTGTCGGGGGGACACGGAGACCCCGAGTTGCATAGGTACCTCCGAGTCTTCCATGGAAGAGCGAAGCAACGGGACCTCGGAAGGCATCATGGGGGAGTCAGAGGGGAAAACACAAAAACGTTCAAGTTGTCGTTCCCTGAGACGTCGGTCAAGTCGTACCGCTAAAGCCATAACCTGGTCTAGGGAGTCAGAAGAGGGATAGCTAACTAGCAGGTCTTTCAGGGCATTCGACAGACCCAACCTAAACTGGCACCTTAAGGCAGGGTCATTCCACCGAGAAGCTACGCACCACTTCCTAAAGTCAGAACAATACTCCTCAACAGGTCTCTTACCCTGACGTAAGGTCACCAGCTGACTCTCGGCAAAGGCAGTCCTGTCAGTCTCGTCATAAATGAGTCCGAGAGCAGAAAAGAAACGATCAACGGAGGAAAGTTCAGGGGCGTCAGGAGCCAAGGAGAAGGCATAATTATACCCACCCGCTGGCTCTCAGAACCTGAGGAGTGAGGTTTTAAGCGAAAGTAGAGCCTACAACTCTCCCGAAAGGAGAGAAAAGTCCTCCGGTCCCCTGAGAACCGGTCAGGCAACTTGAGGTGGGGTTCAAGAGGTGAGGTGAGGGGCACTACCATGGTAGCGTCAGGCTGGATGACCCTCTGAGCCAGGGCCTGGACCTGTAGGGAGAGACCCTGCATTTGCTGGGCCAGGGTCTCAAGGGGGTCCATAGTAGAGACAGGGACCAGGGTAGACTAGGTAATGGGCTTGTGATTATGTAATGATAGGGGTAGGGAAACGGACAAGTGAGCCCTAATCTACCCGCCACTCTGTCCCTGCCTACTTGCAACGACCCGCCCTAGGCGACGGGGTACAACTGGGCCGTGGTCCCTACGCTCAGTAAGTGCACGAGACAAACAGACAAGGGTACACAAAGCTAAGGGAAATGGGGCAGTTGCCCACGGCAACACCGTGAGCAACAAAAGAGGTGAACGAGCCGAGTCAAACCAGGAGTGTACGAGGTACCAAACGCAGAGCAGGAGAGTAGTCAGTAAGCCGGGGTCAATATGGAGAAGGATCAAATAGTCAGAAGCTGTAGCTGGCCAGGAAACCACACGAGAAGAATCACAAGCAAGGAGGAACAGGAAAGGCAGGTATAAATAGACAGAGGGCGGGTGCTAGCTGAGTCTGGCCAGGCTGCGATAGGCTCTCCCACTCCTAAGCCTGCCAGCCTGAGTGGTGGAAGCTGGAGTCAGTCTCAGAGACATAGACTCAGGTGAAGACTGATTACCTATGGGCGTTAACCCCGAAGCTGTGCCTGGCAGATCCTTTAAAGGTTTAGTATAGTACCAGATTGCTTATTTACATTATATAAATGTGAAACATCATTTGCAGTATAAAATAAAACAAGTTAGCGATCAGTATCAAAGGATATCCTGTCCCATATCTAGTCAGCAGTGCCAGTGGTAGCGCACCAGAGCGTTGCCAACGCTCTGGCCGGGGATTGTGCTTCTGGAGAAGCCTCTGACGTCACTATACATATATGGACAGTGACATCAGGGGCTCCCCCTAGAGCGGAATCCCCGGCCAGAGAGTTGCCGACGCTCTGGCTGGGGAATGCGCCACTGGAGTAGCCCCTGACATCCCTATTCATATATGGACAATGACGTCAGGGGCTCCTTCAGGAGAGGAATTCCCAACCAGCAGACGATTTGGCCGGGTATTACGCTCCTAGAGGGAGCCACTGACATCCCGGTCCATATATGGATAGTAAATTCAGGGGCTCCTCCTGGAGCTGAATCTCCGGCCAGAGAGTTGCTGGTGCTCTGGCCGGGGATTCCGCTCTCGGAGAAGCCCCTGACGTCACTATCTATATATGGACAGTGACGTCAGAGGCTCATCCAGGCAGCCCCAATGACGCTATGTACAGGAAGGGGGGTAGTGCTATCTATAGAGGGGTGTGTGGCACTATCTACATGGGGTGTGTATGGCACTATCTACAAAGGAGGTTGTGTGGCTTTATTTACATGGGGGGGTGGCACTCTCTGCAGAGGGTGTTTGACACAATCTACAAGGGGGGGAGTGGTACTATCTACAGGGGGGAGTGTTTGGTACAATCTACAAGATGGGTGTAGCACTATCTCCTAGGAGGGGGGGAGTGTGACAGTACCTAAAAGGGTGTGTTTGTGGCAATATCTCCTGGGGGGGGGGAGTGTGGCACTATCTACCGGGGGCTTTGTGGTACTATTTGAAAAGGGGGTGTAGCACTATCTACAAGGTGGGTTGGCACTATCTACAAGAGGAAGCTGTTCATTATTTTACCATATAGTCTCATTAGCCTCAGTAATACAATCTGATTTAGTCAGGCACACAGACCTCTATCATTTATTTTATTTTAATATATTGTTATGTTAATAACCTTATATACCTATATTGCTTATAAAATGTACAAATGGTTTTATGCTCGAATGACATGAAAAAAATGTGAAAAAAAATTACACCTCGTTGATTGATAGAGAAATGAAACATGGTGAGGGGGTAGGAGATGTTGGGAAAGAATTTGGGGAGCGACAAACAGAATGTTTGCCTTGGGTCCTGGAAAACATAGCTACACCTCTGAAACAGATTTCCCCCAATTAATATGGAGACCTATGTAGCGCCCAAACTCATCTATGATTGCTATGGCTGTAGTCAAAGAGGATCCTGTAAGAATGGTATCAAGTCATCACCATAAAATGCTAGTTTTGAGACAGTCCCCCTGTAGGCGAGCCCCCTAACTTCCTCAGAGGATCTAAGATGTCTGGTGAGCATCTCGATAGCAAGTGAAAACCGTGCTGGGGATACGGGACAGCACTGACGAGTGCCCCTAAATAAAGGAAAATGTCAACATTAGCCATGGGTGAGACATACAAAAGTCGTATCCAATCACAAAACGTGAGTGCAAACCGAAACTTTTCCAAACAGGTCCAAAGAAATTCCCATTCTAGGGAAACTAAGGCATTGGCCGCATCAAGTGACACCAAGGCTCTGTCAGCAACTGAGTCGTGTATAATTGAGTTGTGTATATGGTGGGTTCCTTAGGTTGATAAAGGTGGATTTAGTCGGAATGAAGCCCGTTTGATCATCGTGCATTTGTAGCAACCACGACCGCGAACCGTCGGGATTACCCACCCCCCGACGGCCGCAGGAATGGATCTGTGAGCGCAGACCCGCATCTCTTGCCCAGGAGATGCCAGTGCTCACTTTCGCTCCGTTCTGCTGTGTCCCATAGGGTGCACGCTCGTGCCCGGCCTTAAAGGGCCAGAGCGCGCACATGAACATAATCATCAATTAACCCATGATCACCCTGGACTATAAAAAAGGGCTCTGCCATTTCACTCATTGCCTGAGCGTTGTTGTGTTTACCTGTGTTAGTCTTGCAAACGGTCCCTTAGTGTTATCCAGATCATGACAGTACGCTCAGGCCTTGAACCCCGCTGGTCAACCCAAGACCGTGACGACATCACAAGCCATGCAGACGGATATGCTAGTCTGCCAATTATGACAGGAGCAACTCCTCCAGGCGGTGAACGCCATTACGCATCGGCTGGATGCACAAGCTGCAGTCCTCTCAGCATCCGCTCCTGTTGCTCCGGCTGTTCCTCCTGATAAACCTCCTGTCAGTACCAGTGCTAACTCCCGATTCTCGCTGCCACTACCTCCTCGCTACGACAGAGACGCGAGGACCTGCATGCGATTTCTGAACCAGTGCCAGATGCACTTCAGTCTACACGCCCGAGCATTTCCTACTGATGGCGCAAGGACCACATTTATAGTCTCACTCCTTACTGGCAAGGACCTAGCATGGGCAAACCCTATCTGGAAAAGATGGGGACCAGAGACCATTGACTACCAGTGTTTCCTACAGACTTTTCGCATGGTATTTGAGGAGCCTGGACGAGTCTCCTCAGCAGCTGAATCTCTTCTGACCCTTCACCAGAGGGACACCTCCGTCGGCGAGTACGTCATTCAGTTCTGCACCCTGGCGGCAGAGCTGTCCTGGAACAACGAGGCCTTGGTGACTACATTCTGGCAGGAACGGTCTCCTAAAATTAAAGACGAGCTTGCCGCTCGTGATCTACCAACTACCCTGGATGACCTCATACTTCTAGCCACCCGGATTGACATGAGGATCCGGGAGCGATCCCAATAGGTTCATTGGGAGAGAAGATAAACTAAGCTGGCTCCTATCTTCCAGCAATCCCTGTTACGCTTACGAGTTGTCCCATCAGAGAAGCCTATGCAGGTGGTCTGGCTCAAACTGTCTGCCCAGGAGAAACAACGCAGACGCACTTTGGGACTTTGTATTGCGGCCTCGGAGGTCATGTTGTGCATTTGTGCCCTCAGAAGCAAAAGAAACTCCAATGCCTAGGACAGATTGGAGAAACAACCCTAAGTGGAATGGCGCTAAATAGAAAGTTCTCCTCGAAAATGTCCATTCCCGTGACCATAGTGTCTGGTGAAAAAACGCACCGGGTCTCTGCATATCTGGTCTCAAGGTCCGAAGCAAACTTCATCCAAAAAGACCTAGTGGATCTTCTCCAGTTGCCCACAGTCCCTCTGGAGACATCTTTTCTTTGGCTGTTGCCTCAGTGAATGGACTGCCTCTGCCCGACCCGATCGTATCTGAAACCAAGGCACTGAAGCTCCAAGTTCATTTGGAGCTAATTTTGTTTCTTGTTTTGCATAAAGCCGTCAATCCTGTCTTACTGGGCCTGCCTTGGCTCCGACTATATGCCCCAGTCCTGGACTGGAATTCCGGAGAAGTTCTCCAAACGGGCTCCAAATGTCGCAGCCGCTGTCTGTTACAGATCCATCCCGTCCAGCCTCCTCTGCCTCAGTCATTGGCAGGATTACCCCCTCATATCTCTGTTTGCGGATGTCTTCAGCTAGAAGGAGGCTGAGACACTTCCTCCATGCCGGGTTTTTGACTGCCCCATTGAATTGGTTCCAAATGCGTCTCCTCCACGTGGTTGGGTATACCCTTTCTCCTTGCCAGAGACTCAGTCTATGTCAGCCTATATCAAGGAGAATCTGGGGAGTGGTTTCATACAAAAATCCTCCTCCCCGGCCGGGGCTGGTTTCTTCTTTGTCAAGAAAAAAGACGGATCTCTTCGGCTTTGCATTGACTACCATGGTCTCAATCAAGTCACGGTCAAGAAAAAATATCCGTTGCCAATAATTTCCGAACTATTTAACTGCATACGAGGAGCCAAGATCTTCTCTAAACTAGACTTGCATGAGGCTTACAATTTGATCCGAATCCGTTAAGGTGATGAGTGAAAGATGGCGTTTAACACTCGAGACGGGCACTACGAATATCTGTTGCTGCCCTTCAGTCTGTGTAATGCTCCCGCGGTCTTCCAGGAATTCGTCAATGATATCTTCCAAGATCTTCTCTATGTCTGTGTTGTGGTCAATCTCGATGATTTTCTGATTTTCTCTCCAGATCCGACGACTCATCGGAGGCTTGTTCGTCAAGTTTTACTGCGATTTAGGGAGAATCCTCTGTATGCCAAGCTGAAGAAGTGAGTCTTTGAAAAGAACTCTCTGCTCTTCCTGGGTTACATCATCTCGGATCAAGGTCTCAAGATGGATCCAGAGAAAGTAAAGTCCGTCCTAGAATGGCCACGTCCTTAGGGCCTGTGGTCCATACAGCTTTTTTGGGATTCGCCAACTTCTTTTTTTAAATCAAACCAGTTTTTATTGATAATACAACATACATTATACATCTCATGTACATTAACTTGGGTCCAACAGTCAATACATTTTCAGTTTTGTACATCATATACAGTTATATGTAACATAACTCCCCCTTCCCTCCATCCCAACTCCCCCCCCCCCCCCCCCCGCAGTACCTCCTCCTTTCCCTGACTCGTATAACCATTCTCTCTCCTGCCTCCTACTTATATATCCATACTTGCCTGCTGATCATTACACCTTAAGGTGTATCCTACCTCCCTGCAGTGCCATAATTGTGTACCCATTTTCCCCATTACTTATCGTGTTTGTGTATTGCCCCACGTTTTAGATATATCCGATGTTCCAATGCCACCGTGTGATTAACGTATCCCACTAGTTCAGACACCTCCGGGGGATGCGTATTCAGCCAATATTTTGCTATTAGTTTCCTAGCATGATACAAAACCTTTTTTATGGCCAGTAATTCAGCGCCATCTCCTCCCTCTTCCCCCATGCAGCCCAACACATAGATCTTAGTTTCTAACGGAAAAACTCTCCCAAATACCCTCTCTACCATGCCTCCAACCTCCTTCCAGTAATCATTCAGCTTCGGACAACTCCAGAACATATGCTTTATGTCTGCCCCCTCAAACGAACACCTGGGACACTCCTGCGTTGGTCTGAGTCTCATTTGCATTAACACCTTAGGCGTCCTATACACTCTATGTAGGAGAAAAAGTTGTGACCTCCTGTGTGCTACATTAACGGAGAGCATTTTGGGCGATTCAAGTATCTCCTCCCACTCATCATCCGTTATATTCCCCACATCCTCTTCCCATTTGCGTCTGATCTCCCCCATCAGATCCCCAAGGAATTTGGAAAGTAATGTACCATAGATCACAGAAATAATCCCTTTAGTGTCCTTTGCTCCCAATACCTGTTCCATCACTCCCATAGTAGAGCAGCTCAAGTCCACCAATCTACCCTGGGCCTGCGCCGCGTGACGCAACTGGAGGTATTGATAAAACATCCGATGTGGGAGTCCAAACTCCTCCTGTAGCTGTGAGAACAATTTGAGACTTCCCCCCTCATATACCTGGTATACATATCTGACCCCAGCTTGTTCCCACTCCTGAAAGCCGTCCAAGATATGGAATTCCCATAAGTATGGATTATCCCATAGAGGCATATAATTGGAGCACCCAGTAACGCCCAGTATTTTTTTGCATTCCCACCAGACCCTATGTATCAATAGCAAAGTCGGTTTCCCTTTCGCCTCCCTCCTCAGTTTATGAGACTCCATTGCCTCTAGTATATCCTCGCACCGACTCAAATGATGCACCAGTTTCCCACTAGAACCCCACTCTTCCCTATTCTTCCAACCTTTAAAATGTTGTGCTTGGGCTGCTAAGTAATATATCCACGCATTTGGAATAGCTAATCCTCCCTTTTCCGTTGGTAATTGTAATTTTTCCAATTTAATCCTGGGGATCCCCCTTTTCCACACTAAGTCCCTAAACAGATTATGTATTCCCCTGAACCAGTATTTAGGCAACCACACTGGGGCATTATGCACCACATAAAGAACCTGAGGCATCAGAATCATTTTAATCAGGTTTGCTCTTCCTAGCGCTGAAAGTGGTAGTCCAAGCCATATTCTAGTCTTATCTTTTAGTTTGTCCAATAATGGTTTCACATTCAGCGCAACAAAATCCTGCACCCTCACCGAGACCTTAATCCCCAGATATTTAAATTCCTTAACACAAGGTACAGCAATTCCCCCCCACCACCAGTGGCACCTCCAATGGTTTGAGTGGCAGCAATGTCGATTTACTCCAATTAATTTGCAACCCTGAAAATTTGCCAAACCGTTCCAATATGGTCATTATCAACGGCAGTGACCGAACTATCTCTCCCAGGAATAGTAAAATATCATCCGCATATAATGCTATGCGTTCCTCCAGCTCCCCACATCGAAACCCTTCTATACCCGGATGTTGCCTTACCACATTTGCCAGAGGTTCGATCGCTAGAGCGAATAATAGCGGGGAAAGTGGACATCCCTGACGCGTCCACCTCCCCAGTCTAAAGGAATCTGACATCCGCCCATTGGCTCTAATCCTAGCCACCGGTTCCTTATACAGCAATTTTACCCATGTTATTAAATTATTCCCAAATCCAAACCGCTCCAAAACAGCCCACAGATACCCCCACTCCACACTATCAAATGCCTTAGCCGCGTCTAAGGACAACACTGCTCTACACTGTGTATCTGCAGCCTCTGTCTGCAAATTCAAGAATAATCTTCTTAGATTAACTGCTGTAGATCTTGATGGCAAAAATCCCGACTGATCCGGGCCCACTACCTTAGTCACCACTCTTGTCAGCCTATTAGCCAGAACCTTTGCCAAGATTTTTACATCTGCGGACAGCAGGGATATTGGTCTATAAGAATCCGGCTGTGTTCGATCTTTCCCCTCTTTAGGAATGACTACTATTGCCGCTTCATACATAGTCTGCGGCAGTCGTCCCCTGGCAAAACTATCTTGGAACACCTCTAATAACTCTGGCAGAAGCTCCCCCCCATATGTTTTGTACATCTCAGTAGGTATACCATCCATTCCTGGAGCCTTTTCATTTGCCATAGAACTCACTGCTTCCTGCAGTTCCTCCAAAGTAATTGGCTCTTCCAGCCACTCTCTCTCCTCCTCCCCTAAGGTAACCCACTTCATTTCCTCTAGATAGTCTGTCAGTAGATCTTCCGGATAATCTACCCTCGTACGATACAGCTCGGTATAGAAGGACTTCAACACACCCAGTATGTCCCCTGTTTCTCCAACCAGTGTCCCCTCTTTGTCCTGCAATTGGTGGATGAACGCACCCTCCCGCTGAGGTCTAGCCATATTTGCCAACAATCTGCCCGTCATTTCCCCCTCCTCATAGTATTTTTGTTGCAAAAACAACCTTTTATTAGCTGCTTGTTCCAGCTGATGTTCCTTTAGTAATTTTAGGGCTACCTTCCACTGGGCCTTCGTTTCTGCTGTATTATTAGCTACATGGTTCTCCTCGGATAGTGTCACCCTTTCCAGCAGATGTTTTCCCACCTGTCGTGATCTATTTTTTATGGTCGTGATTTCCCGAATATACACCCCCCTGATATTTGCCTTCATAGCGTCCCATAAGATATCTATAGGAACCGTACCTTTATTAAACTCAAAGTACTCCTGCAAGCTCGCAGTTATTATCTCCTCCCCCACTAGTCGTATCCAGAACGGATTTAGCCTCCAATGCAGTCTTAGCCCCCCTATCTGCGGACTAGTTCGGACCTTCAATATCATTGGGGAGTGATCAGACAGTGCCCTTGGCAAATATTCCACCCCTTCCACACACTCAATCCCTAACCCGTTACTAAACATCAAATCTATTCTAGACAACGATCCATAAGTAGATGACACACAAGAATATTGCGTAGTAGAGGGCCACTTTGCCCGCCAAACATCCGTGTACCCCACCTCCATCATGTACTTCCCAAACCGCGTCAGAACAGCCTCTCCTACCCCCCCCCCCCTTTTGGAAATTTATCACGTCTTATATCCATTACATTGTTGAAGTCTCCCATAAGTATAGTCGGGACCATCGGCCAACTAGCCAGCCTTTCCAACACTTCTCTTATTGGAACCACAGAGTATGGGGGAGGTACATACAGTACCACAATTATACATTCCCAATTAAACAACTTACAATGTACCCCTACATATCTGCCCTCTCCATCTCTAAAGGAAGCCAAACAGCAAAAAGGTACATCCCTATGAACCAGGAGACTAACCCCCCTTGAGTATGTGGAATGAAAGGAGTGAAAACTGTGTCTAATCCACACCCTATGTGCCTGTTGCACAGTATCAGCGGTAAGATGCGTTTCCTGCAGTCCCATCACTCCAGCAGACTGCCCTTTCAGAAAGTCAAATATAGCTCGCCGTTTTGTTGCCTCTCCCATACCTCTCACATTCCCGGACAAAAGATTTACCCTACCCCCCATCTATCCATTTTTTTTATCTGACAGAGGCCATTACCCTTGAATCCAGTGCCAATCAGAGCGTACTGCATTTCCAACTCCCTTTCCCTCCAAAACATGCTCCTCCCTCCACCCCCCTCCCTAGCCCGCCCAACATTCCAGAAACTTACCCTCCAAAGAGGGCCCGGGCTGGCGAAGAAATCTCCACCAATGTGACTGTTCAGCTTCCCATTTACACTGCAGAAACACATCTTTTCCCGCAATATAAACCTGAGAACCACAAACCTCCCGCCACCTTACTACCATAGACATATAGCATTTTAGTGACTCCAACATCTTCAATTAAACTGACATCTCTGTCTTTCCTTCAGCATTATAAACCTAGAGGCTGCAGCCCCAAATTAGAACAGTAAATAAAATGCAGAAAAAACAATGCCTTATTCCCCTGTGCGGCGCATCCTCCTTCTTTTTCATAATAAGCAGAGTCCCCTCTTCAACCATCCACCTGATGATCACGCAGCAGCTTCCTCTCGATTCTGACGAAGGCGATCCTCGTGACTGTCCAGCCATCTTAACGCATCTTTTGAGTTCTCAAAAAATTGTACGGATCCCAGCGCCTCAACTCGAAGTTTCGCCAGGTACAACATGGAGTATTGAACACGCAGATCCCTCAGTCGTCGTTTGATATCAAGAAATTGCATCCTTCTTTTCTGGACCTCTACAGAAAAATCCGGGTAAAATGACACTTTCACACCATTCACCCGTATATCTTGCTTTTCCCGGGCCTGCCGAAGAATTAAATCTCTGTCTTTATAATGAAGCAGCTTTACCAGCACAGGTCTTGGCGGCCGTCCAGGTGGACCCGGGCGAGTCGGTACTCTATGGGCTCTTTCCACCGCAAACAATGGTGTCAACGACTCCTTACCAAACACCTCCAGTAGCCATTTTTCGAAATAGGAATCCGGATTGGACCCTTCCACTTTTTCGGGTATTCCCACCATCCTTACGTTATTGCGACGTAAACGGTTCTCCAGGTCATCCGTTTTAGATAACAGATAAGTAACATCCACAGCTACCGCATTTACATCTCTCCTCATGGGCAGCATTCTGTATTCCACATCACTGACTCTACCTTCCACCGCTGTTGTACGCTCCGACACCTTCTGTAGATCGTGCCGTATTATGGAAATATCCTCCTTAATTCCGCCCACCTGGCAAGTGAGTTTAGCTAGCATGGCATTACATAGGCTTACCGCCGAAAAAACATCTGCCAGCGTAGGCCCAGGCTTATTTGAATTGTGCGGGCCTCGATCTGCCCTCCTCCTGAGCTGCCTGCAGCATCTTCTCCATTCTCCTCCTCCTCCTCTGAGTCCATCCGTTCCCGCAGCGGTTCATATCTGGACCCGGAGCAGCCTGCCTGCTTTTTCCCTCCACCTGTCATCTCTCCTCCAGCATCTGCCTTCACGGGTGTCTTTCTGGCAAAGCGCTCCAGTCGGGATGCCGCCGCCCCTCTCAGGTCTCTGCTCTCTGCCAGCACGCACATGTCGGCGCCATCTTGTAATCCCAGCTCACCTTCCTCTGCCGCCTTAGACTTCCTTGAACGGGTCATTACAGCCTCCAGATTCTGCAAAATAGTGTCACCAGGTTCTCCTCCTTCTCCCCTCTCTGCACAGGTATGTCTACGTTAGAAGAATTTAGCCACAGGATGTTTATCAGGATATCGGCAGCGGGAGCTCCGGTTCCTGCGTCTGCTCACATATGCCGCTAAGCCACGCCCCCAGATTCGCCAACTTCTGCCGGCAGTTTATTCCAAACTTCTCATCATTGACGGCTCCCATCTCTACCCTTACCAAGAAGGGTGTGAACGCCAAGGTGTGGAATCCAGAGGCGGAATCTGCATTTAATAGCCTCAAGAATGCCTTTACCTCAGCCTCAATCCTCCATCATCCGGACAGCTCTCGACAGTTCTCGTTGATGGTGGACACTTCCTCTGTTGGTGCAGGTGCACTTCGGCTCCAGAGAGGCCTCAAAGGAAAGGCAGTGATATGTGGCTATTACTTGAGAATTTTTTCCTCTGCAGAGCGCAATTACTCTATTGGGGATCGGGAGTTACTGGCCATTAAATTGGCTCCGGAGGATTGGAGACATCTGCTAGGGGGTGCAGCCCACCCCATCCTGATATACACCGACCACAAGAACCTTACATATCTCCAGTCGGCTCAACGGCTGAACCCCTGTCAAGCCAGGCGGTCGCTATTCTTCACCCGGTTCCAGTTTGTGCTCCCCTACCGGCCCGCAGACAAAAATGTGAGGTCCAGGTCATTTGAAACAGAGGACACCGTGGAGCCTTCGCAAAGTATTATTGACCCATCCTGTATTATTTCTGCTAATACTCTGCAAGTTGGCAGACAGGAGGAGAATCCTTCACTGGGGGCACAGCTTCAAACTGTCTGGGCACGCGGGACCTCGTTTGACCCAAGATCTGATTGCCTGTCATTTCGGGTGGCCCACGCTGCCCAAAGATATTGTGGACTTTGTCTCGTCTTGCACTGTGTGTGCTTCCAACAAAGTTGCTCACTCCAAGCCTGCCGGTCTGCTCCAACCCCTGCCTGTGCCCAATGCTCCCTGTTAGCATATAGCAATGTACTTTGTCACTGACCTTCCTTCCTCTGCAGGATGGAATACGGTCTGGGTGGTGGTGGAGCGGTTCTTGAAGATGGCTCATTTTATCCCGCTGACTGGCCTATCTTCTGCTCCTCGGCTGGTGAATCTCTTCATCCAGCACATCTTCTGTTTGCATCGTCTGCCTCTTCATATCGTGTCTGATCGGGGGGTGGGGGGGTTCAGTTCACCTCAAAATTCTGGAGAGCCCTCTGTAAACTCCTAGATGTGAAGTTGGATTTTTCTTCAGCCTATCATACCCAGTCTAATGGCCAAGTCGAGAGGATTAACCAAATTATGGAGAATTATCTTCGCCACTTCATCTCCATTCAGCATGATGATTGGGTACAGCTTCTTCTACGGGCCGAGTTCTCGTACAACAACCGCACAAGTGAGTCCACCACCTCCACACCATTCTACATTGTCTACGGCCAACATCCACAAATTCCTCTTCCTGTTCCGGCTACATCCCAGGTACCCGTAGCTGATTTTCTACAGGTCTGACAGCAAACCCGGTCCTCTATTTTGCAGGCAGTCAATCGCATGAAGCGAAAAGCAGATGCTAAGAGAAGAGAGCCACCTCTGCATCTTCCAGGTACCAAAGTCTGGCTATCCTCAAGGAATATCCAGCTGAGGGTGCCATACAAGTTTTCTCCCAGGTTCCTCGGACCCTTTGAGATCCTACAGCAAATCAACCCTGTCTCTTACAACTTCGGCTGCCTCCTACGCTCAGGATCCCCAACTCCTTTCATGTGTCCCTCCTGAAGCCTGTGGTCCTGAACCACTACACAAAAACACCTGGCCCTCCAGTTGCTCCCAGCGGTTCTTCCGATGTATTCTGGGTTAAGGAGATTATTAAAAAATGTAGGAGGAAGAACATTTTATTTGGTGGATTGAAAGGGGTTTGGTCCAGACGAGAGGTCCTGGGAGCCAGAAGAGAAGCTCAATGCTCCTGCCCTCATTAAAAAATTCCTCTCTCGCTCTGGTCACAAAAAGAGGGGGCGTAAGAGGGGGGTACTGTAGCGTCCACGGCCGCGGATCGTCGGGATTACTCACCCCCCGATGGCCGCAGCCATGGATCTGAGAGTGCTTGCCCGCATCTCCTCCCCAGGAGACGCCAGCGCTCACTACCGCTCCGTTCTGCACATGGCCTCAACTTGTGCAGATGTAAGGGATGGGCAAGGTAGGGGTTGTAAGTATTCTTTACTGGCACTGGGAGGCACAATAAGGATTGAGGTATACAGGTTAGAATAGAATTGTCTAAAGACATCAGAGATGCCAGCCACTGAAGTAGCTGTATCTCCGCTAATGTCCTTGATGGACAATATAAGTGGAGGGGCACTGGAGGCACTAGCCATATACGCCAAGTGCTTGCTGGATTGATTGCCTATTTCAAAGAATCTTTGTATACCAAAATAACTGTTGGCGTTTAGCTTTGACATTTAGTAGTAAATTATAGGATCTCTGAAGACTACTCCAGGTACTAAATGTATCAGGGGTTGGGTTAGATACATTATTCTGCTCGGCCTTAAGCAATTTATCAGCTGCACACTTCTCTGATTCTCATGTTTCCCCTTAACCAATGAGACCGAAGATCGGAGACAGCCTCTCAGGTACGCCTTAGTAGCATCAGAGGTCAGTAGATCATCAGAAGGGGGGATTACATTTTAATTCTTTAGTAGCATCAAATCATATTGTTTAGCACCTGGCCTTTTCTAGTGGATTAGTGACTTTTGCTATTGGGTCATCTGATCATTTTCTTATATCTGTTATTTTCATTGTTAAATGAATATCCATAATTTTTCAAGACAATTTTTCAATACTTCATAATTTTTAGCAACATTCAATCTGATATAAGTCAAGTGGCCACGTGTTATGTATTAATATCAATAGAGGGCGCTCCAGCTTTCATTATGGTTTCCTCGTATAATAAAGTACTGAAGGTTATCTTTCTAAACAATGATGTCAACTGGTAAAAAGAAGACGAACGTAAAACTGCATTAAAAGTTATGCAACTAACATATTAAAACTGTAATAATAAGATAATGACTGTTATTTGGTAACAATATTTGCAGATCTCATGTTTATACATGGAAATGGAAGCATGCAGGTGAAGAGCAACAACAAGAGTTCTGAACCTGTACACAATACAATACAACCAGTGTCAACGGGTAGCTACCTAGGCCCCGTGATAACTCTGCAATTTTCACATTATTAATAAATTATTATGAATAACTATCACAACTCTGCACTGCTACATCATAATATTGCTTTTTTCCATATGGAGCAGAGCGGCTCTCAGGCCCACTTTTCTCCCCCGCTGCCGAGCCACAGCGTGTCTATAGTTAAAATTTACCTTTCTGTGGAAGCATTGACAAGTGGGTGTTATCATTCCCCTTGTCAAAGGGCTGTGTCCCTACATACAGACAATGGAGCCAGGAAGATTACAGCACCAGGATGAATGAAAGAGATATGGGTGCAAGTCCAACAGGACTGGATATAACCGTCCCATGCAATTACAAAAAAAAAAAACGGAGATTCAGGCAGCACGTCCAAAAGAATAGGAACATTTTATTTACCCCTGCAACGTTTCAGCTACTCATAGCATTTCTCAAGCAAAGTGCAATGCATCAAGTGACCACAATTTAAAGTGCACAAATTCATTAAGCAATTATACAATTAATAAATATGTGTAAATACAGTAATAATACAGTCAATGTAAGGTCCAATATAAATTAGAATATCCATAAAAATAAACAAGTGTACAAAACGCATGTATAAATATCAATAACATCATGCATAACAATGTGAAAATATTAAAGATAGTCTAAACTATCAATCAAAAACACTTGTGTGTAAATATAAACATTACCCTAAATGATTAACCCCTTCACCCTGCAAGCATTCTGGGCCCTAATGACCAAGCAATTTTTTTCCATCGTCACATTCGAAGAGCTATAACTTTTTTCTTTTCACGTAGACATGGCTGTATGAGGACCCGTTTTTTGCGGGATGAGTTGTATTCTTCAATGTCACCGTTTTAGGGTATGTATCATTTTTTTATTAACTTTTATTAACTTTTTTTTGGGGGGGGGATATAAAAAAACACCAATATAGCCATTGTTTTATGCGTTTTACATTTACGCCGATTGCTGTGTGGTGTAAATAACATGCTACCTTTATTCTATAGGTCGGTATGATTACGGCAATACCAAATATGCATAGTTTTTTTATGTTTTACTACTTTTCCAGAATAAAAACACTTTTGAACTAAAATAATTTTATTTTGCATCGCCGCTGTAATGGCAGGAAAGAGGTGAAGGGAACAAGTGAGCCCTAATCTACCCACCGCCCTGTCCCTGCCTACTTGCAACGACCCGCCCTAGGCGACGGGGTACAACTGGGCGGCGGTCCCTACGCTGTCTAAGTGCACGGGAGAACCAACAGGGAACACGCAAGGGAAGGGGCAGTAGCCCACGGAACGCCGCGAGGAAACGGAGCGGTGAATGAATAGTCAGGACCAGGATGAAGTGGAGTATACCAACGTGAGCACGGAGAAGGAAGCAAGCCAGGGGCAAAGCGAGGTAGGTTAAGCGGAACTGCAGCAAGGCAGAAGCACGGCAGAAGCAGGCTGGAGCAAGCAGCAGTGGGGCCAGGAATCCAGAAGAATTACAAGCACTGAGGAAGAGAACACGGCAGGTAATAAAGGACAGGGGGCGGAGCTAACTCCGACTGACCAGGCCGCGATAGGCTCTCCCACTCCTGAGCCTGCCACCCTGGTTGGTGGGAGACGGTGTCAGTCTAACAGGTCTGGCCTCAGGTGTGGATTGATTAATCCCAGGAGTATACCTAGACGTAGTACCTGGCAGATCCCTAACAGCCGCTTTCCAAGAGCCATAACTTTTTTATTTTTCCATCGATGTCGCCATATGAGGGCTTGCTTTTTGTGGGACTTCATTGCTACCGTTTTCCGGTACATGGGACTTATTGATTAACCTTTTATTATTATTATTTTGGGAGGGAAATGGGAAAAATTAGCAATGTTGCCATTGTTTTTTGCGTTTTCTTATTAATGGGGTTCAGCTTGCGGTTTAAACAATATTATAACTTTATTTTTTGGGTCATTACGATTGCGGGGATACCATATATGTGTAGTTTTTATTTTATTTTTACACTTTTACTAAATAAAACAATTTTTTTATGGCAAAATTATTTTTATTTTTTTATTAATGTGTAACTTATTAATTTTTATTTCACATAATTTTTTCAGTCTCACTAGGAGACTTCACTATGCGATCTTTAGAACGCAGATATAATGCTTTGGTATACTGCCTCTGGCACGTCCTAATATGTATATAGCTAGGGCAGACCTGGGGGCCTTTGTTAGGCCCCCGGCTGCCATGGCACCCCATCGGATACCCGCAATTGCATTTGCGGACCGCCGATGGGTGACAGAGGGAGCTACCTCCCTCTATAAAATACTCAAATGCAGCGGTCGCTAGTGACCGTGTCATTTGTGGGGTTAAACGGCCACGATCTATGTAAACTTCGATCGCTACCGTTGGAGCAGGAGCCCGGCAGTCATCAGATAGCTGAGCCCTGGCTCCAGCCTGCACAGGAGACAAGTGCAGGACGTTTGTTAGGCTGCCGTGAAAAGGCGGCAGCCTGGAATAAAGCCCATTAATGACCACCGTAAAAAGGCATATCGGCGGTCATTAAGGGGTTAAAATCAGCCACTGGTTCGACTTGCCACTCGTGGTGTCCGGTGTCTATAGATTGCGACAGCGCATGTCTGTGCAAGATACTCCAATCAGAGATGTCTGCACACTAAATTCACACAGACAAAAACACGCATGCGCTCATGACGTAATTGGCGAATGCGCAATTGGAAGAGCGAACTACAAATCTGCCATGTACAAGAAGGGCATAGGCCCTAAATTATCACTTCGCAATATATATGCCATGTCCCACCCACAAAACTATAACAAGAGATGTAACCCATCTATAAATATTGTGTCCCCAATATAGGAGTGAGATGTCTATATGAATAGCTACTGCATGGGATGACAATAATTATATGAAAATATAAAGATATAACCTAGAACGAATAGGGAAGATATGACAATTCTAGTGAAGCGATAGCTTCATTACCATCCAATTAAACCACGAAATGCTCCCCTATCCAAAAATACTGGAGGGGACCTGACACATAGTCAGATATCGGAAAAAAAGACGAGACAGACTATTACTCTACTAAATGGTCTAAGATCGAATTTATTGTGGGAATAAATTGGATGGGAGGAGCCATAACCCCAACCAGTGTCATGTAACAAATCCCCATAATCAGATCAATAACATAAAAATTTAAGGACAGTGCGGCGGAATCTTTTTCCAAGTTTAGAACGAGTATGGAGAATACAGAGAATCAAAAGTGGTTTAGAGATGTGGAAGACTACAAATATGGCAAAATCTACAACTGGCAAAAGGATCCGATGAATAGTAGGGATCCTATATCTGGCAAATCCTATCAGAAAAGGAAGAGACGTTCTCAAACCTCTGATAATGACGGCACTGACACAGCAATTTTTTTAGGGGGAGAATCAGATCTAGCCGCACCAGGAAGGGCGGCCGCAAACACAGGCGGAGATTTAAAGACCAAATTGGAGTGAACCAGGAGTCAGTGGCAAGTATCACAGAACAAGGAACGCAAGATCAGTCAAGCAACCTAGTGGTAATTATTTCTTCTAGAGTTTTTTTAGATGTTGAAGTGACTGTTCTTAATAAGGGACTGTCCATTTGTCCAGCGGCGAGAATAGATTGGTTCCAATTGGGACTTGATTTGTATAAATTTTTTCGCAAAATTAAATTGAGTATTTTTTTTAATGATAATAGCAATTAGGGTGGGTCTCTTTAAGAAAAGTGGATAGCAACCATATATCAATGTACCTGTTATTGATGCATTTGTTTCTTCAGTTAAATTCTGTATACAGGAACTTAAATCCAATATTGATAATTCTTTTCATTTACATCCTAATCTTACACATGCAGAGTAAGTGGCTCTTCGGGAACTATCTAGTGATGTGTCCCTGACTATCAAGCCAGCCGATAAAGGTGGGGCCTTGGTCATCATGGACACATCACAATATTTGGATGAAATAGTTGGTCAGATAAGCGATATTAATGTATATGAGATAATAGGACATGACCCTAGATTTAAAATCGTACGTAGGATTCAATTAATTTTGGATTCAGCTATGACAAAAGGCTTGATTGATAGGGATCTTAGGGACTTTTTTTAATCACCCTGTCACTCCTGTCCTATATTGCCTCCCAAAAATTCATAAATGCCTGGAAACCCCCCTGGAAGACCTATTGTTTCAGGAAGGGATTCCATCTTTGGTCCCATTGCCATTTTCTTAGACAAAGTCCTTAGAAGTTTTGCGTTTTCTGCATCGTCATATATTCAAGACACCACAGATGTTTTACTTAAATTAGGTGAGGTCAAAGTGGAAGGTGATATAATTCTAGCATCTTTTGATGTTTGCAGTTCATACACGTCTATTAATCATAGTAGAGGTTAAAAGTGATCAGTGAGGCCCTAGACAACTCTGAACACTCGGCTGAGTATGTAGAGTTGTTGTTGGCTCTTCTTGACATCGTACTCACAGAAATAAAAAAAAATTTGTTTCGCGACTCCTTTAACGTTCAAAAAAGAGGTACCGCCATGGGTTCAAATGTTGCGCCCACATATGCCAACATATTCATTGCCACGCCGGAGGAATGTGATGTCTATGTGTCCCACCACTTCAGCTATGTGCGGAGGTTGTGGCGATACATAGACGACATTTTCATAAACTGGACTGGAACCCAGACACAATTACAACAATTTTTTGACTTCCTTAATATCATTGATGTGGATTTCAAATTTACCATGGCATCTTCAATGGTGTCCTTACAATTTCTGGACACGTTGGTATACAGATCTGGTGATAGATTGGTGACAGATCTGTACATCAAACTTACGGATCGTAATAAAATTCTCCAGTACAGTAGTCAACATCCAAGACGAATGATGGAATCCCTCCCTTTCAGTCATATGTTGAGGGTCAAACGAATTGTGTCGGACCCCCATCATGTGACTGCGCGATTGGATAAGATGAATAGGAAATTTGTCCATAGACAGTATCCCCGTCCCCTCTTAAATAAACAAAGGGCTAAGGTGGAGGATTTGACCAGAGACAAATTGTTAGTCTCCTATCGGCATGCCCGTATTCAATTTGTTTCCACCTACTCTCAAATTAGCAATAGGATTGGGAACATCATTCCGAAAGAATGGTACATTTTTCACAGTTTAGCTAATAATGTTCCTGAATTTGGTCGCCCTCCGATGTTGGCTTTTAGACGATCTAAAAACCTTAGGGACCAATTAGTACATGCTGATATTGGTCCAACTAGTGGTTCCCGTCAAACCACTTTGGCTCCACGGAAAGTAGGATGTTATCCATGTCTAAATTGAGGCAATTGTAATAATCTTTGTAAAGGATCACCGTGCCGGGCTTATGTCAGAGCACCGTGAAAAGGCGGCGCTCTGGCATAAGTACCCTTAACGGCCAGCGTGAAAAGGCATATTGGCGGTCGTTAAGTGGTTAAATTGTGGTCACTTGATGCATTGCACTATACTTGAGAAAGGCTCTGAGTAGCTGAAACGTTGCTGGGGTAAAAAAAAGTTACTATTCTTTTGGATGTGCTGCCTGAATCTCCTGTTTTTGTCCCTACATACAGTCAGTCGGCATTCATCGCTGATAGCAACACTCTGTGTAGGGACACATCCTCCTGACAAGGGAAATGGTAACACCTAGTTGTCTATTAGTCCTGGGCTAAATGGATACGTTTTGTGGAATACAAGTATTTCCTAAAACAGACATGTCAGGAGAGGTGACAGCTCCTCTATAAATCCAGTGACTCACAGGTGACATCTTCTCTGATTGTAGACGTTTTCTTTCCTTTTCCTCTCTTCCTGGCCGGACCCCAATGGTGACTTCTCCTGATGACTGCAGAGTTTGCTGTCCAGACATCTTTGGCCTTTGGATTCTACAGCTATCCTCAGCCTCTACAGCAACACAAATAAATATAAATTCCTATTTTATAAAGTTCCCAGACCAGGTCCCCTAAATTTTCCATACCCAAGACAAGACCCCTAAATTATTCCAGACCGCAGACCCCTAAATAAATTAGATAAATTCAGACCCCAGATAAATTCAGACACCAGATAAATTCAGACCCCAAGCTCATACATCAATTCAAATACCAGACTCCTAAATTCAGACCCCCAAACCAAACTGTAGAATAAATACAGACCCAGACCTCCAAAACTATTACAGTCCAGAGAGCAAACCTCCCTTATCATAAAACCCCAAATTAGACACAATAAATAAATACAGAATCCAGACCAAGCCCCCTAAATAAAGACTCCAGACCAGACCCCCTAAACTAGTACAGACCCAAGATCATACCACCTAAACACAGAATCCAGACCCCCTAAACTAATACAGACCCCAGACCAGACCCCATACACTTATACAGCAGCTCACACTCTTCTCTGTGGAGCCTTGCTGCTCTATTCTCTGGCTTCAGGACCTGCCCACTTGGTCATGTGACTTTATGAGCGCATTTATTTCAACAGTAACAATCCCTGCACACATCTGGTCATGTGACCTTATGTCTGCAGGTCCTTTTGCAGACATAAGGTCACTTCTGCGCAAAACAGTTTGGTTGCAGTTTTTTGAAAAATGTTGAAATAACACTGCAATGTGCTTTGATTCTTTGGATGGCCATGTGCCCCCCGGGAACCTCGGGCGTCCACCCCAAATGCATTTGTTATTGTTAAACCACTAGGTAATAGCTCTGTATACAAGATATGTAAACTCTCAACATCTCCTATACCATGCCCTTCTTTTACCATTAACAGTGCTACATATGCACAGAATTTATACGTTTTACTTATGTTCGCTTGGGGGCGGATTTTCGTACTGATGACCTATCCTCAGAATAGGTCATCAGTATATGATCACTATATCAGTATATGACCGACACCTGGACCCCTTTAATATAATCTGGGACAGGGAATGATATGAATATCCATCAATGCTCTCACTGCTACAGAATATGTTGGGCATGGGAAACAGACAAACATTTTTTATATAGGTTACATAGGTCTAGTATCTGGAATCAATAGTCGTATCTGAATATGCAAGCGGACAGTCAATAAGCGATGCTCATGGCCATATTGTACGGCTCTGTAACCAGACTACCATAGAGGTATTGTCCCTCGATATGCCTCTCATATTAAACAGAGGCAAACAGAGTTTTTTTTCTGTTGAATCTGACAGAAAAACAAATGTGGCACGTTCCGCCAGGCTCCATATGTAAAAAGGCATTGCTTCTAGAGAAGAATATCTTAATAGATACGACGCATGACAGAGCCTGTACGGAAGTGCATGGAGGCCAGTGACTCCATCCTAGGGAGCCATACAGCTTCCATGCACTGCTAGAGAGGTTCCATTCTGCTATGTATAAGCCATTACTTATTAATATATGCAAGTGTACAGTTATAAAAGAAGAAAATCTGCTATAACTTCCAGTTTTTAATTTTAAATGTCAGCAAATTAAAGGAAAAAAGAAGAAATAACTATGGATGTGCCACAATGTATATATATATATATTTATCAGACTCAACAGAAAGCATTACAAATACAATTTTTTTTATTTTTTTTTGCAACTTCCTAAGTGTAATGCTTTCGTAAGTTAGGAAGTCAGCATGTCTCAGAGACTACAGATCAGTTCTAACTTCAGGAAATGGTCTCAGAAAAAGGAACTAGTGCAGAATTGCACAATACTTTTAAGGTATAGGTTTCCAGCCAAATGTGCCATAAGACGACTCCAGGACTTCACACACTATAACTTCAGAGCTACAGTGGAGAGCCTGGCGACTTAGGATGTCACGGATTCCACTCTCGCTCCTCTTCATCTTTATGCTGACAGATCCTATTTACAATGAAGAAACTTTCCGATTCAAACATCCGATCAACAACATTGCTATCGGGAGACAACATGTTATAGTCGCCACAGAGAATTGTCTGTATAAATTTAATCACACTCTGCATTGGCTGAAAACAACAGGACCACATGGAGAAAATGACAAAAACTGCATGGAAGGACAAGACAGTGGCCGCAAACCAACGTACTATAACAAAATCTTACTGGTCTACAATGACACTGTGCTGACTTGCTGGAATGACGTTAATGGAACCTGCGTGGAGCTGCAGATGGACAACCTAAAGGCTGTGGGAAAGCGTGTAGAATTTGTTGTCTCCCCAGATCCAAAACATACTGCTAGAGGTTTTATACTGTTTAAAGAAAAATCCATATACTTATTTGTTGCTAAATTTACTAATAATGACGCTGGTGCACAGACAATCAGTTTAAGAACAAAAGATCAAGACACGTTTATAATAAAAGATCAAGAATCTAGAGTTTCATTAAAGGAAAACACACCAGGACTGAATTATGTTGATGCATTCCAATGGAAAAACATGTTTCTCTTCCCTTATTACCCATCTGTTGGCAGTAATGCCAGGGTTGTCGTCCTCACTGTAGATGAGGCACGTTTGTCCTTTCATACCCAGTCCAATCTTACATGTGGGAGCAAACCACAAAGAAAGATCATTTTATCCTCCTTTGCATTTCATTCTTCAGAAGGTTTCTTTTGGGCTGGAATATTTACCACAAACAATACAGCATCCACTGATAGGACAGCACTATGCATTTATAACTTTACTGTCCTGGAGGCACAAATCACATCATGTATCAATCACGACTTTAGAGTTGAAAATTCCGATGCTTGTGTGAGTATTAACTGCATTTAAGAAAACAATTGTGCATTAACTGCATGTAAGGCTTTGTTTAAATCTGCACTATGGTTCCTGCTTATAACAGATGCCATAGCAGTGTGCAGGATCCGTTGTATGATGGATCTGAATGGCGTTTTGACTGACCCCATTGACTTGGGATATGTTGCAGGTGTGAACAAAGCCATAGAAACAAATTTGCATGTTAAATAGTGATGGTCTGCATCTAAATGTGGAGAGTACGGCACCACTCGGGGAGAAGATCAGTGCCAGGACAAGGGGTAGGCAGAATAGACAACATTAAAAAAAAAAAATGCTTTGTCTTTAAGTCTCTTTGAACAACCAAAAGCAAGCTGTTTTTCAGAATAGCTGATAATGCTGTACGTGGCAGGGTTTAGTGAGTGTTTGCCCTACACTATGGCCGGGTTCATACGTAGCGTAAATACTGCAGATTTTCTGCAATGGATTTAGATGCAGAAAATCCGCAGCATAATACAGTAGCAGCAAAGTAGATGAGATTTGCACAAACCTCTTCCACGCGCTGCGTATATGATAAGTGGAAAAACCGCTCAGAAGTTGACCTGTGAAGCGTTTTTTTAAATCCGCAGCACGTCAATTGTATTTGCGTAATCGCTGCTTTTTTGTTGCAGATTTTTCTCATTGAATTCAATGAGAAGGTAAACCCGCGAAAAATAGTAAATGCTGCAATTTTTGCGGCGGAAAAGCTCCGGCCCTGCCGCAAAAAAACGCAATTCTGTGCTTTTTCGTCCAGACCGGTCTCCTGGGATGACATTTCCAGGAGGCCGAGCTGCAGTGACGATAGAGAGAAACATTGCTGTGGCTACAGGTAAGTATGAAACTTTTGTTTTTAACGTTCAGTTTTCCACAGTGGACATTCAGGCCGAAAAACTGCACCATAATTTGGTGCGTTTTTTCTACCTGAATTCCCTTCGGATACACTGTCTGCTTTTGCACAGCGTGTTCGCCCTATGTAAACATACCTTTAGAGTTAGGGAAGGGGACCAGTGGTGTACCTTACATAGAGGCAGACCACGCGACTGCTATGGCGCCCGTGGTGAAAGGGCTCCCGGCACTCAATTGTTTCTGCTTCCCGACACACAGTCTCAGGGTTTTCCTGCAGTCACCACTAGAAGGAACTCACTGCAAAGAGATTTTTTCAGCTCAATAGTAGCTGTATAAATCCATATGCACTGAGCTCCCCCTAGTGGTAACTGCGGGCAGCCACAGTTTTATCATTTACAGTGTAAAAGCTTATTGAAACGAGCGTGTGTCAAATTGGCCGTGGAAAAACTCTCCACTTTTATGAGGATTATAAATCTGTACTGTTTTCTTATTTCTCTTTTCTAGAGGTTCCCCACATTTATTTATTTTCGTTATCTTGCATGGATTACATATAGAGGTAATAGTAAAATTTAGGGGCTATTGCCCTCCTACCCCTTTTTTAGTATTAGTAGTCCTCCATTGATTGTGTCCTCATGTCAAGGAAGTGGGAAACCTCTTTGAGATAGTAAGTGATAGATGAATGTTCTCCCAACGCATTTCCTCCTGACCAAATGATTCCTCAGTGAAGATAGGTCAACAGAGCAGCTTCATCCAAGTTCATTGGAAGTGGCTTAAAGATTTGTTTGGCTGTCTATTTTTCAGAGAGAGAACTTTCCAACAGCTTATCATGGGATAATATCTGTGGGGTAATTAAAAATATGGTGTTCCTGTGCACATATTTGGAGGAAGAAAGTATGAAACTGAGTGATGCTGCCTGTTATCAGCCAGTTCAGACTAGTGAGATGGTGGCTGTAATTGTCTTTCATTGGATTACTGTCAAGAAGTCACATATCTTTAGTCTTCAGAACCTCATAAAATGTTTACATACCTATGCGACTGATGTTAGATAAAATTTTAAAAAATACAGAACAAAGGTACTATGCCCAAAATATAAAAAATTGGCCTCAAAATGTATTACTATATGAAAATATATTAACATGTATCCAATATAAAGACAAAAGCAAAAAGAGAGAAAACAGGGGGCATACAATGACATAGTCCTATACACTGCAGAAGACGTGGTGTTCCAAAATACCAGTACTAATATAAAGTTTTTTTCAACAGCAGGTAGTGAACATTTGGTAGAGTGCCAAAAGTCCAACTAAAATACATTTTTGTACTACACAACTGTTTGCCATTACCGATGGAAGGTTTAGTTTATCCCCAGTGACCATACATGATAGAACGGTTTTCAGACTTGACACCATGTCATGTACATCCTATCAGGAGGCAGTGCGGATGCCATGCGTATTTTCTAGCATATAAAGGTAAGGGAGTGAGTGGTAAGACTTTGAGACATAAGCCATACACATGAGAAAGCCGTTTGCAGACAGCTATCTTTCCTAACTTCCCTATTAATATGCATGTGCGATTCAGCCAAGGCTGCATGTATATTTCTATAAAGGCAGGGAGACACCTCTGGCAGTGCTTATCTTGTAAGGAAACACATTATATCATCATAAAATCCAACCATCCTGATGCTTCTTTCCCTCCGTCAGCGGATTTCAAGGTACTGTTGGGCCGCCCTCACTGCCACATTAGATAGCGGGCCAAACCCACTGGGCTCAGCTGACATTAATCTAATGTGTATGACCAGCTATAGAATAAGAGCACAGAATGTGATGTATAGTATATAAGCAGAAGAGAGAGAGAGAAAAAAAGAAAGTGCAAAAGAAGCATTTGCCTAGTTTTAGAGAACTAAGTAGGATACAGGAAAAATAAATCTTTCGCTAATATCGCAACAGAAAATAGGAAGTATATAAACATTGTGCACAACAATAACTCCTAGACGACCAGAATATATATATTTCTGTTCCAGCTGCTAATACAATAAAATAAATTTTATATATATATATATATATATATATATATATATATATATATATATATATATAAACTACCGTTCAAAAGTTTGGGGTCACTCAGACAATTTTGTGTTTTCCATGAAAACTCACACTTATATTTATCAAATGAGTTGCAAAATGACTAGAAAATATAGTCAAGATATTGACAAGGTTAGAAATAATGATTTTTATTTCAAATAATAATTTTCTCATTTAAACTTTGCTTTCGTCAAAGAATGCTCCATTCGCAGCAATTACAGCATTGCAGACCTTTGGCATTCTAGCTGTTCATTTGCTGAGGTAATCGGGAGAAATTTCACCCCATGCTTCCAGAAGGCCTTCCCACAAGTTGGATTGGCTTGATGGGCACTTCTTGCGTACCATACGGTCAAGCTACTCCCACAACAGCTCTATGGGGTTGAGATCTGGTGACTGCGCTGGCCACTCCATTACAGATAGAATACCAGCTGCCTGCTTCTTCCCTAAATAGTTCTTGCATAATTTGGAGGTGTGCTTTGGGTCATTGTCCTGTTGTAGGATGAAATTGGCTCCAATCAAGCGCTATCCACAAGGTATGGCAAGGCGTTGCAAAATGGAGTGATAGCCTTCCTTATTCAAAATCCCTTTTGCCTTATACAAATCTCCCACTTTACCACCACCAAAGCAACCCAAGACCATCACATTACCTCCACCATGCTTGACAGATGGCGTCAGGCACTCTTCCAGCATCTTTTCAGTTGTTCTGCGTCTCACAAATGTTCTTCTGTGTGATCCAAACACCTCAAACTTCGATTCGTCTGTCCATAACACTTTTTTCCAATCTTCCTCTGTCCAATGTCTGTGTGCTTTTGCCCATATTAATCTTTTCCTTTTATTAGCCAGTCTCAGATATGGCTTTTTCTTTGCCACTCTGCCCTGAAGGCCAGCATCCCGGAGTCGCCTCTGCACTGTAGACGTTGACACTGGCATTTTGCGGGTACTATTTAATGAAGCTGCCAGTTGAGGACCTGTGAGGCGTCTATTTCTCAAACTAGAGACTCTAATGTACTTGTCTTGTTGCTCAGTTGTGCAGCGGGGCCTCCCACTTCTCTTTCTACTCTGGTTAGAGCCTGTTTGTGCTGTCCTCTGAAGGGAGAAGTACACACCGTTGTAGGAAATCTTCAGTTTCTTGGCAATTTTTCGCATGGAATAGCCTTCATTTCTAAGAACAAGAATATACTGTCGAGTTTCACATGAAAGCTCTCTTTTTCTAGCCATTTTGAGAGTTTAATCGAACCCACAAATGTAATGCTCCAGATTCTCAACTAGCTCAAAGGAAGGTCAGTTTTATAGCTCCTCTAAACAGCAAAGCTGTTTACAGCGGTGCTAACATAATTGCACAAAGGTTTTCAAGTGTTTTCTAATCATCCATTAGCCTTCTAACACAGTTAGCAAACACAATGTACCATTAGAACACTGAAGTGATGGTTGCTGGAAATGGGCCTCTATACACCTGTAAAGGATCTGCCAGGCACTGCTTCGGGGTTAACTCCCAGAATTAATCAGTCAACACCTGAGTGTACATCCCTGAGACAGACACCAGCTTCCTCCACTCAGGCTGGCAGGCTTAGGAGTGGGAGAGCCTATCGCAACCTGGCCAGACTCAGCTAGCTCCCGCCCTCGGTCTATTTAAGCCTGCTCTTCCTGTCCATCTGTGCTTGTGAATTCTTTCCTTGAGGTTTCCTGGCCCAGCTACAGCTCCTGCTACTTTTTGATCCTGCTCCATACAGACCCCGGCTTACCGACTACTCTTCTGCTTTTCGCTTTGTACCTCGCACTCTCCTGGCTTGACTCGGCTCGTTCACTACTCTGTTGCTCACGGTGTTTCCGCGAGCAACTGCCCATTTCCCTTGCTTGTATTCCCTTGTTTGTTTGTCGTGTTTGTCATGCACTTACTGAGCGCAGGGATTCACGGGGTTCCATAATGGTGTCAGGGACCAGGGTAGACTAGGTATACGGCTTGTGAATTTGTAATGGTGGGGGGGGTAGGGAAACGGACAAGTGAGCCCTAATCTACCCGCCACTCTGTCCCTGCCTACTTGCAACGACCCGCCCTAGGCGACGGGGTACAACTGGGCGGCGGTCCCTGCGCTCAGTAAGTGCATGACAAACACGACAAACAAACAAGGGAATACAAGCAAGGGAAATGGGCAGTTGCTCGCGGAAACACCGTGAGCAACAGAGTAGTGAACGAGCCGAGTCAAGCCAGGAGAGTGCGAGGTACAAAGCGAAAAGCAGAAGAGTAGTCGGTAAGCCGGGGTCTGTATGGAGCAGGATCAAAAAGTAGCAGGAGCTGTAGCTGGGCCAGGAAACCTCAAGGAAAGAATTCACAAGCACAGATGGACAGGAAGAGCAGGCTTAAATAGACCGAGGGCGGGAGCTAGCTGAGTCTGGCCAGGTTGCGATAGGCTCTCCCACTCCTAAGCCTGCCAGCCTGAGTGGAGGAAGCTGGTGTCTGTATCAGGGATGTACACTCAGGTGTTGACTGATTAATTCTGGGAGTTAACCCCGAAGCAGTGCCTGGCAGATCCTTTACAACACCTATGTAGATATTGCTTTAAAAACCAGACGTTTGCAGCTAGAATAGTCATTTAGCACATTAACAATGTATAGAGTGTATTTCTGATTAATTTAATGTTATCTTCATTGAAAAAACTGTGCTTTTCTTGCAAAAATAAGGAAATTTCTAAGTGACCCTAAACTTTTGAACGGTAGTGTATATATACACAGTATACACATATATATATATATATATATATATATATATATATATATATATATATATACATATATTTACACTAGTCCTTCTCAATGAATTAGAATATCATCAAAAAGTTGTAATTTATTTCAGTAATTCAATTCAAAAAGTGAAACTCATATATTATATAGATTCATTACACACAGACTGATCTATTTCCAGCATTTTTTTTCTTTTAATGTTGATGATTACGGCTAACAGTTAATGAAAACCCAAAATTTTGTCTCCGAAAATTTGAATATTATAGAAGCCCAATTTCAAAAATGATTTTTAATACTGAAATGTTGGCCTACTCCAAAAAGTCTGTACAGTATATGCACTCAATACTTGGTCAGGGCTCCTTTTGCATGAATTACTGCATCAATTCGGCGTGGCCTGGAGGCGATCAGCCTGTGGCACTGCTGAGGTGTTCTGGAAGCCCAGGTTGCTTTGATAGTGGCTTTCATCTCGTCTGCATTATTGGGTCTGGTGTCTCATCTTCCTCTTGACAATACCCCATAGATTCTCTATGGGGTTTAGGTCAGGTGAGTTTACTGGCCAATCATGCACAGTGATACTGTGGTTATTAAACCAGGTATTGGTACTTTTGGCAGTGGGGGCAGGTGCCAAGTCCTGCTGGAAAATTAAATCAGCATCTCCATAAAGCTTGTCAGCAGAGGGAAGCATGAAGTGCTCTAAAATTTCCTGGTAGATGCCTGCGTTGACTCTGGACTTGATGTACTATCTGCTATCTCGATTGTAGGGAATTTTGGGGGGTACTACCTCTGGCGCTATTTATTGTGGGGCATTTTGCCAAACAGTATCTGTATCACGCTATCTACGGTGAGGAACTTTAGGAGCGCTACCTATATGACACTATTGTGGGGCACTTTCTGTATGGCACTATTTACTGGGAGGGTACTACCTCTAAGATGCACTTTATTGTGTAGCACTCTCTTTATGTCTGTTTTGGGCATTAATTTATGGCATATTCATTTATGAGCTACAAAGTTATGGCACTATTGTTGGGGGCTGTGTGTCTCTGGCACATTTTTGGGGGCACTGTGTGTATGGCACGGCATGTACAATATTGAGCTCAGCACAGTATTTTGGTTGGAGTAAACGGTGCTGTATTGATGGCAGTAGCAGCATGGCACTATTAAAGAAGAAGCCGAATGGAACTAGAGCATGTGCTGCAAAAGCCAATAGCCAAAGGTGCCTTTGCAGCAAACTCTGTGGAGACAAGTCATTGTCGGAAGAAGTATTCAGGACGATCTGGGTCACAAAAAGGAGAAATGAGTTGAACAACTCCAATCAGAGAAGACGTCACCTGTGAGTCACTAGATGTAATTGTTATGTATTCTCCCTCTGACTGCATCTGATCAGTACTGAATTTACTAGTCTGGTATGCAGCATAATGATACTCTGCAGATTACCTGTTTATTTGGTATCTGACCACTGTATGGTCCTTGTATGGTAGTATTATTCAGTTACGGTATAGTAAAATTGGCCATTGTAAAATGATTATTAAATCCGTTTATGATTATATTATTTAGTCACTGTATTTTTGTATTATTTAGACATGGTATGGTGATATTATTCAAACACTGTGTGGTGCTGGTGTTCTTATTCAGTTACTGTATTATTCGATTACTGTATAGTGGTTTATTCGGTCACTGTATGGTGGTATTAGTTAGTTACTGTATAATGGTATTATTCGGTCACTGTATGGTGGCATTATTTAGTTGCTATATAGTGGTATTATTTGGTCACTGTATAATGGTATTATTTAGTTATTGTATAGTATCATATATATATATATATATATATATATATAGCACACACAAAAATGGCGACAGCACACTGCGAACACCAATGTAACCTAAACCGCTAAATATAAATAAATATGCATTACATGCTAAATCTACTTACAATAGGGAGGTTCTTAGTGCACATTTTGATCAAAAAGCATTTGCCCACCTGCCACGACAAGGCGTCTTCCATAGGTGGGTATCTACTCTGCACATACACCCAGATCTGGGACTAAGCCTACATATATCTGGGGATGGTAGGAACCAGCATTAAACTAATTAAAATCACCCAGGGCAGAATGGGAGGAGTGCAAGAACAAAAAATGGGGGCAGTCACTAACCTACATACATGAATCACATAAACACAAAAGTTTTTACAACACATTCCAACAAAATGATGCAAAACGTGTATGCAGGTGCAAGAACACCTGTGACTGCAAATATACAGCACACAAGAAAATGGCGACAGCACACTGCGAACACCAATGTTACCTAAATAGCTAAATATAAATAAATACGCATTACATGCTAAATCTACTTACAATAGGGAGGTTTTTAGTGCACATTTTGATCAAAAAGTGTTTGCCCACCTGCCACGACAAGGCGTTCTCCGTAGGTGGGGACCTACTCTGCGCATACACCCAGAACTGGGACTAAGCCTACATATATCTGGGGATGGTAGGAACCAGCATTAAACTAATTAAAATCACCCAGGGCAGAATGGGAGGAGTGCAAGAGGTGGGGGTCTCACACCGGACGGCGGAGAAGCCGGAAAGCGAGGCGGCCCACCAGCTTGGTGTCTTGTTTTCGAGAACATTCCGCCATGTTGAAAAGGTCAGTATGGGAGCGGTGTGGCTTAGGCCTGCCATACAGCACACATAACCTCACGGAGCTCGCTCTCTACCGCGCCCTCAAATCACAGACCCAGCTCCCTCCGCCAACGATACTCACCATCACGGCCGTGTCTGCCCGTCCGTCCCGGGGAGCCTGTGAGCAGACAATGAGCCAGCGCCCGACACTGCGCTCCAAGTATCCTCTGACCTAGCGCCATTTTGTGTGTGGCGTTCCTCGGACGCCAAGACGTGGCTACGCTGTGGAGGATGGAGCGTGACAACACTTCATTTTAAACCGGTGAAAAATCGGGCTTCAAACAAACTTTCGAAAGTATATAATAGATATATATATATATATATATATATATACACACATATATATATATATATATAAATATACACACACACACACATATATATATATACATATACACACATACATATATTCATATATACATATACACAAGAATGGGGGGAGAAAACCTCCAGCTCACCAGTTCAACGCCTGACACCTTGGCCTCGCTCGGATCTCCGCGACGGTCCACGGCAAACAATAGAAATGTGAAGAAAGTTGATCCAGCGCTGCAGGTATGTTGTTAAAAAGGAACGTATTCCCAATTTTATTGTATCAAAAAGTTTAAAATTCGATGTCAGGTGCATATGGGCATCAAGGCAGTATTGGGTGGATATTTCAGCGCCTACGCGTTTCAAGCACGGCAAGTGCTCTTAGTCATGGCATCCATTCACTCACTAGAACACAAGACTATGAGTCTATATGTTTGATTTTGCAGGGTGGAGCTAGCGTAGGCGCTGAAATATCCACCCAATACTGCCTTGATGCCCATAAGGTATATTAAACTGCAGATAAAGGATTTACACGAAAGGGGAGGGATCAGTGTCACAGTTATGTGCTCCATGAAAACCTACACCAAGGTTAGTAGAGCGACAGTATCGAACTCCCGTGTGCCAAGTCGAACCACAATAACCAGCAATCATGTATCGAACCCATGAGAACTCCACAGTAGTTTATTAGATCAGCCAGTTTATACACTAATATTTAAATTTATTTAAAAAAATATTAAAACTGCTGTCCACGTGTGCAATGTTGGTACTTTTTATCACTTCTTTATGGACATGTCCATAAACAAGCATCCATCCCCATATGACCTGAGAGGAGCACCTAAATATTGTGTGCGTGTATGTACATATATATATATAAATTTAATTAATGAAAGATGACAGCACATGAGCTCTATATTTAGGACTGAGAAATATATTGCAGAACCAGTAACGCATATATATTTATTTAGTGAAATAAAAAAAAAAAAGGAAGAGGGTCTAGCCCATGGATCTAGCAGGCATAATAGACAAAACCATGAGGGTCAAGACAGGTCAGCATAAAAAAAGGTGAACCCTTCTTAAGTCCTGTCCGGAGTAAAAAGCCAGGTTTAAAAATTAGGCTCTAAAAGGAGAGTGAACATTTAAACCAAGATTCAAAATGGCACGGCGGATACGTTTATGAAAATAAGTACAACGCACCAAGAAACATGTTTTGAAACTGCAACAGTTATTTTTGAAGATTTCATTAAAATACAACTCTTCGTGCTTTAACTCTTGCAAATTCATCAATTACACTGTTCAGGTCCATTGAGTTTAACACATGGTTTTCAATAGATAACACTGCAAGGGAAGATAATCTCTCCTCAGACATAGTTGATCTCAGATACGTCTTTATCAGTTTCAGTTTTGGAAAACTGCGCTCCCCTTATGCAACGGAAACAGGAATTGTCTGCAAAATTCGAAGGGCTATCCACATATGTGAAAATTTATCTGTGAGGCCATTTTTTGTAATAAAATTGAGAATCTGCATTGGTGCTACAGTTTCCACAGGAAGAAGTGTCTGAATATGCCTGAGCTCATCAGCTGGTTCAGCACAATTTATATCACAAGCGCTGCCACTTGTCAGTGATGTTTGCAATTGCAAACAGCTTTCCTGAAGTTCATCTCTTGTTGGAAGGCTCTTAATATTATATAGAAACCCCCAAATTTGATTGTGACTTTGCATTTGTTGAATACGTTCTTCCAAAGAGTTAGTAGCTGTATCCATCAAAACATTAAAAAAGTTATCCCTGAATTTTTGTATTGCCTCTGTAACAGGTTGATCCTTTCCTTCATAATCAAAGAAGGTCTTTTTAATTCGAATTCGGGAATTTTTTTTAGGCCTCATTTACACGAGCGTAATATACGCGCGTGCGACGCGCGTGCTTTTCAAGCGTGTCGTACGCACCTATATTACTCTATGGGGCAGTGCAGACGATGCGTGAATTTTGCGCAGCGCGAATGCATTGCGTAAAACTCACGACATGTTCTATAATCATGCGTTTTTCGCACATCACGCACCCATTGAAGTCAATGAAAACCACGAAGGTCGCACGGAAGCATTTCCGTGCGAAGTGCGTGATTCACGCAAGAGCTGTCAAACTCTGAATGTAAACAGAAAAGCACCACGTGCTTTTCTGTTTACAAACATCCAAAAGGAGTGTCTTAGAGATGAGCGAACCGAACTTCACCGGGTTCGGCCGAACTCGTTTTGACCGAACCCGGCAAAAAATGTTGCGGTACGCGACGTCAGGAGACAGTCACTGTCCAGGGTGCTGAAATAGTTAAACTGGTTCAGCACCCTGCACAGTGACTTCCGATCCCAATATACGTGAACGTGTAAAAAAAAAAAAAAGTTCGGACTTACAGATAAAACTCCCGGCTTCTTCCTCCAGTCTGACCTCCCGGGATGACAATTCAGTCCAAGTGACAGCTGCAGCCAATCACAAGCCAAGCACAGGCTGCAGCGGTCACATGGACTGCCGCGTCATCCAGGGAGGTGGGGCCAGATGTCAAGAGAGGCGCGTCACCAAGGACGCGTCACCAAGGCAACGGCCGGGAAGTTCTCGGTAAGTACGAACCTCTTTTTTTTTAAACAGGTTACTCGATATGGTGATCGGAATTCACTGTCGAGGGTGCTGAAAGAGTTACTGCCGATCAGTTAACTCTTTCAGCACCATGGACAGTGACTGACGTCGACTAGCCTCATCTCTATGATGGCGGCTGCGCGAAAATCACGCAGCCGCGCATCATACACTGATGACACACGGAGCTGTCAAGTGCCTTTTGCGCACGCAAAATGCTGCGTTTTTTTGCGTGCGCAAAACGCACACGCTCGTGTAAATGAGGCCTTAAACACAGGCCCCACACCATTGTCTTCAGCCAGTTTCTTTGCTGCGTTCAATGAACTCTCAAAACCTGTTTCTCTGAAATTCTTCAGAAATTTATAGTTTTTTTTATTAGATGTGTGGCTGAGATCAGGTCAGCACTTTCATATTGCATGGCTTTACTGACTATGTTAATCTGGAATAAAAGGTCATACCAAATTATAAATGCCACTATAAACTCAAATTCAACAATTTGTTGAGAGAGTGTCTGTGCCTCATGACTCGTTTTTGGTTCTGTACTGGGATCCTCTGCAAGGCAAATAATGCCTCCTGGATACCTCCAATGTTATGTATTAATGGCTTGATACAGTTTATTCTACATTCCCATCTTGGGGTACACAGAGGTTTCACAGTAAAACTAGATATATGATCTGACAGAATCTTCCATCGTTTTGCCGAACCCAAAAAAACATTGTAAATGCACTGAATAATACCAAAAAGATCTTTTGATCGTTGGTTAGATCGAGCTGCATCGGTCACTACTAAGTTCAGGTTATGACACCCACATGGCACAAAAATAGCCCTGGGATTTTTTCGGAGTATGTTGGCTTGAACACCATTTTCCTTTCCTGCCATATAGGCTCCGTTGTCATATCCTTGACCACGGCAGTTATCAATGTCTAAATCTTTGCCTGAAAAGAAAGTAAGGATAACCTCTGATAATCCTTTTCCTGTTGTGTCATTCACACTTTGTAGCCAAGGAAGTATTCTTTTATTTGGTATTCTGAAGACTTTTCCTCAAGAAACCTAATTGTAAAAGACATTTGCTCCAGATGACTAATGTCTGTAGTACAATCGAGTATTAGGCTGGGTTCACACAACCTATTTTCAGGCGTAAACGAGGCGTATTATGCCTCGATTTACGCCTGAAAATACGGCTCCAATACGTCGGCAAACATCTGCCCATTCATTTGAATGGGTTTGCCGACGTACTGTGCCGACGACCTCTAATTTACGCGTCGTCGTCTATTGAAAACAGCTCCAAAAACGGACGAAAAAATGGCGCGAAAAACGCAGCGAAAAACGTGACTTGCTCAAAAAACGTCTGAAAATCAGGTGCTGTTTTCCCTTGAAAACAGCTCCGTATTTTCAGACGTTTTTGGCTCAGCGTGTGAACATACCCTAAAAGAACAGTACTTAGTCTTTTTACATTGGTCAATAATTGTATTCATAACCTGTTTGGCCATTAAATTCATTAATTAATTTTGAATAGTCTTTCCACAATAGTGATCAGCAGTCTCTTTAGATGTGATTCGACGAAGGTGCTCTGACATTACCACCAAGAAGCTGAACAATGGCAAGAAAATTTCCATTGTTAGGAGTGAAGAGTCGATCTGAGGAGCCTCTGAATGGCAAATTCCTTTCAGCTAACAGCTGGGTAATTTGTATGAGACGCTCTAAGACATCTCTCCAAAGCTTCCGTTGCTGGGCTAGACTGTTTTGGAAGTGTTGGTCAATGGTGTTTATATTTTCCAGCCTAAGTTGTGTTTCCATTCATTTTTTTCAGACAAAAAATGGCTGGTAGATGTTTCATGTGATTTCAAAATGAAGGACATATGAGTCCAGTCTTGTGACCCTTCTGTTGTCAATGACAATGTGAGCATTTTAGTCAAACAGTTTACAGCAAAAACAAAATACTCTATTTGCAGTTTTAGAATAAACCAACCATCGTCTAGGTTGATACTCCCCATTGTCCAATTATCTCTTGTAAAAGTCTTTACAGAAATGGCGATTCCTTTTATCTTTTTTAAATTCAATATTTTTAACCTGTCCTGTTTGTACAATTAAATCTATTATGGCGGAATTTAATTTGGGCCATAGAGCTAGATCTAGTACTACGCCAACAGATGGGGAATTTTTTTCTGTATCCTGTGGATCATCCAAATTTTCAGCACTGCCGATACTCTCTGACTCATCGTTTATTATGTATGTTTAAGATGAATTGCCCTGGTCAAGTGGAGCATCAACATCAGCTTGGCCCCCTGTACATGTATCCCACTCTATTGTGCACTGTATAGGTGCAAGTGTATCATCAATCTTCTCTATGACATCAACATGGTCTTCTGTTTGAAACTCATCACTATTTTCTTGTGCAGTATCAGCAGTTTGGCTACTACATTCTACTGACTTCTGAAAAAGATGCTTCAAAGAACCTGCATACTTTTTGTCTTATTTTTCAAACAGAGCCTTTCTTTTCCTTTTCTGGGCCCCTGATGCCTTTTTGGACCCATTCTGACTTGCAAATCTTTCCCTAGAGCAAACATAAAATAGTACATTAAATACCTATACTGGGACAGGCCAAACGATAAACGTTACAATAAACGTCCGCACATATCAAAAGAAGAATAAACATAGAATACCCATAACTGAATGTGAGGACATATCACACCTCCACTGAGGGAAGAATAACACCAAATACAAATTGTATCTGCAAAAATGTATAAATCCTTTATTACAATAGATCATAAAAACACATTGGCCATCAGGACCTAAAATGAAACGAACAATTAAAATACACTGATATGGAAAACAGAAAGGCTATTCAGAAAATAACATATACACACAAATGCTGTGAATATAGCAGCAAAGCGGGTCACTGAGTCAAAGAAGCTGTATGTGTGTAATAGAGATCTACAAACCTAACATACGGTTCAAATACCCACACAACAGCATGAAATAGACCCGCCAATGTATACAAAGGGATGGCAGCAAACATCAAATACAATGTATGCAAGGCTACATAGAAACCAGGAAATCACCATGAATCAAAAATAAGTTCCCAGAAACTATACCAACCCATGTGTAGCGTGAATAACCTAAAATGAGTTCCACCACAGGAGCCCCGACGCGCGTTTCGCGGTAGCTTTTTCAAGGGGTACCCATGTAGCACTATATACACAGGGGATTGCGGTGTAGCACTATATACGAGGGGGCTGTGTTGCACTATATACAAGGAGGGGGCTGTGTAGCACTATATACAAGGGGGACTGTATAGCACTACATACAAGGGGGGGTATCACTATACACAAGGGGGAATTGCTGTGTAGCACTATATACACAGGGGATTGCTGTGTCGCACTATATACAAGGAGGGGGACTGTGTAGCACTATGTGCAAGGGCTGTGTGGCACTATATACAAGGGGGGATATGTTACACTATATACAAGGGGGTATTGCTGTGTAGCACTATATACAAGGGGGGATTGCTATGTAGCACTATATACAAGGGGGGATTGCTGTGTAGCACTATATACAAGGGGTGGGGGGATTTACATGTTGCACTATATACAAGGAGGGATTGCTCTGTAGCACTATATACAAGGGGGGATTGCTGTGTAGCACTATATACAAGGGGGGATTGCTGTGTAGCACTATATACACAGGATTTCTGTGTAGCACTATATACAAGGGGGGCTGTGTGGCACTATATACATGGGGCTGTGTGGCACTGTGTGGTGCTATACATAGGCAGGGCTGTGTGTGATGTTGTCTACAGGGGGTCTGTGTGGCGTTATCTATAGGGACAGTTGTGTAAGTGGGGGATTCTTTCATTGACGCCTATAATTATGTTTATAACTGTCGTCTATTTTACAAGTGTACTTGTAATATTATAGTATGTAAAAAAGTAATTAAAACTAATTAAAAATACATTTTCTTATTCTCTTATTTAGTTGCTATATTAGCGTTTACTGGGGGTATTAGTTTTGGTCATCAGATCGCCCACCATTGATGGAGACTTACCCTGCTCCCTAACTGCTCCACTCAGGAGCTACCAATACTTAGAGGGAACATTGGCCCTAAGACGATGGGGCCCTGGGCAATTGCCTAGTTTGCCCCCCCTAATGCCGGCCCTAAATATAGGGAAGGCAAAAGGGGCAAATGACCTGAAGGCCTCACCATCTAAGGGCCTCAACCACCTTCCTCAGGACAACTATTATTTGGAGTATGCTGTTTTCACCTTTGCGTTATGGTTTTCCGCTGTTCTATCATAGGAGCAGAACAATAAAAAAAGGAAGCGACAGATGTTTAATGAGCTCCGTCGGGTTTCCTTCATGGTGTCCGCTGTTTTACTGGACAAAATAGCACAATGACGGAATCTGCAATGGAGGCTCCTATGTAGTTATTAACAAGCCCTCTTTTGTGTATTTATTGGAAGATTTTAAAAGATTCTTCTACTATTTAAACTTTTTATATATTGTAACTGTATAATTTTCACATGTAGCCTGTTTTTTCTCAACTAGTAGCTCTGTCCTTCTTTTCAAATGTTTTTGAATAGATAGACTCTACACTACTACGTTTTAAAGTACAAGGTTAGTGTGAATATGCAATAAAATAAAAGATAGAGGATATATACAGATGAACACTTGGATTCTGTATAATACTATAATAATATTTATTTTAGCACATAGAGAAGAGAAAATTTGGAGTGCTCCACTGTATATATTCTCTATTATTTTTTATTTTTGCACAAAGTGATTTTGGTTTGGATATATTAGCACCCTACTGAAATTTAACTTTCTGAAGGATCCCCTTAAAGGGGACCTTTCACTAGGTCATATAAGTTGAACTGGTTAACCGCACTGAATAGTGCTTTCTCCATGATTCCAGCATGTTTGTTTATTTCCTCGACCCCCCTGTTCCAGAGATATGGCCCACTGTTAGCTCCCTACATGCTAATTTGCTGTTGTTAGCCAATGAGGTGGAGATAGCTTCCCTGCCTCTGATTCTTACCAATTAGCACAAGGCAACTTGAGGGCGGTTCATGCCCTCTTGGCAAACTACAGCAAATTAGCATGTAGGGAGCCAACACAACAGTGGGCCATATCTCTGGAATCGGGGGGGGGGGGGGGGGTTCCAGGAAAATATAAAAAACAGGGCTGAGATCAGGAAGGCAGTGTTGTTCAGGTCAGTAAACCAATTCACCTTATATAACCAAATGACTGGTCCTCTTTAATATTAGGTTGTATTTTATGTTATTATTGTACAATATATGTCTGGATAATTTTACATTTTTTTTCGAGGACACTTTTTATTGCCTCCCCTATTTACTTTCAATAACCACGTCCTGTTATGCTAATGTCGTATGGCCTGTGGAGAGTGGATCTCTACACAGGTTCTCACCATCCAAACAATTAAAACAAGATTTTGTCTATTGTAGAAAAATTATAGTGATATTTTGCCATTACATGGAACTCCAGCACTGACCCATGGAGACCTAACTGCTGTACATGCAAAAGTAGTGGAGAGAAAACTGGTATTCTTTCTTGGAACTGGAAATGGAAAATTACTTAAGGTAGGTCCCCTGAAATAAATGATTTATCCGGTATGAAGCAAAGTAAAGGAGAATGATGTTGTGATATACACAAGCTATGATAGAAAGAGGACATCAATGCAAATTGACGACTCATAAAAAAATTAACGAAAAAGTAATTTTGTTTCTGCCATCCATATGCTTTTATTTCATATCCTCAACTAAAGTGACACCTTGAAAATTATATGTGTTTCGCATGAGCATTGCCATTGTTGTTGCTTGCAGTAGTTTTTAGAATTGAGCTCCACGGAAGACCTCCATATTTAATTCATCTTCACTTTAGGATATTCTCAGTGAAACACATCTTTCATAGAGGCAGGTCACGGCACTTTTATGAGATCTGACCTGTAAGGGTATGTGCACACGATATCGACAATTACGGCTGAAATTACGGAGCTGTTTTCAGGAGAAAACAGCTCCTGCATTTCAGACGTAATTGCCCGTACTCGCGTTTTGCGAGGCGTCAATTACGGGCGTAATTTGGAGCTGTTCTTCATTGGATTCAATGAAAAACGGCTCAAATTACGTCCCAAGAAGTGTCCTGCACTTTTTTGCCGAGGCTATAATTTTACGCGCTGTCTTTTGACAGCGACGCGTAAAATTAAAGGTCGTCGGCACAGTACGTCGGCAAACCCATTGAAAGCAATGGGCAGATATTTGCCGACGTATTGAAGCCGTCTTTTCAGGCGTAATTCGAGGCGTAAAATGCCTCGTTTATGCCTGAAAATAGGTTGTGTGAACCCAGCCTAAGGAGGAGGCCTGGCACCACTGAACCATGTCTATTCCCATTACTGAACTTGCTATTTGGGCGAGGAGAATTACATTGCCAGGTCCCCGTCTACTGTGCTCTGGGAACACACAGCAGAAGGAAGAAAAAGAGTGGCTATAGCGTCATGGATTGCTTTTGGAGTAGGCAACGTGAAGTGGCTTGCAAATGTTTTTGTGGGTAATCTCAATAGTTTAGCTTTTATCTCTTGAATCTATGCTATCAGGTATACCAATTGTACTCTATGGAATTTAAACAATTACTATAACCATTTCTTAAATGCAGTAAGTCAACCAGATGGATAAAACACTATAGTATGATGTATTCCTTGACTGTATTTCATATTTTATCAGGTTACTTTTAACTCAAACTACACGGCAAACTGTCCAGAAGAGTTATACTCATTTACAAATGAAGCTGCTGTGTTCCAAACAATTCACAGAGACCCTGTTGACATCAACTATCTATATGTTGCCACTAATAAAGAGGTGAGTATACTTATTTCACATTATAAAGGTTACCAAATTTTTCATTTTGTAGTGACGTTATAGAAATTTCCACAGTAGGTTAGGTTTTCTCTAGAGCAATACTGTAAGGCCTAATTCACACGAGTGTGTTCGGTCCGTGATATACGGTCCGTGTGTCGGCCGCATTTCCCAGACCGAACACACTGCAGGGAGCCGGGCTCCTAGCATCATAGTTATCTATGACGCTAGGTGTCACTGCCTCTCCGTGGAACTACTGTCCTGTACTGAAAACGTGATTACAGTACAGGACAGTTGTCCCGCAGCGAGGCAGTGACACCTAGCGTTATAGATAACTATGATGCTAGAAGCCCGGCTTCCTGCAGCGTGTTCGGTCCGGGAAATGCGGCCGACACATGGACCGTATATCACAGACCAAACAGGCTCGTTTGAATTAGACCTTAGTCAACAGATAGAAAATGTGACACATAATAGGCTTGAATAGTTAGTCCATTGAAGAACCTGCTTTGTGCATATTTCTGACTTCGACATAGTTGTCTTCATTCCAACCTATTTATCATTTGCCCTGACAAACTGAGTCTAAATTCACACCACATCTGTGATGTACTGTCGGCGCATATGCCAGGAAATTTTCCCGGCGTATACGCTAACGTGTCCATAGACTTTAGTTGGCAAACATCTACCAAAAGGGTGCCCTTTTGGCATAGGTTTAGATGGGATATATCAAGATTTCGCAGCCCCAACTGTATTGAAAATTATAGTAGACTACACTTTTCAATACAGCTGTATAGAAAAACATATACCCTGTGGTATATATTTTCTTTAATGGCAGTTTTTGACTGAAATTTACCATTAGTATTATAGACAGAGGTCTTTTATGAGTTCATACTTTAAACCTGTCACCAGCATTTCACCTAATAAACCAGCAATACCTGGTTGTAGTGGGTGAAAAATCATTTCTATATAACCTATAATTGTCTTCTTAGTCGGCTCTGTACCTTTAGTATTCAATTTTTTCGTGTTCCTGTATCGTATACTAATGAGCATAAAAGGGTCATATCTTTGTTCGAAAAGAGCCATATCTTCATTCCTCAAGCCTTTCTGAGTTAACCCCGCCTCCTTACTTTTGATTGACAGCTCCTCGCCTCCCCCCAGTACACACACAAAATCACGCACTTGCGCATTGATGTCCTGTTCTGAAGCGTGCGCACAACAGTACACTATAGCAGCGAATGCGCAACAACTAGATTTGAGGCACTGACGAAGCAGGGAAGGTTGTCAGACCATATATGATAGGCGCATGCGCACTATCTCAGACAAAATTTTGGCATTTAGGGCGGGACAGTTTTCAGCGGTGGGTGAGCATAAGAAGAGGAACAAACGAGACAGCAGGATTATTACCATAAATGTAATGATGGGGGTAAGGAAACAGACAAGTGAGCCCTAATCTACCCGCCACTCAGTCCCTGCCTACTTGCAACGACCCGCCCTAGGCGACGGGGTACAACTGGGCGACGGTCCCTACGCTCAATAAGTGCACGACAGACAAACAGACAAGGGTACACAGAAGCAAGGGAAAAGGGGCAGTTGCCCACGGTAACACCGTGAGCAACAAGAGTGGTGAACGATACGAGTCAAACCAGGAGTGTACGAGGTACCAAACGCAGAGCAGGAGAGTAGTGAACAAGCCGAGTCAAACCAGGAGTGTACGAGGTACCAAACGCAGAGCAGGAGAGTAGTCTGTAAGCCAGGGTCAATATGAAGCATGATCAAATGTTTTAAGAAGCTGCAGCAGGGCCAGGAAACAAAACGAGAAGATGCAGCAGGGCCAGGAAACAAAACGAGAAGAATCACAAGCAAGGAGGAACAGGAAAGGCAGATATAAATAGACAGAGGGCGGGAGCTAGCTCCGTCAGGCATGGCCTAAGACCACCATCCTTCTTCCCTACGAAGAAGAAGCCAGCACCTACCGGAGAAGTAGAGGGGCGAATTTAACCCTTGGCCAGGCATTCCTGGATATACTCTCTCATGGCTTCACGTTCGGGACAAGAGAGATTAAATATCCTACACTTAGGGAGCTTAGCTCCTGGTACCAAATCGATAGCGCAATCGTATTCTCTATGAGGAGGTAACACTTCGGAGGCCTCCTTAGAGAAAACATCAGCGAAGTCCTGAACAAACTCAGGTAGCGTGTTCACCTCCTCAGGGGGAGAAATAGAATTAACAGAAAACATGACGTCAAGCATTCATTACCCCATTTGATAAGATCCCCAGTATTCCAGTCAAACATGGGATTATGCAACTGCAACCAGGGAAGGCCTAAAACCAAATCGAACGATAATCCCTGCAGCAACAGTACAGAGCACTGCTCCAAATGCATGGGGCCAACAAGGAGTTCAAAAACAGGGGTATGCTGTGTAAAATAACCATTAGCGAGAGGAGTGGAGTCGATACCCACTACCGGGACAGGTTTAGGCAAATCAATCAAAGGCATAGCTAGAGACATAGCAAATTCCACAGACATGATATTAGCAGACGACCCTGAATCCACGAAGGCACTGCCGGTAGCAGACCTACCACCAAAAGAGACCTGAAAGGGAAGCAAGATTTTATTACGTTTCATATTTACGGGAAATACCTGTGCGCCCAAGTGACCTCCCCGATGATCACTTAGGCGCGGAAGTTTTCCGGCTGCTTATTCTTACGCCTAGGACAGGTGTTCACTTGATGCTTGTCATCCCCACAATAGAAGCAGAGACCATTCTTCCTGCGGAACTCTCTACGTTGTTGGGGGGACACGGAGGCCCCGAGTTGCATAGGTACCTCCGAGTCTTCCATGGAAGAACGAAGCAACGGAACCTCGGGAGGCATCATGGCGGAGTCAGAGGAGGAAACACAAAAACTTTCACGTTGTCGTTCCCTGAGACGTCGGTCAAGTCGTACCGCTAAAGCCATAACCTGGTCTAGGGAGTCAGAAGAGGGATAGCTAACTAGCAGGTCTTTCAGGGCGTTCGACAGACCCAACCTAAACTGGCACCTTAAGGCAGGGTTATTCCACCGAGAAGCTACGCACCACTTCCTAAAGTCAGAGCAATACTCCTCAACAGATCTCTTACCCTGACGTAAGGTCACCAGCTGACTCTCGGCAAAGGCAGTCCTGTTAGTCTCGTCATAAATGAGTCCGAGAGCAGAAAAGAAAAGATCAACGGAGGAAAGTTCAGGGGCGTCAGGAGCCAAGGAGAAGGCCCATTCTTGGGGCTCTTCCTGGAGCCGGGACATAATTATACCCACCCGCTGGCTCTCAGAACCTGAGGAGTGGGGCTTTAAGCGAAAATAGAGCCTACAACTCTCCCGAAAGGAGAGAAAAGTCTTCCGGTCCCCTGAGAACCGGTCAGGCAACTTGAGGTGGGGTTCAAGAGGTGAGGTGAGGGGCACTACCATGGTAGCATCAGGCTGGTTGACCCTCTGAGCCAGGGCCTGGACCTGTAGGGAGAGACCCTGAATTTGCTGAACCAGGGTCTCAAGGGAGTCCATAGTAGTGTGAGGGACCAGGGTAGAGTAGGTATATGGGCTTGTGATTATGTAATGATGGGGGTAAGGAAACAGACAAGTGAGCCCTAATCTACCCGCCACTCAGTCCCTGCCTACTTGCAACGACCCGCCCTAGGCGACGGGGTACAACTGGGCGACGGTCCCTACGCTCAATAAGTGCACGACAGACAAACAGACAAGGGTACACAGAAGCAAGGGAAAAGGGGCAGTTGCCCACGGCAACACCGTGAGCAACAAGAGTGGTGAACGATCCGAGTCAAACCAGGAGTGTACGAGGTACCAAACGCAGAGCAGGAGAGTAGTGAACAAGCTGAATCAAACCAGGAGTGTACGAGGTACCAAACGCAGAGCAGGAGAGTAGTCAGTAAGCCAGGGTCAATATGAAGCAGGGTCAAATGGTTCAAGAAGCTGCAGCAGAGCCAGGAAACAAAACGAGAAGATGCAGCAGGGCCAGGAAACAAAACGAGAAGAATCACAAGCAAAGGAGGAACAGGAAAGGCAGATATAAATAGACAGAGGGCGGGAGCTAGCTCCGTCTGGCCAGGCTGTGATAGGCTCTCCCACTCCTAAGCCTGCCATCCTGAGTGGTGGAAGATGGAGTCAGTCTCACAGACATAGAAGCAGGTGCAGACTGATTACCTATGGGCGTGGATACAGAAGCTGTGCCTGGCAGATCCTTAACAATAAAAGGCGCAAAATGTTTGTAGACCGTTATTTACGGTTTAGGAGAGGGGATAACCAGGGGCGTAGCTAAAGGCTCATGGGCCCCGATGCAAAAGTACTTATTGGACCCCCCCCCCCGCAAACTTCTCATGGCCGACGGTCCGCAGCTTTCAGCTGCATCGCTGGGTCTCCCAAGTGACCCAACAATGCAGCACTAGCAGCCGGGGGCGTCACTAAGGGCTTAAAATGTCAGGGGAAATAGCCCCAATACATATGTGTCGCCCCCAAAAAAACCCTATAAACTATGGATGGGTTAGATACATTGGCTCAGCAGACAGTATCACACATGATAGGATTAGATACAGTGGCTCAGCAGACAGTATCACACATGATAGGATTAGATACAATGGCTCAGAAGGCAGTATCACACATGATAGGATTAGATACAGTGGCTCAGCAGACAGTATCACACATGATTGGTTTAGATACAGTGGCCCAGCAGACAGTATCACACATGATAGGATTAGATACAGTGGCTCAGCAGACAGTATCACACATGATAGGATTAGATACAGTGGCTCAGAAGGCAGTATCACACATGATAGGATTAGATACAGTGGCTCAGCAGACAGTATCACACATGATGGGATTTGATACAGTGGCTCAGCAGACAGTATCACACATGATTGGATTAGATACAGTGGCCCAGCAGACAGTATCACACATGACAGGATTAGATACAGGACTCAGCTCGCTGACATTGCGGGTCCAGCGCTGGACCCAGGAAAGGTAAGAATAATAATTTTGCTTCTTTATGTGTTACGAATTATTTTTGTGTGCTTGTGGTTTTTTACAGGTTCGGTAGTTGGACTTCGGATACGAGGACTTCAATGACGGCGTTTTTTTATTCTCAATAAAATGGTTAATGAGGGTTGTGTTTTTTTATTTCAATAAAATATTTTTTCTATGTGCTTGTATCTTTTTAAACTTTATTATCACCGCCTTAGTAATGGCTGCTGACTAATTGACAATTAGTACCAGTACCCGCCCATCTGTAGTGACGGTCAGGCACCGGGGCGCCCGCAGGCTGGTAGTATTAGGCTGGGCAAGGCCAAAAACAGTGGCACCTACCACCCTGGTAATGCTGCCTGCTGCTGCTGTGTTGTATCTGGCTGGTTATGAAAATTGGGGGGGGACCCGACATCGTTCTTTCCAATTATTTTTTTTTTTTTTTTTTTTTAAATGACGTGGGGTCCCCCCCCATTTTTCATAATCAGCCAGATACAATAAAGCAGCAGCAGCCTAGCATTACCAGGGTGGGATGGGCCACTGTTTTTGGCCTTTCCCCCCCTGCTAATACCAGCCTGCGGCCGGCCCGACCATCACTACAGATGGTCAAGTACTGGATGGTACCCGGCTCTTCCCAGCACCCCTGGTGGCGGTGGGTACCGGGGTAATAATGGGGGTTAGTGTTAGCCTCTGCACCGGCTAACACTAAGTCCCGCCTTAGCAATGGATGCTGTCAATCAGCCGGCGTCCATTACTAAGGCGGTAATAATATAGTTTAAAAAAAAACACAAAGACATAGAAAAAATATTTTATTGAAATAAAAAAAAACACACAACCCTCATTAACCATTTTATTGATAATTTAACAAAAAAGCCATCATCGAAGTAGTCCTCAATTCCGACGTAGTCCAACGAACGAACCTGTAAGAAAACACACCAAAAAAAATGATTAGTAACACATGTGTTAGGCTTAGATACAGGGCCCATGTGTGATACGGCCTGTGGAATCCTGTATCTAAGCCTACCACAAGGTAGGCATAGATACAGGGTCCAGCAGACAGTAATCTTATACAGTATAAGATTACTGTGTGCTGGGGCCCTGTATCTAAACCTACAGTGTGGTAGGCTTATATACAGGGCCCATCAGACAGGATCACACATGGGCCATGTATCTAAGCCTACCATGTGATTGGCTTAGATACAGGGCCCAGCAGACAGCATCACACAATCTGTGATCCTGTCTAATGGGCCCTCTAAGCCTGCCACATCGTAGTCTTAAAGGGGTTGTCCAGTCCCTAAACATTGATGGCCTATCCTCAGGATAGGCCATCAATAGCTGATGTGTCGGGGTCCGTCTCCCGGGACACACCAATCAGCTGTTTTGAAGGGGCACTCGTACGAGAGCTGCGGCCCCTTCATTTCACTTACTCGCTCACACAGTGAATCGCCGACACCAATTCACAGTGTAAACCAGTGACCGGAATGAAGTGACCGGAATGAAGGGGAAGCAGCTCTTGTACGAGTGCTGCGGCCACTTCAAAGCAGCTGATTGGCGGGTCTCTGGAGTCGGACCCCGCCAGTCAGGGCTACTAATCTTACCTTCCTCTTCAGCCGCGGCGGAGGTCCTGTCCTCTCAATGTTGGGTGCGGCGCATAGCGCTGTGACGTCATGCGCTGCGCACAGCGCTTGACGTCAGGACCTCCGCTGCGATCCAGAACCAGGAAGGTAAGTACAGTCTGTTAATATAGTAACAGGGGCCCGCGGCCCGAGTTACTATAGTAACTTTTTATTGATGTGGTGCGGGGGGCTGTGGGCCCCCTGGCATCGGGGCCCGGTCGCAATTGCAACCGCTGTGACCCCTATAGCTACGCCAGTGGGGATAACGACAATGCACTTTTGACAGTAGCAGCCAGCGAGGGGTGAGTAGAGTTTAATAGGTGAAATGTTGGAGACAGGTTCCCTTTAAATATGGCCTGCCCAATATTATTTTGTATGTGTATGTAATGTTTACTGGATTATGTACCAATGATGACTTATTTGTCTAGATAAAACGCCAGAAGATTGCAAATTGTGAACGGCATGAATCGTGCAATGATTGCCTGTCTGCATATGATCCACACTGTGGATGGTGTCATTCAGTGAACAGGTTTGCTTATTCTTATTTTAATAATGCCCTCTATGTTAAACTGTCATCTCAATGGAAGGAAACAATAAGGGGCAGACAAACCTTACTTTTGTTGTACTTATCACTGTACTGTAAGAGAAGGATCTGGGCATTCTGGTTACAAGTAAGCTATGCCATGTCAGTGCTCAAAATTAAATACGATTTTAGGGTGTATATAAAGAGATAATTGCTTGTGATCCAGATGTAATATTGCCCCTCTATTAATCTCTTGTAAAACCACATCTCAAATACGGCATTTCGTTTTAGGCTCAACATTAAAATGTGATATATTAGAGCTGGAGAGGGTTCAAAGGCGGGCGACTAGATTCTGAGGCGTAACTTGAATCTTATGGGCTCTAATGCAAAACCTGTAATGGGGGGTCCGTCCCCCCCCCAGACTATGACATGTCAGTGACAGTGCTGGTGTCCTCATATTGGGCAGAGGGGGAATTGGGCCCCGTCAAGCAAAAGGGCCCAGGTTCGACTGTAAAGTCTGCACCCTCGATAGTTACTCCCCTGACTAGATTAATAAATGGGATGGGAGGTCTCTCTTACAATAAAAGGCTAGAAAAATCATGCTTGCTCTGCTTGGGAAAAATGATGCCTCAGAAGTGATCTCATTTACATGTATAAATATATTTGTTGTCAATACAAAGAACTAGCACATGATCTGTTCTTTCCGGGGACTCTACAAAGGACCAGGGGACATTCATTGCGTGTGGAAGAAAGACGTTTCAGACATCAATATAGGAAAGGGTTCTTTACAGTAAGAGTAGTCAAATTATGGAATGCCGTAACCCAAGAGGTAGTAATGGCAAATACAATATTAGCATTAAAAAAAATAATCATTCCTTAAAACTGAAATCACAATAGTTGGCCTGTATCTCTACTTTTGTAGCATTTGCCAATAATCTCTTTTGTGGTGTAAGACAAATGTTGAATGATGATGCATGGGAAAATCTTTAGATTCTTAGCAAAACTTCTGTACTGGGTTTACTCACATGATTATATGATAATTGCAACATTGAACTGACCCGGCACAACCGCTTCTAGTTGACAAAAATTTAAGAATGGTCATGAGCCCCTAACAGCCCATCTTACAGTTGTTTTTGCAGTTTTTTTTCTTTAATTAACCCTTCAATGACCAGGCCTAAAAAGCCCTTAATGGCCTGCTAAATTTTTCAGGTTTTAGCCTTTCTGTATTTCAGCAGGCATCACTTTTTTGTTTTTTCATTGACGTTTCTATAATAGACTTGTTGTATGCAGGAGTAATTGTATTTTTTTCTGCGCAGTTTGGGGATAGAAAACATTAACTGTGTAAGTGATATCATTTTTTTTCTGCAACATGAATATAGGAAAAAGCGATTTTCGGCATTGTTTTTTGTTTATATTTTTATCATGTACACGTTTCACGCTAAATAACCTATTCAATTAATTCTTCAGATTAGTGTGGTTGTGTAGATACTCAATATGCATATAGGTATGTTTTATGTAATGTATGGGCAATAAAATATATTTTCTGCATAATAATTATTTTTTGGGGAATTTTGTTCTTTTTCCCCTGGTTCATGGGTATTACAATGTCTATCCAGGCTTTGCTTTATTGCAAAGGTTTTTTCGCAGCCTTAAGTTATTTTGAATAGTAAATAAGAATTCAAAAGTGTAAATTCTATTTCTCTTGTTTGATGGAAACAGGTGCACCATGAAGACGGAATGTAAAGCATCCACAGCGCTGGGGAACTGGATTGCACATTCAGAGGGCTATGGAAAATGTCTAAATATCAAAGTGCTCCCCAAAAATGGACAGGTTTACCACTTAACCATACTTGTTGCTGCTGGTAGAGCTGGGGGATGGGAGCTGCAGAAATGTAAACAGTTCTAATGATGGGATCATGGGATCATCACTCTATGAACATAAACATGAACTTTCATGTGACCCTGAGAGATTGCCATAAAAATAAACCTGTCGGTGCCTGCAGCCCTCTGCAGGCCATAGGCATTGACAGAAAAGTTTGAAACAGTTAACTATAGTAAAAAATATATCCAGAGTGCCTCTATTTAGAGCTCTCCACTGCACTTCGGCTGCCCAAAAATGTGCCACCACTACACCCTTGGTTACTTTACAAATATACCCTGAATAGTCCACCACATGTGCCCAAATCATCTGGGCACATATATATATATATATATATATATATATATATATATATATATATATATATATATATATATATATATATATATATATATAAAATGTATGCTGGTGTGACCCTCTATAATCCCAAGAATGAGTTTCACAGTATTTCTGGACTTCTATATGTGTTTCGCAATTCCAAGCATGCCCCATAGTTTTGCATTTTATATGTTTGTAACAAAACATTTGATTATTTTAGATTGCAGTAAGAATTGAGAAAAACCCTGCACTGTTTGATGAAAATGATCCCTCGAATTGTGAAATTGTAAATAAGGACACAAGGGAAACCCTTTGTACAGGCAAAAAGGAGGCTCCATCCTTGAGCTGTTCCTGCCAGTTTTCGCAACAACAAACATATGAAACAGGTACATCCGTTCTCTGTACTAACTGCCATTCTCCGACCCAGGAACCTACTTACTATGATAAAACTTTTATGGATGCAGTGTATTTAGTCTCTTTTGAAAAAAATCTCCGCAACTAATTGAAAAAAATCCAAATATTTTTGTAAGCAAAAGAAACCTTTTGACCAAACTTCAACTGTCCTAACTTCTGATATACTGATATATGGCCATTTTTATGTTGTAAACTGAATTATTTGAAAATTGTATCTGCAGAGAATCATTATAATTGTAGTTTTTCTTGCTTTCCAGGTAAGATAAGGCAATGAAACAGACACAAATAGACCATATACCTGATTTCTTTGATAAATACACATAAAAATAAAGATTTCTAAAGGAAGGTTTTTATATATAAGACACGGTTTGGGAAGCGCTTTTCACCAGTATTAATAATTATACAAACTTTAGCATAGAGAGGATGTATCAACTCATCTTCTGGGCATATAAACATGGCACAATCCTGGCATTAAAGTATACTTTTACAGATGTCATGAATATGAGATTAATAAAGTCTAAAGAACCAAACAAAAGGCCAGAGATTTTGGAGATACACAATTCATATGTACCCTGAGGGGCAAAATTGCTGCAAGACAAGGCTGTAGTTTGCCATCTGATAGTGTTAGGCTATGTTCACACGGAGTTTATTGCAGGCAGACAATTCTGCCTATAAAAATTCTGTTTGGAATTTTGAGGCAGATTTTGATCTGCCTGCACGCCGTATGCCACGATTTTCACTGCGTTTTTCGCTCGCGCCCATTGAGCGCCACGAAATACGTTTTCTCTGCCTCCCAATGATGTCAATGGGAGGTCAGAGATGTAAACGCCAGAAGATAGGGCATGTCGCTTCTTTTTCCCGCAAGACAGTTTTTCCGCTCGTGGGAAAAAACACTTTTGCCTCCCATTAAAATCAGAGCGCTCAACGGGAAAATCAATGGGAGGCATTTTCGGACGTTTTTTTGCGTGTTTTTTTACGCGGTTTCCACGTCAAAATACGTGTCACAAAACTCTGTGACAACTGACCCTTACCCTGCTTATTCAGGCCAGTTGTTGTCTATAACTGAGATGATTTTAATGTTACTGACAATAATAATGTGATACTAATGAATAGTGGAAAATATACCATTATGCTGGTACTAAAATAAGACATAATGCCAAACATAAAAATACAAGTGACAATAAAGTAAATATATACTATTAATATAAAATGTAATCATACACTTTTATTTTACTTTTCAGCCAGTTTAACTGCGGCAGTAAAGAGTAATAGCATAGCTATCTCGGCACAATTCCAATTTCAGAAGTGCTCACAGTACACAGAATTCAGGTACATGACTATTGGTGTGTATGCTAAATATCCGATATACGAAGAGGAATTATGATAGCAAAGACTGAATGACAACTTATTATTGATTTACATGACATACAGAAAAAGTAGTAGCTTACTTCAGTATCTTATGCCCTGTTGGTGAGTCCCTCATATATAAAACTCAAGAATCCCTGCCAGAAACACATAGTTGAATCAGTATTCTGTTTTAACAGATTTGTGCTTTACCACATTTATTCACAATTGTGTATTTTGCAGCAATTAAGTTAAAGAGTAGTTGAAAAAATAATTGTGCCTCATTTATTAAAAGACGCACACTTCTTAAAGGGGCTTTCCGGATAGTAAAAAAAAGGGGGCTGCAAATGAAATAAATAAATGAAAAAAGCAATACTTATCTATCCTTGCCACTATCAATCTATCAATCTAGCGCTGTCGCTTTGGCGGCAGTCCCTGTGCTTGTTTACATGCACATAGCATGTGACCACTGCAGCCAGAGGGCTCAGCGGTCATACGTTGTATTTCCGGCAATATGCCAGAAATATGATTGGTCACCAGAGAGCCCCGCTGACACCCTCTGATTGGCTGCAGCGGTTACATGCTACGTGCATGTAAACAAGCAAGGGGACTGCCGCCACAGCGACAGCGCTGCATTGCCAGGGGCAAGGATAGGTAAGTATTACTTTTTTCTTTTATTTATATAATTTTAGCCCCTAACAAGAAATGTTCACTTCCCGGAGCACCCCTAATAAATCTGGTGCATTTAGAATTGTCTGACTGCTTGAATGCAGGCAAACTGAATAATAAATGTGGCTTAATATCTGGTGCTAATTTTGCTAGAATATACCTTTACACATAAATGACTGTGTTTATTGAGATATATATATATATATATATATATATATATATATATATATATATCAAATTGTGTCATCTCCCCTCCGACAGTTGCTTGGATTGCATATCAAGTGGTTGCTTATGGTGCACAAATACTTCTATGTGTTCGTCTCCGCTGAGTAAATGTGAAAATGAAGAATATGCAGATGAGGTAAGTGTAGTGAGAAAATAAATAAATATTGATACAGTAATTTGAATTACTTTGCTCTCTTTTGGGCCAGCTGGATTAAGTGGCTTGTGATATAAGTGGAGCTATTAAACCGGAGTTAAAAAGAGGAGTTAAAGTCCCTGTAAGTACTCTTGTTTTCTTTTACTTTTTGAATTGTTCACTTTTTTTGTAACTGGGATAATGGATAGCAAGATTGGAGGTTTTCTTCAGTGCACAGTTTGCCATATGTATGCATGACTGGAGCCGGAGTTCCAGGGTGAATACCTTTGTGGCAGATGTGAGCATGTTGTTCGCCTGGAAGCTCACAAAGATCTGGAGGAGCAAAATGCAACACTGAGGGCGATAGACAATCTTGAGCGGAGCATGCTGCTCACTGAGCAAGCCATTAGTGGGGTAGACCTGGAGGGTGAAGACATGGGTCAGCAGGACCAGGCAAGTAGCTGTAGTTAGGGGCAGTAGAAAGTGGTTCAAGAGGAGGAAGGCCAATCCTGTTTCTGTTATTCCAAGCAAAATTGCCAAGTTGGGTGATGATGCAGGGTGTCAGTCTCAGAAATGGCAGCCCTAGTGGATACTGATCTCCCTAACAGATGAGAGAACAGCCCAGCTAGTAGTCGGCGGGAAAGGCAAGACAATTTGTAGTTGTAGGGGTTTCTATAATTAGGAAGATGGATAGAATAATTTGTCGCCAAGACCGTCTCAACCGAATGGTTTGCTGTCTCCCTGATGCCAGGGTTCAGCACGTGGTGGAACGGGTGGATAAATTACTGGGAGGGGCTGGTGATGATCCTGCTGTCGTGGTCCATGTGGGAACCAACGACAGAATACACGGTAGGTGGAGGAGCCTTAAGAATAATTTTAAAGAACTAGGCTACAAGGTGAAGGGAAGGACCTCCAAGGTTATATTCTCAGGAATACTGCCTGTGCCATGTGCATCACAGGAAAGACAGCGGGAGCTCAGGGAGTTAAATGCATGGCTTAAAGGGAACCTGTCACCAGCATTTCACCTATTAAACCAGCAATACCAGGTGGTAGAGGGTGAAAAATCATTTCTATATAGCCTATAATTGTCTTCTTATTCAGCTCTGTAGCTTTAGTATTCAGTTTTTTATGGTTCCCACACCGTATGCTAATGAGCATAAAAGAGTCATATCTTTGTTTGAATAGAGTCATATCTTCATTCCTCAAGTCTTTCCAACAGCTACTCACCTTCCCCCAGCACACTTGTGTGTTGATGTCCTCTTCTGGTGTGTGCGCACAAAGGGACACCGGATTACTACAATAAAAGGCGCAAAATGTCTGCAGACCGTTATTTACAGTCGGAGGAGGAGTTTAGGAGAGGGGATATCGGTAATGAACTTTTGATAGCAACGACCAGTGAGGGATAAGCAAAGTTCAGTAGGTGAAATGCTGGTGACAGGTTCCCTTTAAGTCTTGGTGTAGAGGAGAAGGCTTTGGGTTCCTATAGCACTGGGCTGACTTTTCATTGGGGTAGAACCTGTAATCTGCAGATGATTTGCACCTAAAAGGAAGGGGGTCTGCTTTGTTGGGGGAGAGAATTCTAGCTGCAGTGGCGTAGTATTTGAACTTTGGCTGAGGAGGGAGGTCATTGTAGAAAATAAAGGGTTAGTCAGGTTAGAGAGGGGTCAGACTATTTTGGTGGGGGGAGAAATAGACTATGGTGAGAGGACTAGATAACAGTATAAGGAGATCCTTTTGTTACAAAACAGCAATGAAAATAAAAATGGCCAAATAATGTCAAATAATCACATTTCTGATACCAAACGTGGCAATTTGAAATTCAAGTTAAAGTGTATGTTCACTTGCCGGAAGTTTAGCAAGCAAAATGGGGGAGCTGGAGGCCGTGGTACTGGAGGAACATATAGATATAGTTGGTGTTGCTGAAACATGGCTAGACCCTTCACATGACTGGGCTGTAAATCTACAGGGTTTTACACGGTTTCGAAAAGACAGGGCGAATAGGAAAGGTGGTGGTGTATGTCTGTATGTGAGAAGTGATATGAGGGTGAGTGTGAAAGAAACAACAGTGGGTGAAGATTGTGAGGAGATTGAAACCTTGTGGGCGGAATTACAAAGGGAGGTAAACACTTAAAAAAATTACTTTTGGTATAATCTATAGACCCCCGAATATAACTTGAGGAGATGGAAGCTCAGCTATATACAGATGGAGTGCACAGCACAGGGGGGTGCTGCAGTGATAATGGGAGACTTTAATTACCGGGATATTAATTGGGGTCATGGTTCGGCTTCAACTGCAAAGGGGAGAAATTTCCTCAACCTGTTGCAGGAAAATTTTATGGGCCAGTTTGTGGAAGACCCGACTGGAGGTGAAGCTCTGTTGGATCTAGTCATTTTTAATAATGCAGAGCTTGTTGGGAATGTCAATGTTCATAGAAAAAACCCTTGGTAACAGTTATAACAGTATAGTTACATTTTACCTATACTGTAAAAAACAAACACAGGCTGGGAGGGCAAAAACACTTAATTTTAAGAAGGCCAATTTCCCCAGGATGAGGGCTGCAATTCAGGACATAGACTAGGAGCCACTGATGTCAATATAATGGTACAAATAATAATGTAGATAAATGTAAAGTTATGCATCTGGGTACGAACAATCTGCATGCATCATATGTCCTAGGGGGAGCTACACTGGGGGAGTCACTTGTTGAGAAGGATCTGGGTGTACTTGTAGATCATAAACTAAATAACAGCATGCAATGTCAATCAGCTGCTTCAAAGGCCAGTAAGATATTGTCGTGTATTAAAAGAGGCATGAACTCACGGGACAGGGATGTAATATTACCACTTTACAAAGCATTAGTGAGGCCTCATCTAGAATATGCAGTTCAGTTCTGGGCTCCAGTTCATAGAAAGGATGCCCTGGAGTTGGAAAAAATACAAAGAAGAGCAACTAAGCTAATAAGGGGCATGGAGAATCTAAGTTATGAGGAAAGATTAAAAGAACTAAACCTATTTGGCCTTGAAAAAAGACGACTAAGGGGGGACATGATTAACTTATATAAATATATTAATGGCACATACAAAAAAATATGTAAACAAGGGGCACTCCCTCCTTCTGGAGAAAAAAAAGGTTCAATCTGCAGAGGCGACAAGCCTTCTTTACTGTGAGAACTGTGAATCTATGGAATAGCCTACCGCAGGAGCTGGCACAGCAGGGACAGTAGATGGCTTTAAAAAAGGGTTAGATCCTAGAATGAAAAAATATCAGCTCCTATGTCAATGTGTAGAATTCTTGTTTCACCACTTCTCTTTTCCCATCCCTTGGTTGAATTTGATGGACATGTGTCTTTTTTTAACCATACTAACTATGTAACTATGTAACTATGAATGTAGAAGCTATCGGTGAAGAAATTATCTGGACTTCTCCAATTTTCTTGGTCAGTGGGTCAGATTTATTAACACTGTCCTACTGAACTTTTTGCGTAACTAACTTTTATCAAAGTTACGCAAACAGGGCCGCACACCGTGCTTGGCTGTTTTTGCAATCTCTGCCACGTCTCCATTCTTTCTCCGCATGGATGTGTCAGCTAGAGGCTACCTCAACAGGTGGAATGGGGTCTGGGGACTTCAGTTTTGGGGATAGGTGCGGGTCCCAGAGGTGGGACCTGCATCTATTAGACATTTATGGAAAACATGAGAACATGCTCTTTCTTAATGCACTTTATCTCCACAGGATAAATGCAGAATCATTGAAGAAAAAGCAGCACAAGAATCTTCGTCCAATGTAAGGTTATCATGTATAGTTATACATTCAGCACGAACAAGCTATCAGACTGGTGATCACTTATTTTTAGTACATAGCATGACAATATAAAGCAGGACTTTTGCAAACATGATTTACATCTATTAAATGTTTGATATCAATTTAGATCTTCAGAAATTGTACCCTACTGAAATAAATAACGGAAGTGGCAATATTTTACTGAGGTTGTTTAGCTAATATACAATGTTATTCATAGGATTTGTCAATTAGACAAGATTTATAAAATGACAATTAATACTCATTTATACAATTCCTCAATTGACAGATTCATTGGGTATGATGACATACTGTATGTAATTTATACTTAAAATAAGGAACAGCAAATACTGTATTTTACTGATAAGAGCAGGAAACAGAACTTGAACACACCCCACACCGCAGGTTTGGCAATGGACTGTAAATAAGTTAAAATCTCCATTTCTCTTTTTAGGGTTGATGCACACGGCAGAGCCTCGTGCACAGGGGCTGTACTGTAGTGTGCGGAGGCCAGACTGCTCACTAGTGCAGAGATGTACTGGCTTTGTGTGCTGCTGTACAACTGCTGTTGGGTGCCATATGTACAGAGATAATCTCCCCTAGAAATAGATAAAGTACTCCAACTTCTCAACATTTTTGCACAACTAAGAACGTGCTTCTGAGCTAGGCACATACATTGGAAGGAGTGAAATGAAAAAGTTCTATCAAACTTCAGCCTGACTCCCCATGAAAGATTTCCACAGAAATAGTACTACTATTTTTAAAGGGGTTGTCCAGGAAAAAAAAAAATTCTAAAAAATGTCCCCCAGCCTTGATTTGCCTTCCCTAATACCCCCTATTAAACTTCTAACCAGTTTCTGTTTGATTTCCATCGTCACTGCTGCTTTTTCTGTTTGTTTACATCCCTTGCTGTTTGTTTACATCCCTTACTGGCTGTTTCCTGTCTTGTAACCCACTATACCCATGATCCCCGGCTGCATCTGAGGAGACAGTTGCATCTTCCCCCTTCCTCCAAAGCACCTCAGCTATTTGCATACTGCCACGCCCCTCTATGGTCACATGGTCCTTCCCTGCTCTAATTACAGATTACAGTCAGACAGCTCCCTCCCTGCACACTGTCTGAGGCCGGATTACACCAGCGTGTGCCTTTTGCTTGCGCAAAAAACACATCGTTTTGTGCGCGCAAAAGGTACATAACAGCTCTGTGTGGCAGCAGCGTATGATGCGTGGCTGTGTGATTTTCGCGCAGCCGCCATCAT